>NC_072795.1:30728020-31040000 GCF_028583425.1 Eublepharis macularius | reverse complement strand
TTGCTTATACTTGAGATATAAAGAAAATAAAACACTGGTTCCCTCAGACCACAAAGACTAGAAATTCTCCCTGTAAGGGCAAATAACTGCCACAGCTTTGGACTCGCCATTGAAAGCTGTAAGACTCCAAAGCAAAGATAGTATGAAGGCATGTTAGAATTCTGACCTTTAAGACTTTCATTTGGCTGAAAGAAGCCACTAGATGAAGAGTGGACATCTTTAAGGAGAACATCAGAGGGGAAATAATTCATGGTAAGTCCAGTTCATATATGGTCTTCGATGCAGTCCCACAAGTGGGGACTGCGCAGGTGCAGGCCAGCTGTTCGGAACAGGAATTCTACAGCTTTAAGGCTCTAGGATGGGGCGACCCACTCCAAACCAGTCCAAGCCGGCTTTTTCCTGCCAACGTGGGCATGTGATCTACTGAGGTCACTTCCGCCCTCCCTCAGTTCGTTTTTTGCTGCCGCAAGGAACGGACATGTTTCTTCTCAGCTGGAGGTGTTTTTTTCTCATAGCAGTAGAAAAGTTTTAGTATTGTAGTTATAGTTGGAGTTTTTAGTAGTTTGTAGCCTGATAAGGTCATTATGTGCCCTAGTCTGTCGTTTTTGCCAAAAGTTGTTTCAAAATTCCATGTCTCTCAGAGTTTATCCCTTCCAGTGTTTTTTCCTAATCCCCAGAATCAGCGGGAACGGATACTACGCACGCTAGATGTTAGAAGAGTGGTTTTTTTTTACATGGACAGAACACAGTCTTTCAGAAAGGATACAGCCTTTTTTGTTTGCCATTCAGGCCCTAACAAGGGCAAAGCAGCATCGGTGCAAATGATATCTAGATGGGTGGTTTCAGCGATTAGGTTGTGTTACAAGAGTTCAGGAGTGGCACGTCCATTTGCAGTACGGGCCCATTCAACCAGGGCACAGGCAACTTTGGCTGCGTTCCTATGAGGAGTGCCATTGAGGGACATCTGCGCAGCAGCTACCTGGTCCTCCGAAGAGACTTTCGTGAAGCACTATGCGATGGACATTAATGCCTGTTCATCTATGTCTTTGTGCAGGCACATAATCCCTCCATTCTTCCCCGCTGTGAGCTCTTTCGTTGTAATTTTGAGGGCTTGCGGCAGCTCAGGAGAACTGAGGGAGGGCAGGAGTGACCTCACTAGATCACATGCCCACGTCGGCAGGAAAAAGCCGGCTTGGACCGGTTTGCAGTGGGTCACCCCCTCCTAGAGCCTTAAAGCTGTAGAATTCCTGTTCCGAAAAGCCGGCCTGCGCCTGCGCAGTCCCCACTTGTGTGCCTGCACAAAGACCTAGATGAACAGCAGTTACAGGTAACTGCAACTCTATTTTTTCCTCTCTGTGTCACTCATTACAAGTTACCAAACCGTCATGAAACAGGTGGAAACAATAGGAAATGAGAATACAACCTGGCTAGAAACCTAGGTGCTGTGCAGAAGCCTCCAGTAATATCAGTCAGAATTAGCCTTGGATGAGAAGATCAGAAGGCTCGAGGAGATATTGAATCTTCCAATAATCCTGAAGCTGGCCTGATATGCTTTCCCATCAATTATAAGTAATAATCAACAAACCATCACAAATAACTTCAACTATATTTATCATAAGGAAAGCTGGATTAGATCTAGAAGAAGCTGGAGTAAAAATTGGCAGAAGGAACATCAACAATTTGAGATGAACAAATGACACCACCTTTCTGGCAGAAAATAGTGAAGATTTGAAACAGCTACTAATGAAGGTTAAAGGAGAAAGCACCAAAACAGGATTAAATCTGAACATGAAGAAAACAAAAATAATGACTACTGAGGAGTTACACAATTTTAAAGTTGACTGTGAGGAAATTAAAACTGTCCAAGATTTTCTATTCCATGGCTCAATCATCAACCAGCAGGGAGACTGCAATGAGGAAATCAGAAGATTGAGACTTGGAAGAGCAGCTGTGAGGGAGCTAGATAAGATCCTTAAAGATAAAGATGTCTCTCTGGGAACCAAGATCAAGATAATCCAAACAATGGTATTCCCCATTATGATATATGGATGTGAAAGTTGAACTGTGAAGAAAGCTGACAGGAAGAAAATTGATTCATTTGAAATGTGGTGCTAGAGGAGAGTTTTGCAGATATGGATGGCCAAAAAGATAAATAAGTAGGTACTAGATCAAATCAAGCCAGAATTCTCTCTAGAAGCTAAAATGACAAAACTGAGGCTATCGTACTTTGGTCACATTATGAGAAGACAAGAGTCTCTGGAAAAGTCAATAATGCTAGGAAAAGTAGAAGGCAGCAGAAAAAGAGGAAGACCTAAAACGAGACGGCTGGACTCAATAAAAGAAGCCACGTCCTCCAGTTTGCAGGATCTGAGCAAGTCTGTTAAAGATAGAATGTTTTGGAGGTCTTTCATTCAAAGGATCACCATAGGTCAGAGGCGATTTGTTGGCACATAACACACAGACATATTTAAGTCCACTGGAGGATGTTGCAAGGTGTGCAGAAAAGAGTTACTAAGTAGTTTTGTCTTTAACTGTAAGTAATCATAGTGGTCCAGTGATTGGAGGTCACTTCCAAATCACTTATATATTCTTATGAATGCCTTTTGCCTTTTTAAAAATATGCTGTTCACCTTTATTCGTACTTTGGGATATGGTGCATTATAAATTGATGAGCCAGGTTGCCCAAATAAGCTTTTTCTTTGAACAGAAGGATTCTATTCCACATCACACTGCTTTGGAGTCTTTCAAATTTCAGGAGAAATTGTCCATATAACAACAACATTTGATTTATATACCGCCCTTCAGGATGACTTCACGCCCTCTCAGAGTGGTTTACAAAGTACGTTATCATTATCCCCATAACAAGAAACACCCTGTGAGGTGGTTGGGGCTGAGAGAGCTCCTAGAAGCTGTGACTGACCCAAGGTCACCCAGCTGGCTTCAAGTGGAGGAGTGGGGAATCAAACCCAGTTCTCCAGATTAGAGTCCCGCGCTCTTAACCACTACACCAAACTGGCTCTCAGTTTGGCATAGTGAGATGCTGTTTGAGAAACATAAGCTTAATGCTTCTTTAGAAATGCAGTTGCACAGTTCTTTGGATCCTGACCAATATATACATATCAGTATATCTGGTTCTTAACATATCTGATTCTTAATATGGTCCCATCTGTTGATAGTTAAATCAGAGAATGAGCCATGAGACAGATCTTTCTATGAAGCCCTGGGTTGCAGAAAAAACTGAAATGTTTTAAAAAACATAAGGGGTCAAAATCTTCCCAAATATTAGAAAGCCAAAATTCACATCATGATGTCAGTCAACCCACAACACCCTCCTCCCATTTTCCTCCTGCCACTGATTCAAGCAGCAGCAGGGGCCTAGAGGCAGCAGTGGCAGACCTCCTGCTATACTGGGTAAGCTGACAATCCTAACTGGGCATTTTGATACCATGCTATTTGTGCAGCTCACCTAAGTGCAGCAGTGGCTTTGACTTGATGCCACATAACTCACCTGGGCCCAGCCGCAGACTCCACACTTCTGTGCCTTGATTGAGAGTGGTGGTGGCGGCCACCGCACAACTCCCTTGAGCAAATTCTCTACCGTGTGACTTTTGTAACTTTGCCAGGCTTTTCCCAGGGAGAGGTTGCCTGGAGAGGGAAGAATGCTGAGAGCCAGTGTGGTATAATATCTTTAAATATATTTAAATAAATTCATATTTCTGTGAAAAATATGGCACTTTGAGAGCTGTCAGTCATGTCTTCTATGAGAAAAAATGGTGTTCAGAATTTCTGTCTCTGTATTTATCAAATACAGATATAAGAATTAAACACAAACGTGACAATCTCAGAATTCATTTTTAGTGTTTGTACTTGCATTTTTAAGAACCGCAAAGAATTGTTGATGTTCAATCCAGAATACTGTGTTTCCTTGAGCAAAATTGTCTGTATTTGCTACATGAATTGTAACTGCCTTAATGAAAAACACATTTGAAAACTGTATTCAAAATCAATTTTGATCAATATAATAATAATAACATTCGATTTACATACCACCCTTCAGGACAACTTAACGCCCAGTCAGAGCGGTTTACAAAGTATGTTATTATTATCTCCACAACAAACACCCTGTGAGGTGGGTGGGACTGAGAGAACTCCAAGAAGCTGTGACTGACCCAAAGTCACCCAGCTGGCTTCAAGTGAAGGAGTGGGGAATCAAACCTAGTTCTCCAGATTAGAGTCCCGCGCTCTTAACCACTATACCAAACTGACCAGTGACAGTGTAACAAAATATCACTTGACTGCAGTTGTTGGGTTATATTATCATTCTTAAGATTCATTTTCTAAGGGGGAAAGACCCATGAAAATATGACATTGAATACATGCCCGCTCTTTTTTATTGGTTAGTGAACTGAACGGCCTCATCTTAACCCTTGTACTCATCTGAATCTTTTGCTGCTCCAGATTTTCTTATACATGAAAAATTTAAAACAATCATAGGCAGATTCTTTTTCATTCAATATATCTTGTTTGTGTATTCATTAAGGTTTTCTCTCTTTCTTGGATTATTACTATAGGGTAGAGGTGTGCAAAACAAAACAAATGAGCTGGAAATGCACCCAGAAATTGCTGTTTCATTTTGTTTAAGCAGCTTTTGGAATGGTGAACTAAATCCAGGAAACCAAATTCTAATGACATCCTCTCCACAACAAATCGGTGTGCTTCATTTCAGTTCTTACTGTGGAGTGGCAGCAGCAACAGGCAGGCACTGGGCTTGCACGGCAGCATCTTGTTTTTCTTAGTGACATTCATCGATCAGATCCCAAGATTAACTCTGTTGGCAGCAAGGGGGAATATGTGCAGTGCTCATGAGTGCTCTTTTTTCTTCTGATACTGCCTATGCAATGTCTCCCTGCCAATCAGGTCCTTGCAAGGGAAGACCTCCCCCCCCCCCCATCGACTTTGGAAATGTTTGGAAGGGAGAATGTATAGACTTCAATCATAGACAAAAGGTAAACTTATGGGAAAAATAGGTCTGTTTAGGTGGGGTGGAGTGGATTCGGACAATAATGTTGCCTGCCTGAATGCACTTGGCCACGCTGTAACCTATTTGCCAGACAGTTTCCTACCATAATGTGCACCTGCCTACAGTCGCCTTCTTTAGGCGCCGTTGGTGTAACTGAGGAAAAACTTGGTGGATCTATGTTTTAGAGGGAGGACTGTGTTCAGTGTGATTTTGATGCTATTAAATGCAAAAACAGCTGCTTCAAAGAGCCTGGAAGCCCATATTGGACAAGGGCCGAAATTCATGGTAATTTAAAAAAATGGATTAGATCAAAGCCAGCAATGCTCCATCTGGAAAAAACCAATAGCAGTACATAGTTCATTTGGAAACTCTGGATTCAAAAATGAAACACATTTTTTTTCAGTGTACACTGCTACTATAAGCTCACCTCCCAATAATTATATGCATGGAGACTGGTGTGAAAGCAATGGAATTACACATACTGTAATTTTGTTTAGGATTTCCAACCCTTTCATAATATGTTTTTTTCTCTGATAATCAGCTTCCTTTTTTACCAGTCCATTGTTAGGCCAAAAAGCTAATCCAAAATTAAAGTACATATAAATTTATTATATAAAAGTCTATAGGTAAGATAGATAACAGGAATCATGATGGATGTGAATGAGCAAGGACTGAAAGTTATAGGATTTACAGTCCTTATACTTGCCTGGAATTTTAAACAATTATTTTAACCTCTCCAACTGAAGACAAGCAAGAAGTCTTGGTGGATTTCCTTATTTTATTTATTTAAAACGTTCGCTTTCTACCTTTCTCCCCAGTTAGGGTCAGGTAGCAGCAAACAACTAAAAAGAAATCAAAATTAACTTTTTAGAAGTACACACCCAAAAAAGACTTCTTGACGATGAGATGACCCAAGAACACTCTGCCCTGTGTGACACTTACCTCATCCCTATTTAAGCCCCAGTTTTATGTGCAACACATCCTAGGCCTCAGGATCTTTGATGAAATATGAATGTTGCAGTGCAGAAGGATGGAGCCAAGACAGAACCACAATGGTTGTAGCAGGGGGCATGAAAAGCAAGAAGTAGCAGCTAAGGAGCTGTTGCCATCACCTCCATTTATCGGTGGAAGTGCTTAAACAGGTCCTGGAGCCCTTCTTTATTTACTTCATTTACATCCTGCCTTTCCTGCTGAGACAGAAGAAGGATCAGAAGTTCATTACTACTCTCAAGTATTTTCATCTCTTTTTATCTTCTGCAGTTTTTTTTATTCACAAAACTGTTTGTATAATCAGAAATATAACAAAGTTTATGTTGTTGTGCATGAATGCATTAAAATTGGTTGTTTTCCTGGTGCACACATTCTGATAGCTGAGAGCAATCAAATTTATGCTGGGCTTCGCTGTCATGCCCTACTGTATTGAAGTGTCATGCATTGTTTTAAATGATGTCGCAAAACAAGGCAATCATCCTTTTGCTTATTACAGTTTCTATTCAACATAATTAATTTCTAGTAAGTTAGCAAGAAAAAACTCTAATGAATCACAGAATCTTTAGCTTATTCTTCATAATTACTTTTCTTTGACAGTTAATACCCCTAAATCTAATTGCACAATATTAATCGTAACATAAATAATTAGTCATACTCTAATGCAAAGCAGATTTGTTTTTCACCTCCTTCATAAACTTGTATGTCAAGAACTATTTATAAAACTATGCTAGCCAAATATGCCTTTCTTAACAGTTTCTTCTTTTTAATTACAATAACCACATTGTTTTTCAGTTTATGTGCCATGTTACTTTCAATACAGCCACTGTAGAGTAGTTGTATAAAATGTGGTACTTTGAAATATTTTATTCATTTGGTAATCTTATATCTTGTGGATAACAGTTGACAGGGGTCATTTCCTAGAAAAAGAACTGCAGGAACTCATTAGCATAACTCATTAGCATATGCCACACACCCCGACATCACCGGAAGTGTGTCAGAAGGCAACATCCACCCCTCAGGCCCCTTTCGCAAAAGTTTCCAGGTATTTCCTTAAAGCAGAATGAACTCAAAGCAGCGTACCCTCCTCTGAAGAGCCAGCCCTGCTTGTACCCACTCACTCACTCTCTCAAGTCACAAATGAAAATAAAGCAGCATGAATTCCAAGCAGCTTGCATTAGTTTGGAGCTCAGCACTACTCGGCTTGCACTCACTCATTTTCTCTCCCTGCCCCAGTCACAAATGAAAGTAAAAGAGCAGAGCAGAATGAATGCAAGCACCTTGCCTTCCTTTGGAGCCCAGCACCACTCGGCATTCACGCTTTTTCTCCCCCCCTCAACCAGCGCCCAGTCAGAAATGAAAGTAAAAGAGCAGAGCAGAATGAATGCACGCAGCTTGCCTTTCTTTAGAGCCCAGCACCACTTGGCATTCACTCCGAGGAAAAGGAATCACGTGGGCGGGGCCAAAACCCACGTGACCTCTTTTTAGAGCTACCGGAACGCCGTTCCTGTGCGTTCCAGCTCCAAATGAGCCCTGACAGTTGAATATTTTCATTTATTTAAACTTGTAAGATAAACCATTTAAATGTTTCAGGGAACATGAACAATATTTATAAAAAAAATACCTTCTCAAATTAAAATCACTTGTAGCTCACTCTGGTCTTTAGACTGAAAAAATTATCGGCTTAACTTTGATCACCAAAAGCCAGCCCAGAGCTTTTTTGCTTGGGCTTCTGAAAAATGCCAATTTGTTTTTTTTCTTGTATCTGAGGAAAGGAGCTCGGCGGTTGCAGGGCAGCAAAGGAGAATGTGTTCCCATTTATAGATTTTATGTAGAAATGGAATAATTAAGAGGGCATTCTCTAGGCAAAAGCTGGAGAATCAGTAAAATTCACTCCAGTGTCCTGTTCCTAGGAAGCTAGAGTGTTCTGAACCACTCAAAGAACAATACCATATCTAAACCTTAAGCCTAAATCAAGAAAAAAAAGGGTCTTGATCCTCTTAATTTGGGAGGCTGTTTCTGAAATGTAGATAGTATCATAAGACACCAATAAAATAATTAATTCATTATCACTTCAGCTTCCAGAATGTTATATTTCTGCATGGACTCATCCTACCTGGGTGAATTTTATCATGGATGACTGTGTTCACTATGAGTTGGGATGTCCTTTAGCACAATGTTAGTACCTCAGTCTGCTGTGAGCCCATATCTAAGAGCCATATCTGTTAGTGGTTAAGCAAGTCATTTGACCTGAGCTAAAGTGCCTACTAGCAACTAAATCCACTGACAAAAAGTCTCTACTCTGGTGCCCATCTCACCAGGTCAATGCCTGTTCTCCCAGCAGCAGTCCATATCATTCAACTTCTAGCCTTGTCAGTTGTATTCCTAATTTAACACAAACTGCTAGCCACTTTAGTGAAGTGTTTTTCCTTCAGGAGTAAAATTACTACACCAATTTTGAAGGCTGGCAGCTGCCCCGGCCCATCATTTTAAGCAGTAGGTTCTGGCTTGAAAGTAGATCTGCAGACCCTGATTGTGAGGAAATATTCCATCCTGTCATGCCCCTCACACCTGTGTTAGTTCAACCTTTGTTCTTTTCTTCTTTTGAAAAGCAACTCAGTAGGGATAGCAGCTCTTTGTCCCCTGAGAGAAAGAAGCAGTTGTATTGCTCAGGAATATCTTGTAAAGGAATTTATTTCTGCACTTTCATGGATGTGGAGAAAGGTTAGACAAGTGCGTGCATTTCCTCTACCATTTACTTGCTCTCTATATTCCTTTTTTTTTTTTAAGTTGACATACATTCGTTTTTCGGAGACATGAAATGTTATCTGAAAGGACTGGTGTACGCAGTCATGCAGGCAGTTTGAGTGTAAACATGATTCTTTAACAACTGTATGTTTTTGCAAAATTAATACCTGTCTTTAAAATTCTGAGAATTCTTAAGTATAGAAATAAGCAATAGCATACAAAATGCTATAATGTTGTCTCTAAATAAGTAATTTTTTACCTTTTAGTTTTGTGATAACCTATAGACGATTGTCGTCATAACTTTAGGGAAACTCATTTAGATGCTGATTCAACATATCAGATTCCTGCAACTCATATAATGCCTTGAGCTAAGCCTTTGCAAGCTTCCCACTTTTGTCTTGCAGAAGAAACTCTGCACCATAGGCTGTGTTGTTAATATAAGCCATGAGGCAAAATTAGTGTAAAGTTTTATTGCTGTCCTTTTGAAGAATTTTTCCAGAAGCAGCAATCTAATGGTCAGGTGCTTCTGAGGCAGATAGCCCAGCAAAAAACATCTTTGTGGTGGTCTTAGTGGTGGTTGGAGAGTGCCGTCAAGTCATAGCTGACCTATGGTGACCCCCCCCCCCAGTTGGATTTTCATGGCAAAAGTCTAACAAAGGTGGTTTGCCATGGCCTGCCTCTGCAACTCTGATCTTCATTGGAGTTCTCCCATCCAATTACTAACTATGGCTGACCCTGCTTTTCTGACAAGATCGGGCTTGCCTGGGCTATCCAGGTGAGGGAAAGCTTTTAGTACTAGTGATTTTCCTGTGAAAAACTTTGTGAAAAACATATACTCAAACAAATATATCAACTGTTGTAAAACGTATCTATGCCTAATTGATCATAGAGTCAATATCGTTTTCTAAAAACACCTGGTTGATAATTTTATTGGGTCCATTTAGGTTTACGGGGTCTTGTTTGTGATGATGTTAACAACCGGGTTTCAGATTACATTAATGCTAGGTAAAATGCTTAGAGTATTTATAATTTAATGCATAACTATTGGAGTAGTAGCAAAACAGTCAAAGAAAAGATAGTTATGGGTGTGTTTAGCACTAAAATATTGGAATGCCATCATAAAGCAAGGTCTGTCTAAGGATGCTTTGTAATAGAATCTCTGACAACTTGATTTCTTTGCCCTGTATAGCTGAAAAGATTTTATGCACCATGGGTGCAGAGTTAGTTCAGACAGTCGGATTTTGGCATAAATGTGCAAAACATACTTGAGTGACAAGTATAATATCCAGTGATCCTCACTGTGCATTAGAGGAGGTTTTGATCCCTCTTATCCTACTGTTTAGATCACTGGGTACCTGGTTTGATATTTTTCTGCAACACAGTATAAAGATATTTTCTGTGGTTTAAAATATAAGTTGAATGCTGAAAATACTCATCGGATGGCAGAGTAGTATTGATAAGGTTGGCACAGTAATGATGTTTTCACTTAAATGTTAGGTATACTCTTGCCACCTGGTAAGTTTTAAGCCATGGTTTATCTTTTTCCATGTGTATATCTTATGCCATTGTTTCAGCAGCTCCCAGTACTAGCCAATGGGCAATTTTAAATTTGCATGGTTTTAATTGGATTAAATGCAAATGAAGAATGATTGTGGATTCTTTTACCTAGGACCTCTTTCTCCCTTCCCCTGTGGAGAGAGAGCAAAGTATTTGAGGTCATTGTTCTCTGTGGGTGATTCCGCATGAATGGTTTTCCCTGCTTCAGCTTCTAAATGACCTCGATTTTTTCTTGTGTTTCCACACGTGGGAAGGCAATCCTAGCAGCAGATTCGAAGTCACTGCACGTTTTGTCCGTTTTTTTTCCATCCTGCTTTCCCCCGACTTATTTGTCCATGCGCAGCAGATTAGGGATTTTAATCATGCAGAATTCTTTATCCGATATTCTCCCCACCCTTGCCCTTTTCTCTCACCCTTCGAATCAACTTAATTTGATTGGCCAATCATGTTTTCTAAGCTACACCCACTACCCTTTCCCTTCCCTTCTTTTTTAAAAAAAAAAAATGTAAAAAAACGTTGCAACGTTTCTACAAATCTATGCAGAAACATATCCTGTGTCACATGACAACACCTGACCAATAACGGGTCCATTTTACAACATGCCAAATTTGTTACTTGTTGCTCGCTGACAGCTGACAGCTTCTGAGGTAGAGTGAAAGTGTGATGGAGGGACTTCAGCGTTCAACTAGTGGTCTAGGCATTTCATGGAGGGAGAAAGAGACCGTCCTCAACACAACACCTATCACTAAACCACACTGCTCACGAAGAAAGCGGGAAAGATAGACGCGGGGTCATTGGTAACAATTTTCCCTCCAAATGTCAATAGCCAATACTCTTCCACAATATCGGCGGGAAGTGCTCTGGCCTATCCAATATGTTTATTTGATGCAACGTTTATGTGTAGCAACGTTTTTTTGTGAGAAATTTTTTTCTAATGTGTTGGTTTGATGCAACGTTTATGTGTAGCAATGTTTTTTTGGGGATTTTTTTTTTAAAAAATGAAGATGTGCATCATTCGACACTTCCCCCGGAAAAAGCAATGAGGAATCGATTTTTATCCTGTCAAAAATTCCGCATGATGGACTTTGAGCTGATGAAATGTGCGAAACAAAAGCCTAATGTGGAATCGGGGAGAAGTGGATTCGTAGGACTCCACCGCGGCATGACTGCTCAGAAAGTCCGATCAAAATTGATCATGCAGAATCCTCCTGTTTTATTGCAGCCCTGAAGGGTTTGAGTGGTGTGCTGATTGTTCTCTTCATTGATTCTGCTTACGTAAACATGTGCATAATATAATTGATTTGTCTCTATATGGTTTGTGAAATAAGATTTTCATCCAGCACTCCCCGTCCCCAAATACAAACCAAAACGACAACAAAAAATACAATAAGGTTGTCAGGAAATTTTGACCTAGAAACTTGAATGTAATAGAACAAGATAGCCTAACACAAGCAAAATGATATTTTTAACAGGCCTGAGAGGTGTGCACTAGAATGTTTAATTCACCCAAGCATAGATTTCAACATTTAGTTGTCACAGAAATATATTTTTTAATTTTATCTATTTCTTTATTTCTAGTCTGCTGCTGAACAGGCCAAAGCTAGATTACAACTGGTTCTTGAAGCTGCTGGTAAGTAAAGGTACATAAAGATGTGAAAGGAAAAGTCTGAGGGTTGAATCATCATTTTTCTGACGATGGACAAATTATAGTGGAACAACTGGGTGCCATAGTGAAGTGTGGGCAATTTCATTTGATTTTTTTTAAAATAAGATTTTATTAATACAATAATACATTCATAACATGATAAGAACAAGAACAACTAAGATGATGTGCAATTTTTATGTGTGCGATTTTTATATCATGTCCTCCATTACGATGTGCTCCTACATTAGTTTTCTTCCAGAAAAGATGCAAGGCTGTTCTTTTCAGACAGGAATTTAGCAAATAACGAACAGTGAGGAAAAGAGTGGTCATGGTTTTAATTTTTGTTTTTTAATTATAGGCTGCTGCTGAGGCCTTTATATGCCTCCATGAGCCACTGTGGTCGGTGCAAAAAATGGCATTTAAATATTTAAATCAATCAGTTTTGTCTCTGCTTAGTGCAGCCCCTCCATACATCATGGTATTTTGTCTGTGCTTCTTTCCCATCTCAGAGCATAGACTTTTGAGTGGGGAAGGAGGCTCACAGGATGCAGGGGTATAAGGGGAAGGTGGAGAAAAGTCTACCACCATGAATGCTTCTGTTTCCAATTTGTAGAATGTTTTGATGCTTATTATGACAGCAAGATAACTGTGGTAGCAGATAACTGTGGTAGCAGAACTGCATTTTGAATGTAGAAATTAAAGTCAGCACAGATATAGTAACAGTTTAATCAACATTTGCTTCTTCCTGTGGACATGGTAGTGCAGGGTTCCCAAGCCTTTATGAGCCTGTGGGTCCTTTAGAAGTCTGAGATAGGGTGGTGGACGCAGACACAAAATGGCTACCAGAGGAGGCAGAGCCAGCCACAAAATGGCTGCCATAGCTTACCTTCAGTCACACAATGAAGATACTTGTTCTGTGGTGATAGCTGCTTCCAGAGGAACATCTTTAAAATAAGCATAGCCAATCACATCTCTAGTGGCCAGTCAGAAGGCCTGCTGGGCCAAAGCTCCTTCTGGCTCTGTCCATTTTCTAAAAACAGTTGGTGAGTGCCAGGAAAGGTGTTAGTAGATTCAATGATGCTCTCCAGCACCCTACTGGGGACCCCATGATAATGTATAGTTTCACATTTGTATAACTACTGTTTCTAGTTTACAATACAACATTGGGGAACTGCAGGTTCTTCATCTGAACATCTTAATAGCAGAAGGACATAGAAGTATAAAAATCTATAATACATTCATATTCTAGTATCCTCTATCCTGTGGAATTTGTGTGTGTGCCTTGTATTTAAAAACAATGTTGTATTTAATGTATATTAACATTTATCCAAATTATAGTTTAATTTACGCATTCAGATTTATCTTATATGTATCATATGATGAAATATGCGAATTTGTACTTTTAAAGATATTTTTGAAACCTTTTGTTTAAAGCAAAACTTTTTTCTATTACTATTGTTTGCAAATATTCACATTTTCCAGTGTAGCATTTTATATGCCATAGTTTCAAATATATGCATTGTTCTTCCATTCTTTTAATATGTATTTGAAGCATATAATTATAAAGTAGATGTGACAGGGCAGACCTTGAAAAGCACAATTTGTTTATACTGCTCTGAGCTGTCACACCTCATTTTTTAATTTAACACCTAGAAAATGTATTAAAGGTACTATGAGTTTTATGTCATTGCGATCAGAAGCCTGTACATTTCAAGGCATATTGAAGTTTTTATGACACTTTTTAATTTAAAAAAAACTTACACTTGGAGTTAAACTTAAAGGTCTAGATTACTCATCAATGAGTTGTATGATTGGAAATGCATTAGTTATTCAAACAATCTGAAATCCTATTTCATTTAAATGTTGGAAAGGCACATAAAATGCATATGGATTGCTATTGTACAAATAAAAGTTATATTTAGCAATGGCAACCATGGAACTTCACTTGCTTGTGTAATCCTTGCCCCTCCTTTTCTTGTGTGGCAAGATAAGTTGTTATTTCCGAGTTTGTGGCAAACCATAGAGTTGGTTCTAAATTCTGTGCCCAGAAGCCCTAATTATCTGCCTTTCGCTGCAGCCAGAAATGCCCCTTGGGAATGCTGCTCCTGGTTGACAAGGTCCCCCAGGAGTAGAAGATGGGGGGAGTTGGATGTCTGCAACAGCAGGCAGGGAGTCAAAGAAATTTACCCCTCTCCTTTTCTGTAGGGATCTTTTCCACAGGATCCAACCTGCAGTGTGCAGTTACATATGAAGTGGCAAACGATGGTTTGCTTATGTCCTCCAGACCAGGATTCTGAAAATAGAACAAACCACTGTTTGGAATCCTGGTTTGCAAGCAAGTGGAAAGCCTTGTTTTCTAGTTTGGTGTAACAGTGAACTGTGGTTTGCCTCAAACCTGCACAAGAGGGCAGCAGGGAACACAGTAATGACAGTGTAGGTTCCTCAAGGCTTCATGCTTATTCATGTAGTAGCAATCTGTGGATGGTTTGTATGTCTGAATCAAGTGCATGTTTTGTAATAGCTTTGGGTGATGTTCTTTATGGATCATATTCTGGGGGAAATGAAGGCTTTTGTGTACATCTAGTCTGCGTATTCCTTTAATTCCATAATTAAATCAAATAATTGCTATATAAGAGCCCCGTGGTGCAGAGTGGTAAGCTGCAGTACTGCAGCCCAAGCTCTGCTCACGACCTGAGTTCGATCCTGGCGAAAGCCGAGTTCAGGTAGCTGGCTCAAGGTTGACTCAGCCTTCCATCCTTCCGAGGTCAGTAAAATGAGTACCCAGTTTCCTGGGGGTAAAGTGTAGATGACTGGGGAAGGCAATGGGAAACTATCCTGTTAAAAGTCTACCAAGAAAACATTGTGATGCGACATCCCCCCATGGGTTTGTAATGTCTTGGTGCTTGCACAGGGGGCTACCTTTCCCTAATTGCTATATATATTCATTCCTTATTAATATTGAGGCATTGTAGATGCATTTGTAAGATGCACGCCTAGAGTATCTTATTTCTGTAAGTATTTTACATTGGGAAACTGATATTTTCACTTTGGGCAAGAATTCTCTTCAGTATTATTGATGTATATTTTCTTTGGTCAAAAAGTTAGGTGCTGAGTATGCTAAGATTTCATTGGCCATATGCAGCCTCATATGAGCACTCAGCAAAAAAATCTGTTTCAGAGAGCAGTTCAGTTTAATTTCCGAAGTACAGACCAGTATTTGTAAGGTTCATTTAAAAGTGTTCTTGCATTGGAGTTCTGAGTGTATTTCAGAACACAGCATGTAATCTTTTAAAATGTTTCAGAGTTACTTAATTAGCTATTATAAAATTTGCATAAAATATTCTTTTTAAAAACCTAGTCTGCTAATCCATGCTTTTGAGGAACACAGACCTGGTTTATATTGCTTGAAGGTTGGTCATAGATTTCATGTTAATGAGACTGGAGATACGTTTACACAGCTAGGGCAATAACTAAAGCCACTTAAGTACTTTTAATGAGTTGTTTAAGGAAACTAATTTTGTGCTCATAAAAACTGCCACTCAGTAAGGATTATTACTATCAGCTATAAATTTATATTTGAGTGACTTTATTCACTTATCCTTCTCAGTAGTTAGAAGAAATCTATTTTAGCATAGTCTAAAAGTATCACCGCAATGTGCCATGTTTGAGCAGATGTTAAGCAGGCAGTAGCTGAATGTTAATTTTGAGAGAGTGGTATGTTTAAGCCTATCTGAAGTATGTTGCATGTGGGCTTTCCAGGCTTAGTTACAATGCTGTGTCTCTTGGGAGAATTTTAAAGCTAAACCTCTTTCTTTTTGTCACTCTATATGGACTCTCTCAAGTCAGTATAAAGCAGATCATCCCTAGGCTAAAGCTCTTCAGCTTTTGTTATTGGGCTCTGTAGACCTGTAATTAGGCCTCCTGGCAGGCCTTGCAGCCCAGTTAATGGTCATATGGAGTTTCTCTGAGGCAGACTGGCTTTGTATAAATCCTTCCTTGGAATATGTTTATGGGTCACTTCCTACCAGGACCATGTTTTGTCCTTCTGCCCTATGGGCTGACAAGGAACAGTTTCCCTTGACCATGGACAGCTCAGTTTGCTACTCACAATCTAGCCAGCTAATCCCTAGTGTAAACAGAGGATTTAGTATCACTTCTGTCACTTACAGTTGCCAAACCACTTGGGTGTCTGTGATTTCTTTTTCAGAATTCATTATTGAATGACAGAGAACCATAAAAGCTTTCATACCTGCTTGTACATTAAATGTATCCTGCTTCTCTCAAATACTTTCAGGGGGGGAAATCAGGGTATTGGGTAGCTAGTCTTGATAAGAAATATTGATAGTTTATAAAATTGGGTCATCCATGTTTTAACTGAACTTAAGAAATCTGCTTTTAAAAAACTCAAATAGATGAGCACTACTGAATAATTAATGTCTACTACTATGCATACAAAAACGTAGCTAAAATCTGCTACACTGGTAAATTCCTCTTTTTCTGCTTATAAAGACAATTACAAAAGTTGATTGATGTGTGCATTCAAAGGTCTTGAGTTGAAATGGTTTTCTGATCTGTGTGTGGAATCTGCATTTCAAATCTCTTTCTAAAAGAGCATGCAAAATACTGTATTTTAAAGACAGAATTGTTGATAGTTTAAAGCAGACTTCAGAACAGAGATGTTAATATGACATTACCAATATGTGGTTGAAAACTGACAGAAGAATAATGAACATTTTGTATTTAATGGAGCCGTTTGACAGTTAATCTGGATGTTTGGCTGTTTAACTCATTATCTTGTGATTATGCAGCCAGTTTGTTCCTGTTAATACAGCGTCAAAATTTTTAAAAATAAAATTCCTATAAATGAGCTTGATAAAAATGCAAATATATTAGTATTAGATTCTACTGATACTTATTGTATCTGTAAGTGTAGGGACACTTAATGTATGACTGAATCCATTCCTTTATGGAATATTTCAAGAATGAAATATCTCTGTTTGTTCAGTCTTAACCTAATAAGTGGTCTGCAATCTGTGGTTCCAAAATGGTCTGTGACAGATGTGGCTGAGAAGACCACATACGTAGACTGTATGATTTTAGTCTGGTGGAACTAATAGGATCACTCATTACTTTATAGATTCTTGCTTATTTTTTCCCTTGAATGAAAATTGCCTAGTTAAATGGGGTGGCCTGTTTCTTCTAGTTTTCAGTAGCTATGCAAAGCAACTTGTAGGGCAGGTGGCAACAAACAGGAAAACACAAATTGGAAATGGCTGCTGTTTAAATAATAATGATGTGGTAGAGCTTAGAATTGTTAATAACTTTATTATTTTTGAGGGTTTCCTATATTTATGTTTTGTGATACAACTACCATTTTAGTTCAAGAGTGCCTGAAAGTAAAATAAATTGAAGTGTGCATTCAACATGCATGTGCAGAAGTTTTAATAACATAATACATTATGAAAGTAATTCGGAATAGGTTTTAGCAGCTGGTAGTACACTGCTTGCAAAAAACAGGTGTGACATTGGCCAGAACCCAAAGGACTGCATGTGGTATTCCATATATACATTGGGTCTTTTGAAGGATTCCTCTCCTGCATTCCCATTATGGCCTCCAAATCCTCCTGAAAAGCCTCTTTTGAACAGTCAGAGATTCTCTACAACTACAGTGAATATTGTACAGCTGGAAGTAGAAATTGGCAATGCTTCTATGCATGCATTGAAGCACTTTAGATACATGCAGATTATTGCGGCTTCTGTCCATCATCTTACTCTAAAGTGGATATGGTCAAGTGAAAAGCTTCATATTCTAAAATGTGACTCTTCTGTTTAGAAAAAATGGGAAGGTAGAAAACCAATAATAAACAGGAAAAGGATTGTTTTAAACAGGCAAACTTGAGCTTTATTCAGTACATTAATAAACTAAAATGTAGTTGATAAATTTGTATACTGTATTAAAATTGTAGTTGAGAGGGTTAAAAATTTCTAAAATTCACCTTATTTTCACTATATTTTTGGTGTACCTTTGCTTCTAATGATGAAAACAAGAAAGGAAACAAAAGTTATTCTGCAAACAAGGTACCTGTTGTTTGTTAAACTTAGCTTATACTGACACAACTATAGAAGAAGTACACTAGTGGCCAAAATTGTGGAAACCTTTTGGAAAAAGTGTATTTTTGAGGTTTGATGGCTCATAACACCATTTTTTTTTTGGAGTAATACCATAAAATTATATATCAATGGAAAGTTAATTTAATCAAGAATGTAATGCAATAACTTTTATGAAGGAATTTTTTTTAGAACAGTAGTTATAAAGAAGAAAATTGAAACACATAGAAAAAATGAGTTATACAACAATTCTCACCATGTCAGTTAATACTTAGTTGGATAACCTTTTGCTTTAATTACGGCCTTACAATGCCTTCCCATGGAGTGAACCAAGTTTTTTTAGTTCTGCAGCTGTTATAACGTGAAACCACGATTGAGTTATTGCTTCTATTAATTGTGTTTTATTGCAGGATTGCTTCTCACTAACCAGTTTCTTTAGTCGGCTCCATAGATTTTCGATGGGGTTAAGGTCTGGGCTATTCCCAGGCCATTCCAACAGTGGAATATGATTATCTTGAAACCATTTTTTGCGCACAGCAGCAACATGACATGGAGCTGAATCTTGTTGAAATATAAATGCTTCATTATCTTGGAAAAGATCACGTGTGGAAGGCTTCAGTTTGGACTCAAGTATTTCATTTATGTATTTTTGAGCATTTATATTGCCATTAATCACGCAAATTCTGCCCACACCTTTTGATGTCATACAACCCCATATCATAACACTAACTGGGAGTTTCACAGTAGGTGTAATTCAATCAGGATGCAAATCTTCTCCGATTCTTCTTCTTATGTATTTTATGCCATCACTACCAAACGGAGATTTTGGTCTCATCACTCCAAATAACACTGTCCCATTGTTCCACTGTCCAGTTAATATGGGTTTTAGCCCAGTTTAATCTTTTCAACCTTTGTTTGAGAGATAACAATGGGTTTTTTTGTGGAATTCTAACATTAAGACCAAATTCCTCCAGTCTGCACCAAACAGTCCTTGCACTCAACTTCACATTGAATTGCGCCATTTCGTTCTGTATACACCCCGATGATTTTCTTCTGTCACCTAGGCTCAGTCTCTCAATTCTTCTATCATCCCTTGCTTGTGTGCACCTTTTCCTGCCTTTACCAGTCCAGTTTTGTAGTGACTGAGTTGCCTTATACCTCTTCAAAAATTTAGAAATGCCACCTTTGGTTAGTTTCCACCAATTTTTCTTCTAATTTCTTCATAACTGTAGCCTTCTTCACTTAATAGTATTATTTTACATTGCTTTCTGGGTGACCAGTCAACTCTTTGTGCCATTTCTTTAATTTTATTACATTTTACAAGCTCACTAAATGAAAGAACACAAACCTTATCAACCTTATCAAACCTTATCAAAAGGAAGTTGTGCTTCCTTTTTCTGGTTATTTGACTATAACATTTGATAGAATACAGATAATTGAACAAACTTTGTTGCATTACATTCTTGATTAAATTATCTTTCCATTGATATATAATTTTATGGTATTACTCCCCCAAAAAGTGGTGTTATAAGCCATCAAACCTCAAAAATGCACTTTTCCCAAAAGGTTTCCACAATTTTGGCCACTAGTGTATATAGACATATTGAAATGTAATCAGCAGTTTAAAATATGATTAATCATAAACAAATTCTTTAAATATTCCTATACAGGATTTTAGTTGATGTACTGAAGACGTATATAAACTCAGGGGCTCTTTAGGGTTTAAAATACATTATACTGGTATATATTGATTTGTTTTTACTTTGTGTGCGCACCATACTTGGTGCCTTGTTAATAGTGCCGAATGAAATATACAGAAATTTAAAAAATACTCCCTATTTTGGATCAATGACCATATTGCAGCCAAGTTGCCTTTTGGGAATAAAACCATAAGTTCAATGCTTTCTACTAGAATTCTGATCTGTGTTTTGACTATAGACTTGTAAACTATACTGAGGTTGCCAAAGCTTGCATGATCATATGGCTCAAGTTGCCAAGAGAAAGATATAGCCTCTGGCAGCAGGAGTAGTTACTGTACGTATGTTTTCAGGTTGTGCTCAGTTCCTGGCTTTAAAATAAGAAGTTGGTGTCTGGGAGTGGCAGAGAGAAACAGGATTACTGATTAATACATGTCTGTTTAACTATTCTGACTCTTTCTGTGTGACTCATCATGACCACCACCACTGTCCACATGAGTCCGAAGGACACAAACCTGCCTTCTTAAAATAATAATGTCCTCCTTATCAGGATAACGTAATCTCCTACCCCCTTAGCCTCTCCCAAGAAGTAACACAAGTAGTGAGAAATCTTGTTCCCACCATTGGTGGAAAAGGATGTAGATGTGGAGTGTACAAGGACCATCTGTCAGCCTGTCATTTTAGGTTCCGTTTCACCTCAGGACTGTCTCTCCATCACCACAACTCTCAATAATGTTCACACTTTGGGATGAGGTAAAATATGAAACGTTATCTCTTGCTTCATCCTCCTCCCCCTTCGCTGTCAGCCTGGCTCACCCGCATGTGCTCATCCCCAACTCCCTTCCTCTCTGATCTCTTGAATCTCCACTCCCAAGACTTCTCTCTCTACCAGCATTCTTCCTTGTCCCTTCCACTCCTGGTGAGGAAAATGGAGAATAAAGAATAAGTCTTGGGGTGTGGGGTGTAAGAAGAAAGGGCAGCAGAGTGCAGAAGGGGACTTTGAGACTAGGAGGAGTGCTGCTTCTCTCCCTTTCACTTTCCCCCTACATATCTCCCCAAGCACTCTTCTGTATACATAGATTTAGGATCCCAAATCAATTTTGGGAGGTGTACATATAAAGGCCCCTTGGGTAACAGATTGCTTACTCAAAATGTAGCTGATGAGTTAAATAAAGATAGACTTCTTACCAACGAATCTGAGTTACACAGCTAGAATAAGTTTGTTTCCTCAGGCTGCATTTTGAGAAATATTCTAAGCAAGATTATTTTTAAGTAAGGAAAATGCCACTGCTCTATAGATAAGAGGGAAAGATCCGAATGTTTCCTTTGAAGTGAAGAAACTCCTTCCTCTAGCGGAAGATTCCTCATGTAATGGAAATGAAAAACTAGTTTGAACCCAGAGAATATTATAATAACCTTAGCCCTTATGTTAATTATGTGCTATCATTGGATAATAGAAAACTTGATTATAGAAATGTTTAAAATATTGCCTGAAACAAGTTCCCAGGTAAATATCAATTATTTCAAATAAGAATTCACAACTAAATATCCCTGGGCTAAATAAGGCCCCTGAAAAGGTATATTCCTCTCCTCATTATCAACATAGAGGCAAACGATGTATATGGAAGATTGGCATTTGAACAGCAAGACCACAGTCTGGAAGCAGAATGCTAGACTAGATTGTCCATTCGTCTTTTCCAGTGTGGCTCTTGTGGCTTGTATGTAGACATTTTGTTACCAGAGCAGCCTTGAGTTATACTTGATCTTGATGCTATACGTAAAAAATCAAGATTATTTAACTATGAGATTTATAATAAGTTGAATAGAGAATGCTAGATAATGTACTTGTTCCAAACCAGAAATACTGCGCTAGATGCAGACTAAATTTTCTGCTAATGGAACACACTTCAGTCAGCAAAACAGAACTATCCTGCTTCCTTCTGCTGCAGCCAACTGATCTGCCCTAAATACTGCTCCTGGGGGACAGGGGGCTCTCCAAAATGGCATGAAAGGCAAACTAGAGATTTGCAACAGGAATGGGGCATTGGAAGAAATTATACCTCTCCTACCATTCATTAGAGGAAAATTTAATCTGGATCCAACCCATTCCTTAAGCATTTTAATACCATCAGTCTTTAACAACATAATAGGACTGTTTCTACTGAAATTCTGAAATTAAATGTCAAATCTAAACATTAGAATGCGTCTTGAAAAGCATATCAATGGGGTGTGGCTTTGGAACTGAGGAGAATGGACGCCTGTGACTAGAGTGCTGTCTCTCCTCATGCTAATACCTCAGCAGACATCACCACAACACCTCAAAAACGCTTTGGAAAATGGGCAAATAAAATACAGAAAGGAGGAAAATGGATTCCAAAGTGGTTAAAAGACTACAGGATTTTTTCCCGCCTTCACAAATACTGACAGCATCAGACAACAGAGACGAAACTCTCAAAACTGTGGCAGAAACAAATCAACAGGCCTGTCTAGATACTGCACTCATCAACATGCTTGTGAACATGGAACAAAACATCTTAACTAAAATGGCAGGACTTTTGCAGCCGCTTACCAAACAATTTATGGAACTTAAAATCACACTGAATAAAGCAGACCAAAATGCAGATTGCACCTTGGAACTTGGCACAACTATACAAGGTGGAGTCCAAAATCTGCAAAAAGAAAATGAAGTGCTTCAGGACAGAATACTCACCCTGGAAACCACAGCACGACAAATGAACCTCAAGTTCAGAGGGACTGAGGAATGCCCGTCTAACAGGGAGAACCTAGCTATTTTTCTGACTTATTGGCTAGCACAACCTCTTCATCTGCAACAAGGAATAGTACCGAGAATTTTAAAAGCATACTGGGTGGGGTTGCAAAAATATCCACAGGGAAGAAACCCCAGGGACATATTAGTGATCTTTGCGGACTGGAACGAAAAAAGATCCTTGACGCAGCAAGAAATCAAGGCTCCCTCATGTACAAAGGCTCAGCTGTCTTAGTTCTGACTGATTTCTCCAGGTTTTGCCCACACAAACCATACAACTCTGTGGAGACCTGGAGGCCTATTTTAGATGCCTAAGACTGAAAGAATTCTGAAAGAATTCAGAAGACTGAAAGAAGCACTGAGCAGACACCATCTCAGTAGCAATCACCCTCCCAACCAGCAATGCACAATCATCATAACAAAGTTCCAGAAACAAGAACTCCACATGGATACCCCCTGAGGGCCACAACTCCTCACTAGACTTTTACGTTGAATGCTTCCATCGACGTACCCAGGCTGAGATAATTGACAAACAACATAACTTAAAGCAGAATCTCAGCAATACAGAAAGAGATGCCATAAACAGCCTCAAAAATAATTCTGGCATCGTAATAAAAGAAGCTGACAAAGGTGGCGCAGTTGTCATCATGGACAAACATAACTACATACAGGAAGCAGAGAGACAACTCTCCAGCACAATGTTCTGTAAAACACTACCTTCTGACCCTACAGAGCAATACAAAAGAGAACTCAATAAAATATTAAAGACACTCCCCATGAACATACAAGAACATATCCATATGGACACACCCCAGGAACCATCCCCAGGAACATTCTACCTACGACCCCAAATCCACAAACCAGGTAACCCAGGACACCTCATTGTTTCAAGAACTGGCACAATCACAGTAGGAGTCTCAGGATATATGGACTCTATCCTCAGGCTTTATGCCACCAGCACACCCAGCTATTTATGAGATGCTACTGACTTTCTCAGGAAAATACAGTCCATTGACAACCTACCAGACAACACCATCCTAGCATCTATGGATGTTGAGGCTCTGCCGATGGACTGCAAGACATCAGGAATATTATCCCGGACAAAACCACAGCACACCTCGCCGCTGAACTTTGTCACTTCATGCTTACTCACAATTACTTCAAATTTGGTGACAACCTTTATCTACAGGTTAACGGCACAGCCATGGGCACACACATGGCACCACAGTATGCTAACATATTCATGGCAGACTTGGAGCAACACTTCCTCAGCTCCCATCCACTGAAACCACTCCTGTACTTAAGGTTCTTGGATGACATCTTCATCATTTGGACTCATGGGAAGGAAACCCTTGAGCGATTTCATCAGGACTTCAACAACTTTCACCCCACCATCAACTTGAGCCTGGACCACTCTACACAACAAGCACACTTCCTGGACACCACTGTACAACTACATAATGGACAGATAAATACCACCTTATACTAGAAACTCACTGACTGATACTCATACCTACATGCCTCCAGCTACCACCCAAAACATACCACTCGCTCGATTTTCTACAGCCAAGCCTTACATTACAATCATATCTGCTCCAATGGTCTTGATCGGGACTCTCACTTAAGAGATTTACAAGAAGCATTTTTGGGGCTTCAGTACTCATCAAATGAGGTGAGCAAACAAATCGACAGGGCCAGACTAGTACCCAGAAACAGCCTGCTCCAGGACAAACCAAAAGGAACTAACAACAGAACACCAGTGGTTGTCACCTATAGTTTCCAGTTCAAACCTATCCAACATATCATCAGTGATCTACAGCTCATCCTGGAAAACGATGCCTCTCTCACAAGCCCTGGGTGGAAAACCTCTCCTTGCCTACAGACAGCCCCCCAACCTTTAACGACTTCTCACTAACAACCATAAACCGGCTAACAGAGTCACCAACACAGGTACCAGACCCTGCAACACACCCAGATGCCAACTCTGCCCACATATGTACCCAGAAGATACGATTACTGGACCCAATGGCATCAACTACACAATCTCTGGCTCTTACAGCTGCTCAACCTTCAATGTGATATATGCCCTCATGTGCCAACAATGTCCATCTGCTCAGTACATAGGACAGACCAGCCAATCTCTGCACAAAAGAATAAATGGACACAAATCTGACATTAAAAATGGCAATATCCAGAAACCAGTAGGAGAATACTTCAATCTATCAGGACATTCCATCAAGGACTTAAAGGCTACCATAGTTCAACAAAAACCTTTCAAAAACAAAATCCAACGGGAAACTGCTGAATTGGAATTCATATGTAAATTTGACTCAGTCAGACTTGGATTGAATAGAGTCTATGAATGGTTATCTCATTATCAGACGTAACTGCCTTTCAGGCATTCTATACAGATTCAGCTATGGAGGGGAGGGGTCACACCCAGCCTGGATTGTGCACTCCACCTCTTTCATGACTTTTTGTAACTGATTTACATTTACATGACCCTCACTCCCTGCACCCTCTCCCTCCTCCCCTCCCCTCCTATATATCTCTGACCAGTTTGTTCATACCCTCCATGCATCTGACAAAGAGAGCTGTGGTTCTCGAAAGCTTATGCTACAAATAAGTTGGTTAGTCTTAAAGGTGCTACTGGACTCTTTACTATTTAGCACAATTAGTGCAGCATTCAGAAGCAAAATATTCAAAAGATAGAAAATATTCAGAAGATACAAAAATGTTAGTTTCCTAATATTAAAGGTTGCTCAAACCTCAAAGCCTGTGGATTAACAACAACAATCACAATAATATCATCCAGCAAACTTTTTGCTAGTTTCAGAATTAATCCTGAATCTTTCAGGATTACTGTTCTAGTGGTAATTTTCCATAATGGCATCAAATGAAAGTGCCTCATGCTTATATTATAACTAGTGGGATTTTGCTAATGTTGTAGCATATGGTGTACATGATTCTGATGCAAATGTGTGCTAATTATGTGCAGCTGAATATCTTGCATGCTTGCCATTGATCTTAAGTCAAAGACAAATTTGCAGTTACCTTAAGTTATTTATATCTGTTTGTTTTTAGCAAACTTTGCCAAGGAAATTAATTATATAGCAGTTTGGCTGCTGAGCTAATACAAAGCAGTAGGGATGGTGTGCATTTTTTAAAAAGGGGAATCACTGCCACTACTCTGTATGAAAAAGTCTTTACTTCACTTAAAATATGATACTTAATATAATCTGTTTCATAATCTCTCTGTGTTTTTCCTATGGTAGTTCAAACTTGTACAGCTCAGTCCTAAGCAGTTTGCCTCAGAAGTACATCTCAGTGAATTCAGTGAGTCTACTTGTATGTAAGGGCTGAATTATTAGACAGCATGTGCTCCCCTGAATCATACCATGACAACTTTTCTGTAAATTCCTGGATGCTTATCACTTTTCAGTTTTTATATTTCCAATAAGCAATAGTACAGCTGTTTTGCTACAGTGTTATAGTGCATGTTCAGAAAGAGATTTTAAAATATGCAGACTGTTTAGCAGCACTGTCTCTTTCTTATGAGCGTGCATAATATTTATGAATATTCACAGCCATTCTAGTTCCCTTTTTAGTGTGAAATCTGCCAAATTCTCTGTGTTTAAAACTGTGGGATAGGTAGAACAAATTGATATGTCCATTTTAAATAACTGTTCTGGTCTTTTAATTTCCCCCCTTTATATGGAAATAACCCAGCTAATATTTTCCCCAGCAGTTCCCTCCATCTATTCCCCAAACCTTGAAATACTCTTCTACTGGAAATGACGGCCCCTGTAACAAAACACTCAGATTTTCTCAAGTTATAGATATTCTTGAGAATATTATAATGGCTATTTAGCTGAAGCTTTACTATAGAGAACTTCAATGTCAAGAAATTATAATCATAATTAATTTAAAATTGTACATGTGATAGTGTTGTGCATAGTGAGCCATTTGCATGCAGCACCTCTCGCTGCAAAAAAATGTTTCCATCTTTGGTTTCTGTCATTGTGGAGACAAACCACATGACAGATTCTTGATGCAAACTATTGATGCAAACTATTGTTCCTTATGCTTGGTTCTAGAGTCAGATTGAGAGTTTTGGTTTGTCTTCCTCGCCTACCAGTGAGTACCCTGTCTGACTTGGTTAAGGGAGTCTCTGCCTTGGTGTTAGAGATTCCCAGGCATATTGTGTTTGGGAGATCTCAGCATTCACAGAGAGGCTTCCTTGTGTGACAGTGCTCAGAGCTTCATGACTGTCATGGGTCTGTCCTAGGTAGTATTGGGCCCAACACATGATAGAGGTCAAAAGCTGAATCTAATTTGTTCTCATAAATGGACTGGATATACAAACGTTGCCTTGGTTGGCCATTAGCTTTTGAAAATGCAGGTGGTTTTGGTAGAATCACTCCAGCAAAGTTGAAAGGGCCATTACTGAGGATTATTAAGTCTTCCTAAATAGAAGGGTTTTTCCTAAACCTCAGAAGGAGACTTTTTTGCCTCCTGATGAAGACAGGGGCATGGTTGTCAATTAAAATATCAATTTCTGCTAGAACAAAAAGGAGGCAGCCCCATTTTTGCCAAAATATGAGAGATTAGAGGAACAGCTCAAACAAGATTCAAAATTTTCTTCCCTCCCTGTATGTGTGTTTTATGCTGTCAAGTTGCTTCCAATTTACGGTGACCCTATGAATGAAAGGCCAAAATGACCTATCATTAACAGCTTTGCTCAAGTCTTGCAAATTGGAGATCATAGCTTCTTTTATTGAGTCAAGCTGTCTTGTTTTGTTTCTTCCTCTTTTCCTAATACCTGCCAACTTTCCTAGTATTATTGTCTTTCCAGCGAGTCTTGTCTTCTCATGATGTGATCAAAATACAAAAGCCTCAGTTGTCATTTTAGCATCTAAGGAGCTCAGGCTTCGTTTGACCTAGAACCCACTTATTTGTCTTTTTGGCTGTCCATGGTATCTGTTAGACTCTCCTCAAATATCTGTTTTTCAAATGAATCAATTTTCTTCCTATCATCTTTCTTCATTGTTCAAATTTCAAATCCATACATCATAATGGGGAATATTATACTAGGAATTACCTTGATCTTGGTCTACTATGACACTTGCTAATGATTAAAGACAGGGCTTTTTTCTGGAGAAAGAGGTGAGGGAATTTCAATTTCATCATTGTCAACCTTAAATTTGTGTAATTCCTCACAGTAGTCATTACTGTGTAATTCCTCACAGTAGTCATTACTTTTGACTTCTGGATGTTCAGCTGTAATCCTGCTTTGGCACTTTCTTCTTTAACCTTTAAGCATAGTCGTTTCAGGCCTTCTTTAGTTTATACCAGTAATATGGTCCTATCTGCATACCTCAGATTGTTAATATTCCTTCCACCAATTTTCACTCCACCTTCATCTAAATGTAATCCAGCTTTCCTTGTCCATGGCATAATTTTCAGCAAAGCTAGAGTTTTATGCTGGAACTATCCACTGAATTTGAGATGTAATGATAAAAAGTGCCACTTAGTAGCTACAATGTGTATTTCTTTCCTTTAGGTGAATAGTGCAAAGAGTTTTGGAGGGAGGGAACTGAAAGATTGAGCAGTTATGCCCCCCAAATTTCTAGTTACCAATTTTACTGCTGCTGTGACATGGCAGGAAAGGAAAACTATCTGCATCTTTCTCCTTGCTTCTGGAATTCAACCCCCCTCCCCTACCACTATAAGGATAAGTTGAAATACCTGTTGGTTGACAATTCTGCACTTATCTTCATTGTTGTAATAATGTCTGCATTACAGGTAATCTCTAGTCCACTCTTGAAATGGGGGATTGATAGGTGAGGTCTGAAGATTGCATTTCTGAAGTTTTTGCTTTGTTCATATATTTTGCTAAACATCAGAAGCCTCACTTAAATCCATAGTATTCACTTTGTGCTGTCCATACTTTGCATAGACAAAATCTTCAATAACAGACATTGTTATGCATGAGAGAATAGTGGTGTCTCTAAGTTTAGAGCATGCCAAGAGAAACTTTCTCACTTTGACTTGACTATGTAGGATTTAGCTATCCTCCTTCTGATGAAAGCAAATGTATAATCACTTCCAGTGAAAAAATGGAAAGGGGGAAATGCAGAGCATTATTTTAGTGCCCAATTTGCTAGTTAGGTTGTGATATTAACAGTCTGCCATATGTTATATTTATACTGATTCTGAGATCCATTCATGTAGATGGAGCTAAAGTTGATGTATGACAGGAAGACATGGCTTGTTTCTCTTGTTCAGCTAGACCAAATTAAAACTGGAAAACGTCAGTACAGCTTCAAAGTAACCTGGTCTTTGGTGTTTCAGCCTAGTTAAGAACTATATTCCAATGTGGTTGTCATGAACAGAAGGCTCATTTTGATTTGACAAGTGCCCAGACAAGCCAGTGAATTCAGAGCAGAGCATGCAAGTACCACCAACCCCCAAAGTCATTCAAAGCAGATACACAGAGAGTTGGCACAGAAAAAAGCCAGTTCAGGAGTTGGTGGGAACTGAAGATGCAGAGCAGACAAGGCACAAGACACACAGTAAGATACACATACACTAACCTTTTTTTTCTTCCATTCTGTCTTTCTCACGTACCCCTCCCCTCAAGAAATTCACCTTTGTTGTACTGGCAAAGGCTGTTTCTGGCTCACACTGCTGCCACTTCTTCTGAGACTAGAGTCCTGGAACCAACGTGTGTGTGCTACCAGTCAGACCAAACTACCCCAGTGAATGAAGGAGGGGACAGGTGTTGGACACTGGCCTTACTGACATATCTTTCTTACCTTACTTGTTGCCACCAGTGCCTCACTGGCTGCTGCTCTAACCAGAGGTGTTGCAAGATTGCCAGCAAGACAGTGCTGCTCAGATGTGATTAATTGCCCCTTCCAAATTTACACCTGGCTTCCCCCTGAACTGTTATGAGGGAGGGAACTCCATAGAGGTGAGAAGTCATGGCCAATGAGCTGTAGCAAAGTAGAGCATGCCAACACACCTGGGTTGCTTGAACCACAAATGATTTGGGCGGGGGCAGGGGGCTATCCAAGCCTAGTCCACAGTCAATAACAGCCAATTTTCTTTCCACCCTTTCTGTAGTTTCTTTCTGTTTGAGCATCTATTCACAATTCTTTGACACCTTTGCCGCAGTTGTGAGCCTTAAATAGGACACCTTTTACATTCATGAACATCTTATTTGTAAGTTTATACTCTTAAGCAGTTGTGTATCCTGCGTTTTAATGATAGCTTTGTTTTTGTGCCTGCGCCATCTCAATTGTAAATCATCTCTGCTAATTTCTCAGCTGAACAAGAATGCATTTAACTTGGGTAATAAAATTATTGTGTTACGGTTATTGAAACAGTATTTATCACAACCTTATTAAATACAGAGAAATAAGTGTGCCATTTTTTCCAAATAGTTTCATTTGCTCATATTTTCTTTGTTGACCCAAATGAATAAAATTAGAATAAACAATCTTGGAGTCATTTGTAATCATGAGCTGATTAATGGAGTTTGGTTTCCTAGCCATTATTCATTCATGAACACCTGATATCTTTCCCATAAACAAATTGTGTTTGTCCAAATTAAGAAATTAAATGAAGCATTTGATGAGTTTATGATTGACCCTTCTAAGTTAGAGCCCATTAGTCAATGTCTTTATCATACAAAACTGTTTGACTAATGTGCTGTCTAAGAAGCATGTGGATTTATTATGATTTCTGATTAATGCATGCTGCAAGCCAAATTACTAGATTGTAATAATTTTTGATTCTCATTTTAGCAGTCACTGAAGATTTTCATCTCTGATGAAATGCATTTATGTCCCTTCAGATTTAGAGTTGATTATGAGGTGTTGGCTGAATAAATCTTTAAATATTATATTGTACATTTTGTAAAGCCATATTTTCTCAAAACTCTCATCCTGCTTAATGAATATTTGCCTTTAAATGTAGCATTCAAAAATGTTCAAAATATTTTAAAAATATAAACTTATGTTTTATAAATATATTTTTATAAATATAAACTTAACTATCTTAAGTATATGCTGAAGCCTGTGAATATTTGCACACATACCCCCCCCCCCTTAAGTTAATTTTTATTGTTAACATGCATGGTTAATTATATTTACTGGCTTGTAAATAATAGATTTAGATTCAGTGTGGATGTAGTTACGCACTTAGCCATGTTGAACCAGGCCGGCAGAAACAGTAACAGCAGGAGACAACATGAGCAGCAGCAAGGACAACAGAAAGCAAGGACTACAGTTGGAGTGAGGCTGGATTCCTATCAAGAGGCCTCCGGCTTCCCCTTGTTACCTGCCATCGGGTCAGCTGGGAGAATACTGCCAGAAATGTAAAAGTAGTAGTAGGAAAAGTAACTGAAGTTTGGTGGACTGGGAACCAAGCTATTTAGGGCCCAGAACAGAAAGGTGCCATGTGGCAGTTCCTAGGTAGTTACCAGTAGCTCCCCTTGGAATGGGCTATGTCCCTTTGGAGTGCTGTGGGGAATACAAGAGTCAGTGACTTTTATGCCTTCCTTGGCCTTTGTTTGTTGTGAATGGGTACGTTCTTGCAACCTTTCTAGTTGTTAGTTATGTTATCAAGATTACGAGATATACATGCTGAGATTCAGAAGATTTTAGGAATTAATTTTGCCATGAAACCTCAGACTGTGTTGCTGGGAATAACACCAGATAATGTTGACAGAACAGTACATGAATTATTTCGGTATTTGCTGACGGCGGCAAGAGTACTAATGGCAAGTAAATGGAAAGAAGAATGCCCAAGCAGAGAGAAATTTGGAAGGATAAAATGTCAGAATAAGCTGTGATGGCAAAATTGACGAATTATATAAATAGAAGACCAATTAAAGAATTTGAAGAGAAATGGGGAAAATATTTAGCTTATAATGGAAAAAATTTATAAGAGATCTTAGTCTTGTAAATTTGAAAATGATTGCATATTGATATATTTTTAATCTAATTGTAAGATAATTAGTTATATAAAGATAATTGGCAGAACAGGTAAATAATTGCTAGAATAGATTGTATAATATGGAAATACTGACATAAAGGCAACACTGTTATTGATAAATGAAGTATAAGTAAATGATAAATAGAAGTGAAATAAGGATCTTTTCTCTCTCCCTTTCTTAAGATAAGGAGTAGAAATGTTAGAAACTTTTATAGTAATTTATATTAATACTAAAGGCTATGATAATCACTTGAATTGAGTAATAAACAGTGTTATTGTTAACAACCGTTATTGATAAAAATGGAAAGGATAATTTGTTTGTTTGTTTGCTTGCTTGTTTCAATTTATATTCTGTGCTCCCTGCACCAGCAGGCTCAGGGCGGATTACACTTCATAGCATTCCAATAAAACTTTCATTTAAGAAAAATTTAAAAATAAGTTGGAGTAACAACGAAATAATGAGTCTTCTATTATTAAATAATGAGCAAGAATAGGTTTGAATTTTGTATGCAGTATTAGTGGGAAATCATTGTAATCACTACTCTTATTGATAAAGGTTATGATTTTGGTATTTTGTATTTTAACGACCTTTGTAGCACACAGTTGTATATTTGTCTTGACTATCTCCCCTTCCCCCCTTTTTCCTGTACTTTCTTTTTGTTTTAAATAAATAAATAAATAAAAAGATTACAAGGTGCCTGGTTATATGTGCCATAAGCAAAGTTATTGAGGGAGATGTGGTGGGAGAAGCACAGGCCAGGTAAGGGGGAGAAGGATGATCAGGTTTTACCCATTGCTTCTTCCAAGAAGACCTTAGCAATTTTGCTTATCTAATCATCAAGTCTAAAATTGCTGCTGCTCAATGCCAGGCTGCTAAAGCATCCCTCCTTCAGGATTTAATAGTGGATGAGGAGGTGGATCAGGTATGTGTATGGGGAGGGTGAAGATGGATGGGTAGCTCTCTTCCCAGTTTACTGGTACAAAATCATTCTAGACTTGATAGCTGGGGAAGAGTAGCAGCTAAGGTCTCTTGAGAGCCAATTTGGTGTAGTTAAGAGCAGCGGGACTCTGATCTGAGGAACTGGGTTTGATTTCCCACTTCTCTGTTTGAAGCTAGTAGGATGACCTTGGGTCAGTCACAGCTTCCTAGAGCTCTCTCAGCCCCACCCACCTCACAGGTTCTTGTTGTGGGGATAATAAAAACATACTTTGTAAACCACTCTTAGTGGGTGTTTAGTTGCCCTGAAAGATGGTGTATGAATCGAATGTTATTATTACCGAATCTGATGTTCACTAGGAACTTTGTTACCTAGAGTTTCAGATTTGAGTGTAAGAAGCTCATGTTGGGAGTTTGGAACAAAACAGGAACTCTATTGGTGTATTACCAACCCCACTTGCCAACAGTCTCCTAGCCTGAGTTGATGAAGTTGTTAAGGACCTTGAGGCTTATGGTCATGAGCCAGTATGGTGTAGTAGTTAGAATGTCAGACTAGGATTTGAGAGATCCAGGTTTGAATACCCATTCTCCCATGGAAGCTTAGTTGACCTTGGCCCAGTCAAACACTCAACCTAGGCTACTTCACAGGATTGTTGTGATGATAAAATGGAGAAGAGGAGAACAGCGTAAGCTGCTTTGAGTCTTATTGTGAAGAAAGGTATAAAAGAGCCATTATTTCTTTAAGAATGGCCTTTGGGGACTTCAGAATTCATGCCAAAGATGTGCTGGCCACGGACACCATGATAATCATGGTAAGAACCCAAAACATTGTGGTCCTCACTTACGTAGTAGGGCATGTTTGATTTGGTTTTCTCTGTGAACAAGTGCATGGTTTGATAATGGGCTGATTTTCTGTTCTAGATACGAAATAACTATTACCTGTTAAAATTCAGACTTAGAGATACTCAGAACCTTTGCAAGGTTAGGGGTCCAGTTAGGATGGTCTACCCCAGGAGGCTGGTGGATTCTGTGGGTTTCCTGATGTCTCTTGGGGATTTTATGGTCAGCAAGGTTGGTGTTCCTGTTAAAGCTTGAGTAATGTGAATAATTGTTGTGCAGTGCCCTTGCCTTTCCCACAGAGCCCGGAATACTCCTAAGTTACTGAAGTACTCAGAGTTAATGAAGCAGTTAAGGGAAACTCAAAATGAATGCAACCAACCATGGGTGAGAATATGTTATTGTGCTTACTCTGTAGTGGTGACAGAGATAAAGAGAACTCAGTTCTTTGCTACTATTGCAGCTGTACAATGTCTTCTAGCAGAACTTTTCTGGGTTCTCACCAGGCTCCGATACTCTTGCAGTGAGTTGCCTCCTGTGAAGGAGTGCCCATCCTGGGCTGGATCAGTGAGGTAGGAGCCAAGGGTAAAACATACCATTTCTGGATCTGAGACCTTTTTCGAAGTGGAGATCCTTCAGATCTGAGATTTTTTCTCGGAGCCAAGGTCCTTTGCATCTGAGGCCTTCCTCGGATCTGAGACTTCCTTTGGATCCGAGATTTTGCTTAGAGTTGAGATGCTTTGGATTCGAGCCTTGGATCCAAGACTTCCTTTGGATCCGAGACCTTTCTTGGAACCAAGATCCTTCACATCCAAGAACTTCCTTGGATCTGAGACACCCTCAGATCTGTGACATCCTCGGAACTGAGGCTTCCTTAAAACTAGAAAAAAGACGCTCTCACCCTGATGCAAAGCTCATCAGAGCCAATGATCAGCTGCAGGCGCTAAGGTTGAGGAGGTTGGCTTCAGTCAACCTGAGAGAGGCTGCAGACAGAGATTAGAACTGTCCTCTGCTGCAGGACCTTCCTAGATACCCAGCATCACGATCAGATCCAAAAAAAAATTTCTCATCGGATCTGAGAGATTAGAATCAACATCTGTCGGCTTCACGCCCACAGTCAGAACTGACACAATGCCTTCTCAATCAAGTAAGCCGTTGGTGAAGTAGTGGTAACCATAGCTACCTTCCAAGCAGTTGAACTGGGTTCAATTTCCAGACAATACAAACAAAATCCTGTTAGGTCTCATGACACACTGCTGTGATCGGGTCCAGGAAGGGACTGTCACCTGATGGCAATGTGGAGCAGAGATCTGTTTCCTTTTAAGAGGATCTTTGAATGCTTCTCTTCCAAGTCTTGGACTTGTTTTCCGTTAGATCAGAGGGCAAGGAACAAGCCCCTACTCTGATTCAATTTCCATCATAGCCTTCCTATCCACGGAAATCTGCTGAACTACCAGTGATATTTAATGACTGAAACTCAGGTATAAGGGCAAAATTAATGCTTGACCATCTTGGGTGGAATGCCTGCACCATCTCCACTGGTTACAGAAATAATGCATCAAAATTACCGCCTGATACTATACTCTGCCCCCGCCACACACACTGAGAGCAGACAACAGCCAATATTCTGCCTCTGTTTTTAAATATCTGTGTTGCTAAATATTAAACCATTATAGATGATTACCATATCTCAGAGAAAAGCTATCATATCATTGACCACCCAGTGTGGAACTCTATGATAACCCTGTATCTAAGAGGAGGCTATAACGCTGTCTATGCAGCATATGAACACAGCTGGACACGCTGTAGGTGCCTCACCAGGAGTAGGACAGAAATGACATTTTGGGGGGACGTTACCCCTGACTTAGATTCCTCCCCCCTCCCTATAACTAAGTTTGGAGTAGAGGACTCTGCTTGGGGGTGCTTCCCTTCTTTCTCACTCAGATGAGTGAATTTCCCAGTAAAAAGCACTCTCTTGGAGTCACTAACACAACTGATCAGTGTTACAGCATCCCTCCATTTTACCACCATTACTTCAGGTGGGAAGAAGGGTTCTGTATAGTCCTGAAATCTTTGCAGCACTCATAATCACAAAGACCCTAAGGTTCTTCTTAATGGTTTGACAACCTATTACCCTGAACATGATCAGTGACATTTGTTTTCGGGTCTCAGCCATAATGGACAATGGCCATGATTTAGAGTCAACTAATAAAAAAAGTCTCTATGTATATTACTTGCTGCAGCTGCAAATGGTTCCTCATTAGCATTAGAGAAAGAAAATTGGTTCCTTGAGGTAAAGGGGCCATTCAAGGAACTCCGGTTATGTCTTCTTCCCCACTTTTTTTTTATGTACATAAGAAAAATGTGGATTTTTTTTAGCCTATATCAGACAGCTCGCTGTACTTAAAGTATTTAGGATAGAATGGTCACATTCTTCTCTTTACTGTCTCTTAAAGGTTAATTGCTGGATAGCTACCCTGGACTTTGGGAAAGATTATTCCCATATCTCTCTCAGGGACATTTACTATCGTTAGAGATGTGATTCAGATACCGAGACAGGATATTCTATACACAGTTCTCCCCCTTTTGTTTTTCTAACAACATCCAGAATGTTCACCAACTGTAAGGAATCTGCTTAGCCCATCTCACAACCCTAGGTTGTTCTTTTTTTACCAGATCTGAACAACAGGCTCATTGTTGCACCATTTTTGGAATTAATTGATGACGGTTGTTGTGATACTTGTGGTATACTAGAACTAGAATTGGTGATGTTGGGGAAGAATCACAATGGGAGCTTATGCAGAGTTTCATCCACAGTGGTGCAGCGTTGGACTCCATGAGTACCAAGATCATCCTGCTCTGGGGGCAGGACTCAGACAAGTGAGTTCAAATCATCTGGAGCACACGGGGATTGCTGAGACAAATGTCGACTACCACGTCGATGGTACACCTTACCATGTTAAATATGTAAATTTGTACCAGTGGTTTCTGAGAAATACTCAAGTCATTCCTCACATTTCTCTATCCATAAATTTGTCCACCCTGAGACAAATCCTGAAGACCCTTGAAAGGTGATGGCCAGACCATTAGTTTGTTCAGGGGTATACCCTTTGATACTAGACAGCATCATGCTGTTGCGGCAACTGATGCTTCATTGCAGAATTGGAGTATACATTGTGATGGTAATATTATATAGGAATGAATGGTCTGAAACTGAAAGGGCATTAAATATTTATGTACTAGAATTCAGAGCCATATCTTAGGCTCTTGTTTCAGCATAGATGTTGGGGAAAAAAATATTCAAGCCCAAATGAGGAACACCACAGTGATTGTTACCACAACAAATGGGAATGCATAGTATTGCTAACCCTTGGGCAAAGACTAGGGTCTTTTGCAGTTGTACAATTGCTGGCAGAATTTCCATATGCATTGTCTACACCCTGGGCTCAGACAACACCAGACCAAAGGGATTGGGTTCCATTCCTTATTGTGTTGTAAACAATACCAATTTGCAGCCAATGTTATAACAGCAGGTAATTCCAGATATGAACAGGTTCGTAACTAGTGTCAATGCCAAGGCATGAGTGCTGTTGTTTTAAGACAGACAGTGATCCGCTCTCTTTGGAGTCATGTTCCTACACATATGAACAGATTGCCTATTCTATGCATCCCCTATTGGAAGGGACATTTCAAATCTAATCCCTTTTTGGCCTAGGCACCTTGGGTTCTTGAGTTACTTGCTCAATCCAAACAGAAGTACGTCTCTTCCTCTGATGCCGGGGGTGTGATTAAACTGGGAATACTATTTCCTCATGTTTTGGGTTTCATGTACTTGTCAGCATGATACACTCGAACCATTTTATGGTAGTCTCCATACAAGTACTCCGTGAGACTTTCCACTTGGATGTTTTTACGAGTCCAGATGGAAATTTTTCTTTCAGAGTAGATGTAGAGTAGGGGCTTTATGGCTAAGAGTTGTCTTTTACTTTCTATATTTGAGTATCTATATACCCTGAACTCAGGGTGTTTCACTATCCCAACTAGTAAGGTTCACCTATGCTCCTTAGACTTCATTCACATTCATTTTGAAGGCAAGCCTGTGCCTTCTTGTCCTAGTCCCACCAATTCTTTTAAAGGATGCTCAAGTTTTGTTTTCCGAAGTCTCCATTGAGCCCTCAGTGGTCCCTGTCCTTGGTTGTCACGCTTTATGTTGGCTTCCTCCAAGCCCCTAGCCACTTCCATGCTAGAGCTTCTGCCATTGTGGGTGAGCTTCTTCGTGATATGACTATAGTTAGGAAAGCAGGTGACTTGTCAGTGGCTAGGACTAAACCAGCCTTTTGGGCAAAATTTGGTAAAATTTCAGGAACATGGGGCTGTCTCCTGTCCAGACATCCATTTCCTACTAGGTTTCTTTGTCTCTTTTGACTTATTTTAAGAGATCACCCTGCCTGTATTTAATGAAACCCGCAATACCAGGCACAGGAGGCATATAATGCATTCATTACAGTTCAAAAGAGCTTTGTCATTTTTGTTTTAATTATGACAAGGGAATCTTTCATTCAGATCTGAATCTGCTTGTGTATTTTTTAAGCCCAATCAAGGGCAAATGGACGTCAGTCCAGCCCATTGATAGATATGTGGTGTCTATCATCCGGTTGGCATACCAACATACTGCTCAGGGCCCCCCTTCATTTGGAGGTTTCGCTTTACTAGGTCTTTGGCTACCTGCTCAGTGTTTTCTGCAAGAGGTACTTGTATTTTACATTTGTAGAGCAGTTCTTTGGTCATCATTGAATGCCTTAGGTGGGCATTACACTTTAGACATCAATTTCACACAGCATGTGGCAGTTTTGCACTCCTTGTTAAAACAAATAAAATAAAATAATAATAAGGAATCTGCAAGATAGCTACCTGGTCATAGTTAGACATCTTTGTCTGACATGATATTGTAGATGTTCACATCACATAAGACCTGGCAATAATTTGAGCAGTATTGTAGTCTTTATTTTTATTTTTAAAAAAGAAAGAAAAGAAAGAGAGAAAGAAAAAGGGGAGAGTAAACACTATGTAAATTTAAGTCATTGCAAGTTCTTATATCTTTATTGGCATATCTCCCATTTGCCTGTACATTTGTAAACTTTTTAAATATAAAGTTTATTATGTATTATGTTTAAGTGTAATGTTAGTAAATTATAATTTGGAGAGGATTCACTGCACCTCCTTGTGAGTGTGTAGCTTGGTAATGTCCCATGTGGGACTGCACAGAAGAACGAAGATGAAAACAAGGTTGCACTTACCGTAACTATTGTTCATTGTTGGTCTTCTGGTGCAGTCTCACATGGGACTGTGCATGCACAGGCCTGCCAATTGGAGGTTCTGTAGCTTTAAATGTGCAGCTGCGGCTGTTTTCCCGCCTAAACAGCCTATATTGGGGAGATGCGGCGCCCTCCACCCTAAGTTTCTCTTTCGCCGCCAGCTAGGAGAGACTAACTGTGACAATAGCTAAGCATTGGAATTTCTTCAGTTCAAATCTTCGGCCTTTTTTGTTTCGTCTGGAAAGAGGAAAATTGTGAGTAATGGCTGAGAAGGCATTATTCAAGCATTGCTCAAAATGCAACATGAAAATGTTTAAAACCAACAATCATCTGCTCTGTCTGCTGTGCTTAGGGGAAGAACACAATACTCAGGCTTATAAGATCTGCCAGGGCTTTACCCCTAAAGTGTGTGCACAACGATCCAGCAGACTGAGGGCTGCCCTGTGGGCAAAGGTGATGGCACTGGCAGACGGGTCGAAACCAAAGACCCTGGAAGCTGCTGCAAGCCAATCGGATCCTACCTCAACTCCGATACCAGAGACTCAAGTAAAACCATTGGAACCGACCTTTCGAAGCTGACCTCCATCTGTCACCCGTGAGGCGTCGAGCCTGTTGGACTCTGCCTGGAGCTGGAAGCGTGGCTCAGACTTGGTTTCGCCATCTTGATTGGAACTGGCAGGATCCCAAATCCAGCGATTGGAACTGAGGGACTTGGCTTCTCCACCACAAGCACAATTGGAACTGTCCAACCCTTTGGCTCTGATGTTGAGTGAACCACCCAGGAAGAAGAGATCTAAGTCAAAACACCGGTCTAAGGAGCTGGCAAAGGCTCCTAAAAGATCTCATCCCATGCCTGCAGAGCCTTTAATCCTGCCTTGAATCACATCACCCGGGTTCGGGTCCCCATCATTTCGGAGGAAGAAGGAGAGATCCTGAGGGAGCACATATCCAAGAGGAGCTGTCACTCAGAGCACTCCGGTAGATGCTGCTCGCATGGATGCTCTCCATAGTACCACCAGCATTTCCCCAGCCACTACTGCATCAATGTGGGGAAGCCTTTCCATACAGCGTCCCTCTTCTCAGCAAGTGCTTGCTCAGGCAGTGCGAGGGGATCTCACTCCACCTATGGATCAGCGATGGCCTTCCAGCTCCTGGATCCGGACCAAGGGGAAGGCAGCTTGAGTGGTCCCTCAGAACCGTCACCTGATGAGGCTTTGGACGTCACCGGTGAGGTTTCACCGAATGACGATTTCGCTCATATTCTGAGCAGCTTTTATGCATGGCAAAGGCATTGGAGATCAATACCACACTTACTGACCCTAAGCCTCGGGACAAAATCTTGAAGTATATTTACTCTGGTCATTCACCTAGCATCACCTTTCTGGTTATCAAAGGGTTGGCAGACTTGATGACATCTCTATGCAAGAAGCCTGCCTCCAGTGCTCCAACATCGAAGAAGGCGGAGATTCTCTACAAGATTAGGGACGAGTTGTGTCCTTTTTTGTCAGTACACCCTCCTCCCTCTTCCTTTGTGACTGAAGAAAAGCAGTCGAGACAACGACAGGGCTCATGTACCACCCGTCGGATAAGGAGGGGAGGAAGTTGAACTCCATAGGACTCCATTGGAGTCCAATGCCTTTGCCATGCATAAAAGGCCTCTGTGGCCTTAGGCATTAAAATTGCCAACTATGCAGCCATGATGGGCGCTTATCAAATATTCCTATGGGGTAAAGTGGCTGCCTTTCATGAGTCGCTCCCAGATGACAAGAAACCTCTGGCAAAGTTTATCAGAGAGGAAGCGCTACGCCTCGCCTGCCATCAGATCAATGCAGGCAGGAATTTGGATGATGCAGCTACCAGAGCATTGATGGCAGCAGTAGTCCTGAGATGCCATGCGTGGATCAGAACCACAGCCCTTCCACTGGAAACCAGAGGCAAAGTAGAGGACCTTCCATTTGAAGGCAAAACACTGTTCTCCAAGAAAACGGATGAGTATCGCAGAAGCAGGACTGCTTGACGGCGAAATCATATGGAGTCCTCTACTCGACCTCGCAAGGGACTGGTAGACAGCAGTACAAACAAAAATATTACAAGGGGAAGCAGTACCACTTCCACCCCTACCAGAATTATCAGTATCCGCAAAGCCATTCTTATCAACCTAGTCAGGGGTCCCTTTCCAAGCGAAAGTCTTCACATGGATCCAAACATGGCACTCACCCCCAACTTGGAAAGTAGCAGCAGAACAATCAGAAGCAGTTCTGACTAGATCTGAATGGGGGGAAACACTTTGGTGACAGGCTTTATGCTTGTTTTATGGCCTGTTGTGATATCACTTCTGATACTTGGGAGTTAGATATAATTCGGTTCGGTTATAAAATTGAATTTGACTACTAGGTGGAGCTTCTAGTGGAACTACAAGCTCTGGTTAACAAGGGAGCTGTTCAGTTGGTCCCAGCACAGGACGAACAATTGGGATTCTTTTCTAAATTCTTCCTAGTGGAAAAGAAGGATGGAGGGTTTAGATCCATACTAGACTTAAGAGATCCTAATGGGCTCATAAGATTACAGAAGTTCAGGATGACTACGCTATGTGTGGTGATGACACTTTTACCCCTTAGGTCTTGGTTCGCAGTGGTTGACGTGAGAGATGCGTATTTTCACATCTCTATCCACTCTTCTCCCAGGAAAGACTTGCGATTCACATGCTCTAGTAACACATATCAGTACCAAGTACTGCCCTTTGGGCTCTCCACAGCTCCAAGGGTATTTACAAAATGTGTGGCTGTGGTAGTGGCACACCTAAGAACTCTTGGTTGTTCCATATACCCATATCTGGACAATTGGCTGTTATCAACACTTTCACGGGAAAATCTACTTCGACAGGTGGATTTGACTTTGCAGACCTGCTCAGAGTTAGGTCTCCCCATATGAGCCCCAGAGGACCCTTCACTCGAGCGGCAAACATCTGTTAAAGATCCCTGGCCCTAGGGAGGCCCGCCTAACATCAACCAGGGCCAGGGCATTTTCGGCCCTGGCCCCAACCTGGTGGAACGCTCTGTCTTGCGAGACCAGGGCCCGGCAGGACTTGTTATCATTTCGCTGGGCCTGCAAGACGGAGCTGTTCCGCCAGGCATATGGGTGATGCTGGGTGGTGCCCCTCCCCCCTAGCGGGGGTGTGTGTGAGATTTTGTGCCCTCCCGCCCAAAGACATCTCACATTTTTATATGATTGCTGTAATCTGCTCTATAGACGGTGATAGGTGAATGTATAACGTGCTGCTATGTTTCTATTGTTAAGGCTGTATTTATATGGTGGTAATATATGTTTTAAATGAATGATATGCATTTTTATATTTTTAATGGCTACTGCAGATGAATTGTGTAGTGTTTTAATTTGTTGTGATCCGCCCTGAGCCCACTTGGTTGGGGAGGGCGGACTATAAATTTAAGTAAGTAAGTAAATAAGCAAATAAATAAATAAATAAATAAATAAATTACAAGAAGTCCAAGGTCACTCTAGCTAGGAATGTCCAATTCATAGGTGCCATCCTGGATGGTTCACTTAATAGAGCAGTTTTACCACCAGATAGGGCTCGGAAGCTGAAGGGTGTGATTAGAACCTGCCTTAGTAATAGGTTCCAGTCTGCTAAGAGAATACATACATTGCTGGGCCTCATGGCCTCAACAACAGCCGTTACTCCATTAGCTAGACTATGCATAAGGGGATTACAATTATGGGTTAATTCCCGCTACCGCCTGGGTTTTCATTCCCAAGAGAAAAAATTCTCAATCCCCAGAACAGTGCTTAAGACATTACACTAGTGGCTAACAGATGCAAACTTATTACAGGGCATGCAGTTTTGTGTTCCTCGCTCTGATGTTACCATGACCACAGATGCTTCCTCCCTGGGACGGGGGGCACACTGTGGGGACTTCACCACTTATGGCACTTGGGAGAACGGGGAACTTGACCTCCACATTGTGTTGGAACTGAGGGCAGTTTTTTATGCCTTAATCTCCTTTTCAGATATAGTAAGAGGAAAACATGTTACTGTGCTTACGGACAATTGCACAGCAATGTGCTGTATCAACAGACAAGGGGGATCAACATTCCGTTCTTTATGCCACGAGGCCATAGTGTTATGGGAGTGGGCTGTCAGCCCCATGTTCACATGCAGGCAGTTCACATACTTGGGCCAGAAAATGTCATTGCAGACAGACTGAGCAGAGTGGGCACAAACACATAGGAATGCTTACTCAATGATTGATACCTCAACCCCGTCTTCCAGGACTGAGGTCAACTGGAGATAGATTTATTTGCCACAAAAGAAAACATGAAGGCTTCCCTGTTTCGTTCAAGGGGAGACCTCGATCCCACCTCACTGGAGGACGAATTCCACATTGCGTCATCAGGAGGTTTCTTGCCACAAAAGAAAACGTGAAGGCTTCCCTGTTTTGTTCATGGGGAGGCCTCAACCCCACCTCACTGGTGGACGCGTTCCAGATTGTGTGGCCGGGAAGTTTCTTTTACGCATTCCCCCGCATACCTCTGATTCCCAGGCTTTTAGACAAGATGCAGGCAGAAGGGTCAACTGCCATCCTAGTAACACCGTTCTGGCCAAGGCAGCCGTGGTTTCACCGACTGCTCCAGATGACCAACCAGACTTTCCATCGGCTGCCACAGGAGCCAGATCTCCTATCATGGAAAGGGGTATTCCACCACACGATCAACTCAAACTGACAGTATGGCTCCTTTGGCAGTAGGACACCTTTCAACAGAGGTGGCAGAAGTACTGCTTAATGCCAAGAGGCTTACTAGGCAATCTTATGTTCGCAGATGGGGAAGGTTTTCTCTGTGGGTAACAGAGAAGGGAAACAACCCAGTTACGTGTCCCTTACCCATAGACTTGGAATTCTTGTTAGAACTGAGGAGGTCAGGGCTCTCCTTTTCCTCGGTAAAGGTATACTTAGCAGCTATCTCAGCCTTTCACGAACCTGTTGATAGAAAAACAGAATTTTCCCATTATACTTCTAAGCTATTTTTAAGGGGCTTACAGAATATGTTTCCCTTGGAAAGGAAAAGAGTGCCACAGTGGTCACTCCAATTAGTACTTACAATGGTGATGTCTAAACTGTTCGAGCCCTTGGCCACTTGCCCCTTGAAGAGTGTCCGGTGCCAGGGACGGACTTAGGGAACGCCCCAGGGACACCCACTCCAGGAACTAGGCTTGCAGCCCCCCAGCCCAGCCCTACCACCCATAACACTCACCCAGCCAGGAGAGGACAGACGTCAGAGACACCAGCAAGGGCCCACAATGCCAAAGAAGCCCCAGGTGCAGAAAGTTCAGGCAAAGCCCCAGGTGCAAGAAGTTCAGGCAAAGCCTCAACAACAGGAGGCAGGCTAGGTGAAGCCTCCTGGGTCCTAATGAGTGCCAGTTACCCCATCAGGGCTCCAGGGCAGCCTTTTCCCTCAGCCCAGGGGAAGAACAATAGGCCAGCCAGGAGGAGGAGAGACAGAGGGCAGAGGCAGCCAGCCAGCACCAACTCAAGCAGCAGGCTAAAGGCGGTAAAGAAGGCACTAGGCAACACTACCCCCCAGAGGCTGGCAGGAGAGGTGCAGCAGCAGAGCAAACCAACAGGCAGGCTAGAAGGGGCAGGGAGTAGCCTGGAAGAGCCAGCAGCAGAGCAGCAACAGGTGTGGCTGCCTAAGGCAGTCCAGGCCACAGCTAGGTTGTTAGGGGTGGGGCTAGGAGGTGGAGACTGGGATTGGTGAAGGGATACAAGGGGAGTCCCTCCTACAAGGAGGGGTGGAGAGTAAGGAGTCAGAGGAAGAGTGTGGAGAGACGAGGAAGAGACAGGAGTACCTTGGGAAGGCAGGGACTGCAGTTAAAGGGGCAGTGGCTGACCCCAAAGCGAAGGGCGCTACCAACCCAGAGGGGAGAGCGTCACAAAGACATTAACCTTGAAGGTAGCTCTTCTAGTTGCAGTAATTTCAGCCAGAAAAGTTGGTGAGTCAGCTGCACTATGCGAAGATCAGGCGTTCTTAAAGATCCACCCAGAAAAGGTTACCCTTAGACCAAACCTGGATTTTTGCCTAAAATTGTATCCAAGTTCCATTTATCTCAGGACATTTCATTACTGGTCTTCTTCCCTAAGTACTCTAATGACGCGGAGAGGACCTTGCACACATTAGATGTGAGGAGGATGATACTATTCTACCTAGATCGCACTAAGAGTTTTAGGCTAGACAGACATCTTTTTGTTTGTTATGCAGGCCTGAAAAAAGGGAGGAAAGCCAGTTCACAAACCATTGCTAGGTGGGTAGTGCAGGCTATCACATTATGTTATAGAAATGGCAACTTACTTGTCCGCTGGATGTTCATGCACACTTCACGAGATCCCAGGCGATGTTGATGGCACTCCTATCGGGTTCCTCTCCAGGACATTTGTAAGGCAGCAACATGGTTGTTGACAGATACTTTTGTGAGGCACTGTGCTCTTGATGTTGACAGAAGGGAGATGGCAGTGGGCACTGCAGTAACGCAATTGATCTTTCATTAAAACCAGGTCCACCACCGAGTTAAGAAGCTTGGTAATCTCCCATGTGGGATTGCACCAGAAGACCGACAATGAAAACAGAGTTGCACTTACTTGTAACTGCTGTTCATTGAGGTCCTCCCTCCTTCCCCGCTGGGTGCTCTTCGTTTTGAAGGGCCGGTGGCAAAAGAGGGACTGAGGGTGGAGGGTGCTGTGCCTCCCTGATATAGGCTGTTTAGGTGGGAAAACAGCTGCAACTGCGCACAGGGAGGCAGCGTGCACCCTCTGGAGAAATTTAAAGTTATAGAACCTCCAATCAGCAGGCCATGTGTGCCTGCACAGAAGACCTCAATGAACAGCAGTTACAGGTATGTGCAACCCTGTTTTCATTGCATTCTTCTGTGCAGGCACACATCCCTCCCTCCTGCCCTGCTGTGAACTCTCTGACAAGGTCCAGTGTGAGATTGCAGCGACTCAGGAGAACTGAGGGAAGGGGTCACTCCTCCCACATTGTCACGTGACTGTTTAGGCGGGTAAACAGGCTGAGATGTAACTAGGAGAAGCGGCCCCCTAGTGGAGCTTCATAGAAGTGATAAAAACTTCTCCGGTTGGCAGGCCTGTGCGTGCGCAGTCCCATGTGTGCCTGCATAGAACTCGATGAACAATAGTTACAGGTAAGTGCAACCTTGTTTTATAAAAGACCCATGGGCATAATAGATTAGAAAAGACCCATGGACATAATAGATTTACCATACAAAAGCTGCTGTTTGATGGGGAATTGGAAAGGAGTAATTTCCCCACAAACGGATAGGAGTTCTGAGAAAAATATTAAAAGTATCAAAGATTTTTTTTATTTGTTGGATAATTTGGGGTGGGTTGATCTGTGGAGACAGAAAAATGGTAACTCAAGAGAATATACGCATTTTTCAGAAAGATGAATCTTTTTCAAGAATAGATATGATTTTGACATCGAGAGATTTAATACTAAGATCTTAGCTACTAAGTTCTCTAGAGTTTTTCCAAAGACATTTTTAGACCATAACCCTGTCACTATGATTTATAAAAGAAAACCTAGTAGTACCTTTAGATGGAGATTAAATGAAGTATTGTTACAAAATGAAACATGTAAATGAAATGTAAAAGGAAACTAAAATAATTTTTTGAAAATAATTAAAATAAGGGTATAGATTTGAAAGTGGTTTGGGATGCATGCAACCTTTATTAGAGGTTATTTAATATAACACAATGCGCAACTTAAGAGAGAGAATCAAGAGAAAACACTAAATATTTTGGATGAGTTAAAAAGAAAAGAAGAATTAAAGAAATCTCCAGGACATAAATATTTCTCAGTAAATTAAGACTTTACAACAGTTATCTGTGTTGACAATAAGACAAATGGAAATAAAATTGAATTACGTAAATCAAAGAACTTTTGAATCTGCAAATAAATGGGGAGATTGTTGATTTATAAACTGTGAAAGGAGAGAGAAGACAAGATTATATTGAAAATACAAGATGGAGACATTGTATTAATGGATATAGTGGCTATACTAAAAGCATTTCATCAGTATTACTCCAATTTATATATGAGTTGTTATATACCAATGAAAAAAATGGATGAATATATTAGAAAACCAAGATTACCCAGGATTACAGAATAATAATATAGAATAATAAATAAATTATGAATTTACCTGTAACAATAAGAGAAGTGGTGAAAGCCATAAAAAAGATTAACCCAGGAAAGGACCCTGGACCAGATGGCCTCCTGGCACTTATTACAAGTGCTTTGAGGATGAACTCCTACAACCTTTACAAAATACAATGAATTTTATTGTTCAGGAAGGAAAGAAGCCAGAGACATGGAAAGAGGCTAATATAACATTAATACCAAAAGATGGACAAGACCCAACATTGATAAGAAATTACAGATCAGTATCATTATTGAATAACTATAACAAATTGTTTACAATGATATTAGCTGGAAGACAGAACAATTCTTCAGGATTTTATTCATGAAGATCAAAGTGGATTTTTCCTAAAAGGCAGTTAAGGCAGTTAATGTGAGAACTGTATTAGATATTTTGGAATATTTGGAAAAACAAGCTGCATTAATTTTTTTTTAGATGCAGAGAAGGCTTTTGACAATCCTAACTGGACATTTCTGTTTAAAATCTTGGAGGATATGGATTTTAGAGATAATTTTACAAAATGGGTGACATTGATTTATACCTCTGAGACAGCATAAATAATTATCAATGGAGAAGTGACTAAACTATGTGAGATACAAAGAGGAACAAGACAAGGTTGTCATTGTCACCGGTTTATATATTCTTGTTCTTGAAATAGAGACATAAGACAAGGTGAAAGAATTAGAGGTGTAAAGATTAAAAGGGAATCTTGTAAATTAAGAACCTTTGCCCATCCCTTGATGCTGGTTTTGGAAGATCCCTTAAAGGGAATTTTTGTTTTCTAGTTTTTTTATGTAGTTGTCTTTTTTGTTAGTTTGTTATTTCCTTTATATATAATTCTTAGTAAAAGAAAAAAAACAAACTTCAACTGGTTCGAAATGTGGCAGCCAGGCTGTTGTCTGGAGATGGATACGGGGATTGTATCTCCCCTGTGTTTAATGATCTGTGTCACTTGCCCGTTTGATTCCATGCACAATTCAAAGTGCTGGTACTTAGGGCCCTAAACTGCCTTGGGTCACCTTCTTCCATAATGTTCAACCAACCACATAAGATCTTTTCCTGAAGTCCTATTCTTTGTTCCCCCATCTGCAGATGTGCAGTGAGTGGCAACCAGAGATGGGGCTTTCTCACAGCTTTAGAAGGGAGGTAGACAGATTAATGGAGGAGAGATCTATCAATAGCAACTAGCCATGGTGACTGAAGGGAGCCTCCATCTACAGAGGCAGCAAACCTCTGAATACCATTTTTGGCCCACCATGGCAACTGTTTAGTCACTTTGTGAAACAGTATGCTGGACTATATGGACCACTGGTCTGATCCAGCATGCTCTTCACATTTTTATGTGATGCCCTACCTTTGGCATACCCTCTCCAGAGGCTTGCATGGCATCAGTCACTGTCATTTAGGTGCCAAACCTAACCTTGAAGTTTTATTCCCATCCTTTTTAGTTGGTTGTTGTATGGGCTCTCCACTGCTGTATTTATTACTATTTCTGTTTTGTCATTACTGCTTTAATGACTGGAATTGCTTGTTGCTATTTATATGCCCTTATGCCACTACATGGGTTTCCCCCAAATAGTTTTATGATTGGTTTTGATTGATGGTTTTTATTATTTTATGTTTTATTGTATTATTTACTTTGTTAGCTGCCTGGAACAGGTCTCTGGAGAGACAACTTCTAAAATTCCTAAATATATATTAAGTATATGTTGTTAAATATTTACTGCCTTCAGTCCAGTACAGAATTACTTTAAAATATCAGAATAGTGTCTTATTGTGCCAGATTTTGGGCACTGTTTTTATATTTGTATATTGTATATTTTAATAGCCAGTTACAAATTATTTTATTTACTTTATAATCTACCTTTATTGCTGAAATTCAAGGGGTTTTACAAGCTATAAACAGCTCAATCAGGCAGCATGATGAAACTCTTTGTTTTAAAATGCCACATCTGGCCCGCCAATAAATCCCCCCATAGATGCTGCCTTCAGATATAACATTCCATAGCAAAAAAAGTATGAGATTCAAGAAAATCATCTTTTTATCACTATTATTGAACCATCTTCATGTGACTATTCAGCAAAGCAGCGGTTAAAAAACGCTCCAGGATCCCCTACCCCAATGTTGCAGAAGAGTCTCTTACAATTTTCAGATAATCTGCTACCCTAGTAGCAATACAATGGCCATGCATCATCAGAAACTTCTTTTGTATACCTTCTCAGAAGAGAAAGAAAGTATTCACAAACTTGCTACCTGCGGAGCAGGAACTAGCAAAAACCTGTAAGAACTGTGGGCTGCTTCGGGCAGACTGCATGCTACAACTGGCAGAAGTAGCCATGCATTTTAATAGACAATAACCAGTGATGGTGCTAGTCATGTCAATCTGTGTGGACATACTGCAAGGTAAAACACATGATTCAAAGCCATTTCTCAAATCCAAGGCCATCATATGGATCATTGTATTACAGAACATATGGGAATTTCCCAATGTCTGTGCTAAGTGTTCACCCACTAAGGGCAAAAAAAAAAAAGGAGGAGGAGAAGGAGAAGGAGAAGAAGAAGAAGAAGAAGAAGAAGAAGAAGAAGAAGAAGAACCTGTGTTTACAGAAATGTAGCTTTGCACCAGAGCCTCTGGATCATGGCAGATACCTAGAACCTCCTGACATTGTGCAGTCCACCACTAAGAAACATGGAAAATAAATTAGTGGATGAACTGCAGCTCATCTCACAATGTGATGCTATGCTAAAACTAGGATTTCTTAGATAAGTCAGTACAACTGATACAGGTGAGAGCCAGTTAGGTGTAGTGGTTAGGAGCAGTGGGACTCTAATCTGGAGAACTCAGTTTGATTCCCCACTCTTCCACTTGAAGCCAGCTGGGCGACCTTGGGTCAGTCACTGCTCTCCAGAGCTCTCTCAGCCCCACCCATCTCACAGGGTGATGGTTGTGAGGATAATAATAACATACTTTGTAAACTGCTTTGAGTGGGTATTAAGTTGTTTTGAAGGGCGGTATATAAATCAAATGTTGTTAATATTATTATTTTTTTACAGAACTTTTGTGTGTCCTCTTCTTAAGAAAGCTTTGGTTCTTGGAAGCTTATACCCTGAAAATCTTCTTGGTCTCTAAGGTGCCACTGGACTCCAGCTGTTCTGTTGCAAACCAAGACAGCTAACTACTTGAAACTAACTTGTCATTGCTGTTTTGCTGTGATTAGCGATGCAGAACCAATATTCAGGTTGCAGAGACAATTGGGAAGGGCCCATTTTCCTTCATCTGCTCATCAACACTGGGTTCTTTGTTCTACATCTTCACTCAATTTGCAGCCACATTCCCGGTTTCTAGTACTGCCTTTATGTGCTTCACACCACTATTTACATTAGAAGAGCAAGTTGCAGTTTCCTTTGGCTCCCTGATGGATACGAGAAGCAATAATACTAAAGGTCAGTTAAGACCTTTGTGAAGTTACGCTAAAATTCAATATGACATTAAATATAGCAGGCAGTTTGAAAAGAATTTCAGAAAAGTTACTGATAAGACATCTTGAACATGGATATTTTAGATGTTTTGCTCGTGTGAAGCTAGGCTTTGTCTGGAAAGGATGGACTTGGAGTTAGCTGTGCTCCAATTCTTTCCCCTAGGTGCCCCTTCTTGCTGAAAGTGCTGGTTTATGCTGCCACATCAAAAAGTGTCTATTCCATTTTTGACTGAGAGGAACACCTATAGGGAAGAAGCAGAGAGTACACACCTGTACACAAACACCCCTCTCCAGTTTGGATGCTTGAAGTGGACCTCCATTGCTGGCCCTATGCTTACCATTCTACCCCACTTCCCATCCAAAGGTTTCAGAACAACTTAAATATGATTCCCAGGCAGTCTCCCATCTATGCAGTTTACAGATTCTGGCCTGCTTTAGCAGTAAAATTACATGTGCCTTTAGACCATTTTTGGGGTATATACAAAGCGTATATTTTTGATAATTTTTGGTTAACAATGTGTCCTCCCGTCATGAAGCAAAGATTTGAAACAAATATTCCTTTATCCATCACAGAATTAAACTAGGGAAAATTTGTTTGGATTAACTAGGTGGCTGTTGTGTTCAAATTCAGGGGACTTCACTAGTATTTTTCTATTTCCGTTTAATGCTGTTCTTGGGTTGGATCCTACCAATTTTTCCACTGGTACAAGAGAATATAGGGGACAGTCTTGCCCAGTTCCCCTCCTCACTGCTGCCCCCATTCTGCATGGCTTTTTGTCAGCGCAAGTCCCACAATTCTCCTATTATAGCCTTTTGGGGGTGGTCAAAACAGATCTGTCCTCCCTCATGCATCAGTGGAGAAGATGGCTGCCTCCAACCTGTTATATTTTTCATGTACTGTAAGTGCTGCAGCAAAGGTGTGTGTGTATGAATATAAAAAATCTAAGTGCATAAAGTTATCTGTAACATCTTTTTGTAATAGTAATCAACAATGCGGTGGTTTTGCATTTTTCTGATACGATCATACTTCATTCTGTTTATATACTTTGCTTTTGAAATAGTATTGTTAAAAATCCATAACTTTTAACCTTTCTAGTTTGAACAGTAACAAAATATGTAATTTCATCATTAATGCAAATGTATTTGTCCTTTCTTTGCCCTCGTAATTCCATAGAAGACACACAGTGGTTAGACAAATTAAATATTTTAAACTGTCATTTTTTTGTTTGAATTGGCTGAATCTAAAATGTGCCTTTAAGCTGTATGCTATTGACATTTTCTTCAAAGATCCAGCTAGAAGCAGATGATAAAATGAGCCATGTTCTCGAGCAGATAAATTTACAGTATTCAGCTGTTATAGGTGATTATGCCAGGTTGCAACAAAATAAAGCCTAAAGCATCATATTAGCTGTGCCATTTATATGGATCTTAATACACTGTGAATAAAAGCTTCAATTACTAAGCACTTTTGAGTCCTGACAAGGAAGTCCCATGATGTTAATGGTATCTTTATAACCTTTTTAACTTCTTGTTTCTCTGACAGAGCTCTACAATAACAGCAATAGGTTTGCCCTTGGCAAGCAAAAACTCATTTTGAGACAATAATAATTATTTACTATTTAGATAAATGGCAATAAAATTCTCTGAATGAGATTTTCCTGAGAAAATTCAAACTGATTAAATTACTTTCTTTAATGGACTGGTGAAGCGTGTAGTAGTTGAAGCAATGAGTTTAATGTTTTCGCTTCCTTTTTCAATGGAACGATAAACTGCTTTTAAAAAGCAATCTGAATGATAACATTTCATTTAAAATCACATTGATGTCCTTTCTTAATAGATCAGGACATTTTTCCCCCATTCAAAAGAATATGGGAATTGCAATGTATTTTGAATATCATTTCTTCTTCTTGAATTCTTTCCAATTAATTTCTCTTTAGAAGACATCTGGAAACCTAAATAAACAAATGAAATATGATATAAACTCATATTAAAGTTTGGGATCTGAAGGCCTTCCATTTGTTATATCTGTTTAACATAACCTAGTGTGAGAAAAATGAAGCTCCTTCATGTTTATTGCGCTTACACATGTTCTTTTGAAGTGATCCATTATATGACAACTCTATCCAAGCCCCAGTGAAAATTTAGTATGAGAGCAGGACAAGTCATAAGGCTGAGGAGAGTAACACAAGTTAAAACAACCTTAATGGGGAAGATTAAGCTAAGAGAACCTCTTATGAAATCAGTGAAAATAACATAATCATTGACTGTGGTTATGGTTTGCTTTCAAATGATCTTTTAAAGAAGTAAATCAATGAAATGTACAGTTTTAACATTTACACTCTGATCCTGTGCATGTTTAATTAGTCAAATTCAACAGATTTCAGTGGGGTTTACTTCAAAGTCACAGTATCTAGAAGCACAGACTTACATTTAATGTATGTCTAATTCTGTGATTTATATTTATATAATTCAGTTTTATAACCTTCATAGATGGTTATTAGAAAACCATCCTATCAGGCAACAACTTCTTTTAAAATTACAAAGTTCCTTTGATTCAGAAGTATCTCCAATTTCCAGCTTCATTCACATGAATGTTGCTTTGCTTAACGTAACAAAGTTGTGTGGTCACTCTTTTTGCCAGTCAGGTACAGATAGTTGTTGTGGGTTTTCCGGGCTGTATTGCCGTGGTCTTGGCATTATAGTTCCTGACGTTTCGCCAGCAGCTGTGGCTGGCATCTTCAGAGGTGTAGCACCAAAAGACAGAGATCTCTCAGTGTCTCTCAGAGGACACTGAGAGATCTCTGTCTTTTGGTGCTACACCTCTGAAGATGCCAGCCACAGCTGCTGGCGAAACATCAGGAACTATAATGCCAAGACCACGGCAATACAGCCCGGAAAACCCACAACAACCATCGTTCTCCGGCCGTGAAAGCCTTCGACAATGCAGGTACAGATACTGAAAGAATCCTGAAAGAGCGCCCAAGCAGATAAAGATTTGAGTGCTTTTTGTGGATTTTATTAGGCCAGTATTGGAAGTGGTCTTTGCTCCTGAAAAGCATTTCTAAGTGTGACACAGAACATTAAAATCTATTTTTGTAGATGTACCTTTGATAAAGGACTCATCATCAGACATTTTGGAGTCCTTCCTCACTGTCTCCCTGCACAGGTTAGGATCACTTGATCACTAAGCTTTGCAGAATCTTTTTGTGCTTGTTGAGTAGTGTGAGATCAGGGATAATTTCTTATCCATTTCAGGAGAATGTCTGGGACTTGTCTGCATTGTACTGCGCTTCAGAAGTACTTGTAGGATTTCTAAAGCATGCTGCAAGAACCCGGGTGGATAACCACGTCTAAGGGAACAAATGCATCAGTTCAATACAATACAAGTGACTGGTCACTGATTTGTATCATGTATGACTGTACATCTTGGAACTGTATAGCTTTAAATATTGTAAGGGTTTTCTTGGGGGGTGGCTCCTTTAAGACAGCTGTTTAAGTGTCGGCTTTCTGTGCCAATTATTTGCGCATGGCCATGAAAAGGGGGGTATGCCGTATGCCGCCTGAGATTGCCAAAGCGGCAGCGTTGGTGAGTTAATTTATAATGTATTGTAAGTTGTGTATTAAGAAAAAAACAGTCACATGTATTGTATTGAACTGATGCATTTTATTACAGCTTTGAAAGTGCATGGGGAGGAGGTCTGATGACCCCTGATGCAGTCTGGAAACAAGTGTTTAAAATAACCGGTTCCTTGTCGGGTCCTTAGTCCTTCAAGTTGTGTCATCTCCTTGTTCCATCTGTCAAGAAATATGAAAACTACAACATAAATATCTACAATCAAACAGCAACTATTTGCACATTTCAGCGTGGACTTGATTGGCAATCCCCTATTGAACTTTCAGCACTTTGTGGGAGCCAATCCTACTCCCATTATTGGTCGGACTTTGTGTCTTATAGTCACTTTGTAAATTGGTGTGAATTAAGTATAAAATTGTAAAAATATTTATTGTCTTATATGCACTGCGCCACTTTAAGAATATTTCACATAATATAATTTTGAAGAGAGTTTTTAATGGTATATGTTGTTTGTTCCCTTAAACGTGGTTATCCACCCGGGTTCTTGCAGTTTACTTCTAAGGGTGCTTCTCCTTTTCTTACAGGATTTCTAAAGCATAGCATAAAGTTTGGGAGAATTTCCTTCTCCCCTCCCCTTCCTAACTATTCAGGAGGAGGACCGTGGTTTCCCAAAACAGCAATATAAGTTGGAGACACTTGGCGGTCTCCAGGAGTACAGCACACCGGTGGGGTCAATTCCTGTCTATTCAGGTGCAAGTTTGGGATAAAACTTGGGACTCACTATGATGAGCAAATGTATGGACCCTTGGCCAGCTGTTTGGCACTTTAAAAGGCATGGGGGTGGCAGGGCGGCAGAGTGATTCAGCTTGCTGCTCTGCAGACCAGTCAGGATCAGGCCTTCATGAAATTATTAAATCTCTTTAAAATGGTGTTGTTGTCCATGAGTTGAACTCACGGGGACCATCATGTTTAGCCTGATCCTTAGCTTCCAATGCAAGTAGCATGGGGGTGGTAGTTTATATTGATAATATGGGTTAGGATGTTCTGATTCTCTTCATGTTTGGCGCTGGAACTGTCATGTTTATCTCCATGCTGGTAGCTAGTTTTGAAATGCCTAGGTTTCTTTTCTGGTGAGTTATGCCTGCCACAGATTGTGGAACAGATCCATTATAGATGCATGGCAACAACAAACCAAGTGATTTGTTCCCTTAATGATGTTTGGTTTGGATCAGGCTCATGGAGGAAGGGTAGATGGGATCTTTGTCCTGGGGTCTTGGTAGCCCTTGAGAGCCCTGTAGACTACAACAGGCCTCTCCTTTTCTAGTCTCAGCTGACCTGGCCGTGCTAATCCATGCTTTTATAAGCTTGTGGTTGAACTACTGTATGTTGAGCAGCTCTTGAAAACACTCCAGTAATTCTAGCTGGTCCTGAATGTAGCAGCCCAATTATTGTTAAGGGCTGGCCATCTGGAACACATCTTGCCTATTTTTAAATAAATGGCTACCAGTTTATTTCTGAGTTCAATTCAAGGTGCTGGCTGTGACCTTTAAAGCCCTTGATGGCCTGGGACCCACAGATCTAAAGGACCATCTCTTCCCATATGTTCCCATGAACTAGCTATGATCTTTAGCTTGCTGCCTTCTGAGTATTCCCTCCCTAAAGGTAGTCCATCTGGAATCAGCTGTGGCCCATGTTTTCACCATGGTTGCTCCCACTTTATGGAATAGGCTGCTGAAGTGGTGAAGGGGGGCACCATCCTTGGAAACTTCCAGCAGGCGCTATACTTTATCACCAGTATACTTCAGCACCAGGCTACTTCAGATATTGGAAGATACTCAAGTAATCTCTGAGCCATGTTATTTTAATCTGATTATTTTAATAGTTTCTGTTGAAAAAGAGACACAAGTCTTTACTGCACAATTTTAATAAATGAACAATTCAGAGCTTTGTCTTTTATAAATGAATATGCTATTTTGATTTCTTACTAAGTAAAAAAAAAAGGAGTAGCATAAAGTTATAAAAATTTCATTGCCAGTTTTGTCCAAGATACAAAACCAGGCAGCACACGTTTCTCTTAATGCAGTGAAATGCATTGAAGCCCCACGTTTCCTGCTTGGTCTCTGGAAGAAGGGAGCAGGCTTCCATTTCCCTAGCAGACAACGGAGGCTGAAGAGAGCTTTCAAACTCACTCGTTCTCTCCTGACCTTGCTGCTCATTCATATTGTACCAACTCTGTTTACATTTATTCCAATTATGCTTTCTTAAAAATCTGCACAAATAGGCATATTTTTATCTTACAGTTCACCCTCCCAGCCTATTCTGCTTTGCTGTTCCCAATGCATGATTTAAATATTCCACTTAACCATCTTGGATTGTGAGAAATGCATTATACAGAAGGGCTCTTTATCCATCCAAAGTAAATGCCAAACCACATGTGAAGCTGTGAAGCTGTAGTCAAATCCCAGACATGTAATTTAGCTATAAAAAGCGGTCAGTATGGATTGGGGCTTTGACTTTGGAGATGAGTTTAAAATGAAAACAACCCTCCTCTTACAGTGCTGTTTTCCCAGTCAGAAACGCCCTCTGTATTCTACCTACACCAGGTCCACTTTTGACTTCTTTTTCTTGGGAGGAGGGAGGTGAGGTATAAATGGTAGAATAGATAATAAATATCTAGCAGCATTTCTGATCAGTAAAATAGCACAGAGGGATTTAAACTCCCTTTTCCTTAGCCTTATGACCCTGATCCATATCCAGTTGCTGTGGATAGTTTTTTTGCATCTGGATTACGCATCTCATGGTTAGAACCTGCATCGTGTGTTGATTTGGTATTAAACTGTGAGTACCTCCTCCTTGTCCAGCCCTTAGAAGCACATTTGTTGTGCTTTTAAAGACTGTATACCATTGTATGAGCAAGGTCATGTAATACGAGCACAAAGAAATGAGTATGCTTGAAAGTGCTTTCTAGCTGCTGCCCTTTGTATTAGCCACTGTGGAAGACATCTTACTCTTTTCTTCTTCTGGCTAATACAAGAAGAAAGGAGGTAGATAACACACATTCTCATTAAGAGTATGTGCATAAACTCAAACATGTTGTCTTTATGTTTTAATATGGGTTAAAATGGAAATTTTGAACTGTTATTTATGGAAACTGTGATGTTTACATCTCAGGCTACAAATAGATGTTAGTTCCTTAGAATCTTGAAAATGTAGTGGTTCATTGGATTTAACATATAATCCACTTGAATTTTTGTGATAGCCGTAACTGGGGTGCACATAGGTTGCCAAACTCCAGGTGGTACCTGGAGATCTCCCGGAATTACAACTGATCTCCAAACTACGGAGATCATTTCCTCTACTGATTTGACTGCTCTGAATGGTGAACTCTATGGCGTTATACCCTGCTGAGGTCCCTTCCCTCCCCAAACCCTGCCCTCCCAAGGCTCCACCCCCAAATCTCCAGGAATTTACCAGCGCAGAGCTGGCAGCCCTAGTACATAGTTCTTTCATGCTGGAGCAGAATATATTTGTAAAAAGCTAGTTCACAGCCCCCCCCAAAATTGCTTTCTTAGTAATCTATATTGTGTCTGGATTTTGCTTAGGCGAATAGCATTGTTGTGTTGTAGTGGTGGTACGTTTCACCATGCTGTTGTTGCCTGAAAACCAACCGGTGTCACTTTGAAATACTAGCAGCATTGTACATTATTTTTGTGGGTTATGAGTTTTATTCAAACTATCACCAGCAACAGAACACAGCAGTTTAGTGTTTAGATATGCATGGTAGACTACATGTAGTGGTATTGAGTTTCCAGTAAAGAACTCCCAGATCTACCTTTCCTGCCCTTCAAAATTCTACTTGAAATACAATAAAAACAGAAAATGAACAAAATGTGAATGGTAAAACAAGTAGTTTTTTTGAAGTTAACCTTTTTAAGCTGCAATTATTGGTAACTGAAATCCAGAAAGCCAGCCAGATAAAGCATGGTCAAAAAAACCCCCTTCTGTGTCTTTTTTTTAATGTTGGGAAATTGAATGGGTTATGCATAGTAGAAAGTATGACAGTACAAACTTGAATACCTGCAGGCAGCATGGCCCACTCGTAGTGCTAATATCGGTTGGAAAAAAGGGACACAGGCAGGGCTTTTAAAAGTCAATGTGTAGATTGTGTCATTCAAAAATTATATTAATTTTCTCTGCGGGTTTTGGCAGTATGCCACACTAGCATTGATTTCTATATTTCAGAATACTACCATTACTGAGTAGTGCATTATAATTGATTATAGTAATAGTAATATTTTAAACACAAGGAATAAAATATTTTCTCTGAATATTGTATATTTTGTTAAAGGAGGGCTCCTGTGATGTAGAAACTTTAACAATCCATAGTCTGTTTTCACTAAAATGTGTATATTTTTTCTTTACTATAGCTGCAATACCTGGAACACTTTCCTGGGAGTAAGTCCATTGGAAGTGGGACTTACTTCTAAGTAGACCTATCTAAGCTTGCTTCCTACATTTAACTATTGTTGTCTTGTAGTTTTTCTCAGATACTGTATTATATAAATTAAAATTACCTTCCTGCACATACTAGCCTTAGCCTTAGCCTTAGCTAGCTCAATTTTTTAATTTTTATAAAAAGTTTGAAATCATTATATACCTTACACTTTTCATATCTAGGATGCAAAATGTATGTGAATAGCAACATTTAAGTGTTAAAAAGCACAGTATTTTGCTCTTTATGGAAGTTAAGACTTTTAGATCAGTGCTCACAGTGTAAGACTTTTAACATAAGGATCGTCTAATTTTTAAGATACTAGCGCTCATAATCTTATAGTGATAATTCTCTCTGAATACTTCTGTAAAATGTAGACAGTAAACCTCAATGAAAAACAAATGCTCTTTGGTTTTTCTAGTTGTGTGTTAAATTTATGCACAGTATTTCAAGGAGCAGGGATATATTTCTATTGTGAAAGAAATCAAAATGAGAAAACAAGACTCAAAACCTTTCACAATTGGGGGAAAAAAGTTGCATCTGTTGAAAAATTAAGATTCTAGACTTCTAATGTGGCCCATTAAGGCCAGTGTGAAAATTACTAACAAATCCTGGTTAGAATTTTATATATCCTGTATTTGCAATGTTGTAAATACAAAAATAGCAAACAAATTGTTTAGCGGACATGGACCTGGGAACATTTTTATATTGATTGGTTTCATTGCAGAGGTATATTTGAAGTCTGAGGGTAATATATTAACTGTTTTTTACTTTGAATATTTTTTTTCTTGAAAAGGGCATTTTTGTTTGTTTCACATGGGAGCTTCAGGGCCAGGGGTAGAGCTTTTACATGGAAACAAAGTAACAGATTGAAGTGGTTTCAGGGCTTCAATCCCTTGGTAAATTAGCCAGCAGGCTAGCCTTTTTAAAGATGTGCTAAACAACAGGTTGATGCCATTTGGGCTTTAGCAATGAGAATTACCTGAGGGAATAGGAAATGAATAAGAAAAGAGATAACATGGCAAGCATGACTGTTAGAGCAGGGCATACCTCTGCCAAAAAAAAAGCAATACCTAAAACTGGTTGTAGTAGCAATGTATGGCATGGAAGCAGGTAGCTATTTTTTTCTGGTTATATTATGATTACAAATTAGAACAATAACACTGCAGTCCTAAGCACAGTTACCTCTTCTAAGCCCATTGACTTCAAAGGCTACAGCTCTGTTTAAGGTACTGTTAAAACATTCTGCTGAACTAAGACTTTATGATACCACATTCAATCAAATTACTTTTTTGTGCAATTAATAGAGCTTGCAGCAATAAAGTTGCACTAGTACTGTTGGTATATATACTGCTGATATATATATACACCTGTAGCAGTACTATTAGTATATATTACAGCGATTAACAGGTATAGAGAATCTAGGAAATGAAATTAAAATCTTTGACCGCATACTGCAAAAATAATGTGTTGGTTTTTAAAATCAAAACTAGTCGCTCATTAGTTTCTTTTGTATACAATATTTTTAATGCATGCATAATAAATTCATAGTGACAGCATTTATGTAACAAATTTCATTCAGTATTATCAAATACTTTTCTAAAATGTTAAAACAATATTTTATTGCATGTCAAAAGATTTTTAATGTATTGCTATAAAACAATTGTTTACTATACGTAATTACTGTTTTTTCTGTGAATTAACAAGCCTTTTTTTAAAAAATCAGAATTGATTTTAATTGTGATATTGATATTCGACAGCAGTAAGTGACACAGAAAACTAATATGATGAAATCATTAAAAACTACCTGTCAACCTCTGAGGCCCTCTGTTGGGGCTTTTAATTTTCTATTTAAAAGGGGGGTTAGGGATCAATATGAAGATCTGTTGATAATATTATATTTAATTAGAGTAATCAAAAACCATGCTCAGAGCATGACACCTGCCAGGGAGAACTTCAAAAAGCAAGTAAACAGCATGTGTTAGTATAGCCTCTTTACTTGTCCATGAGCACTAATCTAGCAAAAGTCCCAAATGGGGCAGCTAGTCAGCTATTTCATTGACTTTGATCTGGTTTGGGGGGCAGTTTATTTTCCCATAATGCCATTGATCAATGATTTCCTTTCAGCAGTGATGTAATTAAAGAGCTTTAGTCAGTTGGTTCTGTGTTGTCTTGAAATTTATTATTCTGGGGATTTAAAGAAGATCGATAGGGTGCAATGGCCCTGTGTTTAGACCAGACCAGAAGGGACCCTCCTGATAGGATTAGTTAAGGCTGGGTTAAGACAAGCATGAAAAAGGGCTTCAGGACACAAACAAGATGTTTACTTGGGACTTTGAGCTGACCTGTGCACAACCCATCCTGCTGAACCATTAGCATTTTTGTAACCTATTTTTATCACAGTGCATCAAAACTAGTACACTTTGACATGACTTGTGTGCTTCATTGGAATGCATAACAATTTGTTGATTTGTAGTGTTATATAAGTAAATATTTCTTAGCTGTAGTTAATAATTTTTAATAATTCATCAAATTTCACCGTAGATATTATCTGGCTGTGAAACAAAAAAAGCACCGTAATATGGGTGCCAAGTATCTGAGGGCAATGTTGTATGAGTCATAATAGGTCTTGGCTTGTGCTGTGCAGAGCACACAAGCTCCCCCTCCCCCCCTTTTTTACAAAATGAGAACTCTTGTTGCATTTTTGACCTAAAAGACTACCATTTAATATTCTCTGTGTTTGAATAGCATTTGAAAAATCCAGCAATTTGGTGATGTTATGCAGTATGTAAGCCAGCAGATTTAATGTTAGAGTAGAAAACATTGTCACAATGTAAACAGGAATTTTATTTTTTAGCAGTTTTCAAGTTGGTAAACTCACAGTGCTTTCCTATGCCAAGTTATTCTGCTCCAAACGCATTGAACCCGATGTCTTGTAATTCAGCATAGGATTGGATGGTCAGTCTTTGAGACAACAGTAGCATGGCTTTTATTTTTGTAATGAAATTTCCTTGAGCAATACTTATTGATCAAGTGTAAAGAAGTTAGATCTGTTTGAAATACAACTTCTACTTGCACTCCAAGGCTGCTGAACCCCTTCGTACTGTTGCAGCCCCTCTTTTCAGCTCATGCTCTCCCACTAGGAGCTGCCTCAGAAAGTCAGGTAGTCCTAGAGGTTAGCCCCCTGTATAATTTAAGTAGCTGTGTTTGGAACAGGGAATTTGTGCTGCCCTGATATATATGCCGGGTTGTTCAATTATTGTCTGTGACAAGGCAAGGGTTCGTATGTTGTAGAAACCTATGGTTTCCAATCAGAAATATGGGGGTATGGATGTTCCATGTGCATACTCTTTTTTCTTAAACACTTCTTATCTTGTAGGATCTTGTGCAAGTCCAGAAATAATGGAGGTGATGGACAGTCTTGATAGCAGTTTCCAACTAGGTTATTTCCCTAGTATATCAGTGACTGTTCTAAACACATTTTACAAAATCCCAGAATAACACATTTGCCATAAAAATGTTTTATTAATATTTAAAAATACTTTTAAAATTTTGATACATTGAACAATGAGCTTCTAGAAATTAAGGCTTCATGCACAATCACTTTGGTTAAAGAGGTAATTGCTCCATCTTGTACCCAGTTTTTGATGCTGAATAATGCCGCTTATTTATTATCTTGTTATAGTGCTTTACAAATATATAGGTGCACATGTCTGTGGTAAAATGATTCCCTCAGAGTTATGAGAGTGAAGTTGGGACTTTTCAAGGTTCCTGTTGAGTAAGAGGCTTGTGTATATTATGAAACTTGTCCTTGGAGAGGACTTTTGTGCTGGCAACAAATCTCCCTTAAATTTTTGTGCAAGAAATCAAGTCTTTGTTCACACACACCCTTCAACTCTTACAATTTACTATGTGGCCTTTTAAACCACATTTGTTTTGACTGTATTAAGGGAGAGAATAGTTAAAAGCATATCTGATGTGCAAAATCCTAAATCCTAAGTAGTGTATTTCTGTTATTCATATTGCTGTATTGTAGAGCATAGCTTTCTCTTAATGCAACTACTGAAGCTCTTGAGAGGCTTGGCATATCTCCAAGATTAAATTGCTATGTATAAGTGAAGATAAATTACTTGCTTTCTGTAACATTTCTTCATTATTTTCCTCTTACCCCAGAATAAAATCTTACACTCATTCACTGAATCTGTAAGCAGTATACTGAGGGATTTTTCTCTCTCTTTCTCAGGAGTATTCAATAAGACAGGAGAGCGTAAATAATTATTGTAGCTAATGGTTAAGATGAAAATACAGCATAGTTGTCCATAAACTGTTCCTCTCCAAGCTGGATATGCCTCATTGGTTGCTAATATAGAATATTCATTCTAAGAACTGTGAGGCATTCTGTTTTCAAAGTCAGCTCTGCCTTCACGCAGGATGTTCAGTATGTAATTGAGCGTCTTGGCATCAGCAATATCTTTTTTACACAAATCTTTTCTCAATGCACATTCTCTCTCTTAGTGTCAGGTGTCAAGTCCTTTTGGATGTCTGTCTTATGATTTTGACTTAATGTACAGTAAATTCTGCTGTCTTTTGTGTTTGCCCTCAAAGGTTTTCACTCCATTCCCCCAGACATGAGTACACAGCTTCAATTATTAAATGGGCCCATACCAGATCTTTGACATCAATGCCATACAGCAACTTACATTTAAAATGAGTGAGCTTGCTGCTGTTTGGGGCATCCAGATGGGAATGAGGGGACTGCAGGAGGTTACCTCTGTCATCAGCATATCATTCGGGTCAAAAGAAGTACTTGGCAGGGAATTAACCCTTTGAGTGAATCATGCCATCACTGGATCACTTGATACTAAAGTATTGGTGAGACGCGTGTTTGTTTATATGTAGTATTGATTGAGAGTTATGTTACTGACAGTTTCAGTTTTGAAATAATGCTCGCTACTGCATAGAAATTCAAATAGCTCATAGTTTAGATGCAAACAAGGCATCATGCTTGAGATTGACTATTTCCCCATGATACTGAAGAAAGGCCATATGCCCAGGGCCTCTGTGGATAAAAATGGGCGGAATTTAGATCCCTGTGCAGCTTTTAAAAAATAGAATGAGGGTTGAGGTTGTAGTTGGGATTGTTTGCAGCAGGTTGCTATGTTTTAAGAGTATATTTGAAAACCCATTTGTTAAACCTCATCAGCTGGCTTCCTCTCCCTCTTTCTTTTTTCAAACATCATTGCTTCCCTGCTTTTTGGTTCATTACAGCAATGTTTCCTGGTCCTCATCTAGACACAGTTCCTGCATCTCTTTAGCAAGCTGGTTCAGCTTCGATTGCAGCCTTATTTAGAGGAAAAGAAGCTTGACAATAAATTCACTACAGTTTGGGATCTCTATTGCATTTCATTATATTCCCACATCTGTGGGCTGAACAAGTCAGTCACTCTGAACCTTCAGTTAGTGTAAAACACTGTGGCCCATCTCTTAATTGGTATGGATTGCTGTAAGCATATCGTGTCCATTTTGAAACAGCCTCATTGACATCCTGCTAGTTTCTGGGTTCATTTGAAGATGGTAGCTGTTACCTGTAACACAGTTCATGACCTGGGACCCATGCACTGTAAGACTGCCTCTCCCTGTATAGGCCCTCCTTCTTGTTGAAGTTCTCAGAACAGTTTCTCCTAACTGTGCTCTCAGCTCACTATGGTGAACTTTGCATGCTGTTTCTGTTATAGCCCTGTTCCTTTAGAAGGGGCTTCCAGAAGCAATCGAGAGAGCATTTTCGCTGCTACTGTTCAAAAGCACTGTGAAGCCATCCTTTTTCAGAGGCTCTTGTTGATGTAATCCTGTTTTGGTGATCTACAGAGTAGTAAAAGCTGAATGTAATTTCTTAATAGTTATATTTTAATATATTGCTTTTAAAATTATTGTTAGTTGGTTGCCTTTAAAAAAAATTAATTTATTTGTAGACTGACTTTCTCACTGCGACCCAAGGCAGATTACACAGTGCAAGTCAGTAAGAACAACCACTAGGGCATTCAGTGAACAAATACAACATGATCAACAGCTAGAACATTCAATGAACAAATACAGTAGGGTATGTGTTGCAGAAATTTGAAACGGGCATAAATCAGAAATATAGAGATGAAACAGTGCTGAATCAAAGTGTAAGTAATTCAACTTGACATCTTTAACTACATGGAAACTACCCTGTAGGAGCATATCTATGCCAACAGACAGTAAGTACTCAGTAGAGTACAGACCCTGTCCAAGGTATCTCTCTTAAAGCACAACCCTATTACCCAAGTTAAAAAGCCCTCCTGAATAATTCAGTTTTGCATAGTTTGCAGAAAGCCAGGAGAGTGGGAGCTCTGGTAGGCCACTCCAGAAGGTAGGGGCTATCACAGAAAATGTGTGTGTACAGGCAACAGTTGATTTTACCCAACTACAGGGTGGCATCTGCAGAAGGCCCTGTACAGATGAACAAAGCTGCTATTGTGGAGCATACTGAGAGAGGCAGTCCAGCAGATATGGACTAAGGCCATGAAGGTCTTTGTATGTGATAGTATGTGAGCCCATTAATTGATGAGCATCCAGTGGAATGACTGCAGAATGGGAGTAATAGGCATGCTCTGCCTAGCTCTTCATTGTAAAATAGCTGTGGTGTTCTATACCAGCTGGAGCCTCTGAATTGATTTTGGGGGGAGACCTATGTAGAGTGCATTGTAGTAGTCTAGTCTTAATGTTACAGTTGTGTGAATCCAGATGGCCAGATCAGCTGTGTCAGGGTAGGGGGCCATTTTCAAGTCTGCCTGAAGATCTGGATCCAGTATAACCCCTAGGCTCTCATCTAAGTCAGCCAGGGTGAACTGAACCCCATCAGGGTGGGAAGTACAATGTGCTTCAGGATCTCTGCCTGTCCAGCCAGCATCATTTCTGTCTTGTCTGGGTTCAGTTTCTGTTTGCTTTCTGCCATTTGATCACTTCTGTCAAGCAGCAATTCAGGACCTTTCCTGTATCACCAGGGGATTTGGATAGTGAGATATAGAGCTGGGGATCACCTGCATATTGATGGCATCCAAATCCATAGCTACAAATGATTTCTCCTAAAGGCTTTATATAGAGGTTGAGGAATATTGGAGATAAGATTGTGCTTTGTGGAACTGTGCAAGATAATTTCCACCCTGAAGATAGCTGGTCTTCAACATGACTTTAACCAGTCCAAGGCACTTCCCCTTCTGCCTCCAAATGACTCATCAAAATGGCATGGTCTACTGTATCAAAGGCTGCAGATAAACACAAGAGGAGCAACAATGATGCATGGCTATAGCCCAATCTGAAACCATATTGAAAAGTGTCCAGAGCACAAGAGTTATCTAAGAAGGTCTGGTTAGCTACTGTTCTCTCAATCACTTTGCTCAGGAAAGGCAGATTAGAGACTGGGTAATAATGGGCCAGCTTAAAATAGTGTTCATAAGACAGTCCTCAGGGTTAGAAGCAGACCATAAAATAATTTAAAAAGATGGAATCCCCTCATTTAAAAGGTTGAGATGGCCTTGCATCTGATGGAAAGTAAAATAAACACCAGGTGAGCCTCAAGGGGGAGAGCATTCCAAAATGTTACCAGTGAAGAAACCCAGTCTCTGGTCATTGACCACTTCCAATCTGTAAGCAGGAGCATAGAGAGCAGAGCTTGAGAAAATGATCTTGATGGACAGGCTGGATCACTTTGGACCCCCAGGAAAATGACATTACAGGACCTGAAAGGATGAACTGCTGGGTGAGTCAGAGTTTGCAATGAGGAGGGAGAAGAAGTTTGCAATGAGGAGTGAAAACACTCTTTAACCTTTAACCTGATCAAAGATATTGTGGGGGGAGGTGGAGGAGAGAAACCTGGGAATATTTATTTCATTTCTGTTGCCATTTTGTAGAATACAAGTAAGTTTCTGAAAGTGAGACAGTTTACACTCTTGAATGAGCCTTGGATGGTGGGTGGCGGCAGTTTGCAATAGCATCCAGGAACGTATTTGAAAATGTATTGGATTGCCTCCTTCCGAAGGTTGAACAGCCCTTTGTTTGAAAGCAGCAGTGCTTCTAGTGGCGGTCAGAAACATTCATTCATGTATCTATCCATTTGGAACATTTTTATGCCAGGAACATGCCAAAGGCAACATGCAAAATAAAAATAATAAATAATAAAAACAAAACATTAAAAATATGACTTAAAATCCAGCATTACAAAGTCCCAGCCCAGTATAAAAACTCAGATCATAAGAACAGACCACAGACAGCTTGAAACAACAATTTTCAGGCTAAAATCGTTTTTTTTTTTAAAATCAACCCCTTAATTTAAAAGCCTAGGTGAAAAAAAATTGGCTTGGTGCCTAAATTAAAGCAATGTAAGTACCAGAAGTCTCAAGGGGAAGGGCATTCCACAGGCAAGGTGCCACTACTGAAAAAGCCCTGTTTCTGGTTGCATTCCATCTCACTCCTGGAGGCAGAAGCAGAGAGATGAGGCCTTATTAGGCAGGTCTTAACTGGCAGGCTGAATAATATGGAAGAAGATGGTGCTTCAAGGGCCTTGACCCCAAGCCAATTAGGGCCTTAAAGATAAGAACCAGCACTTGAAATTGTTTCTGGAAACAAATGGGCAGCTAGTACAAATGTTTCAACACTGGGGCAATGCCATCTTTGTATTCCTCCCCAATGATAGCCTGACTGAAGCATTTTGGAAGAGCTAAAGTGTCTGGACCATTTTCAAAGACTGCCCACATAAAATGTTTTACAGCAATCTAACCTAGATGTTATCAACATATCAATCACTGAGGCCAAATTATGTTTTTCAAGGAATGGTTACAGCTGGTGTATCAATCATAGCTGGTAAGACACTGCGTGCCACAGAGGAAATCTGGGCCTCCAGCTGCAGGCCAGGATTCAGCAGTACCCCTAAGTTACAAACTTGTTCCTCCAGGGAGAGTGCAACCCACTCCAGTTTATTGGCCCTCATCCACACCATTAACTGTACTGTTCAGGACTTCCGCAGACCATCTGACTCAGCTGTTAAGGAGAAGTAGAGTTGGATATATTGGTGGCATCTTAATCCAAATCCCTTGATAATCTCTCCCAGCGGTTTCATGTAGATGTTAAACAGCATGGGGGACAAGCTGGAACCCTGTGGGGCCCCATAGTGCAAATTCCATGATGCCAAGCAGCAGTCTCCCAGCACCTCGTCTAGAATCAGCCAGTCAAGTAAGCATGGCAGTAAGCACCAAAGCATGGCATCTCCCATTCCCAATCCAGCAAGCCTCTCCAGAAAGATACCATGGTCGATGGTATCAAATGCTGCAAGAGAATCAACAAAGGCGCACTCCCCCATCATTGTTCCAGTGCAGATCATCTGTCAAGGTGACAAAGGCTGTTTCTGTTCCAAACCCAAGCCTGAATCCAGATTAAAATGGGTCTAGACAAGCCATCTCCTCCAAGGCTGCCTGAAGCTGCATAACCATCATCTGCTCAAATGCCTTGGCCAAAAATGGATGGTAGTTGGTCAGGTCATTGGGGTCCTGGGATGCCTTCTTCAGGAATACACCCTCCCACAGAGGAAGATGCATATATTAACTATATATTTGTTTGATATATACACACACTTCTTACAGTAACAGATGAAAATGTCAGATCTCAACTGTAGAATTATTGGCTGATTGCAATATTTGTACTCTTATTTTTTTTAAAATTAAATAAGCAAAAGGATTATAGTATATTTTGTTTTAGATATAAATGTTCTGCATCTGTTTTTGTAGGTTTTTTTACAGTAACCAAATTTTCATTTGTATAGATACTTGACATTTTTAAAATAGCAGTTTGAAGAAAGGGTCATACTTTTGCTGAGGTTTGTTCAAGTTTGCAGGCTTCTACAAAGAGAAACATCATCTGTCATATTTAATAAGTTGATTGCAGTCCCTGGTGTGTTTCAGTTGTTGTTTCCACACTGCCCTAGAAGGTCGCACCAGAACCAATAGCTTGAAATTAAATCAAAAGAGCTTTCAGCTAAACATTAGGAAGAACTTCCTGACAGAGCAGTCCTTCAGTGGAACAGGCTTCCTCGGGAGGTGGTGGACTCTCCTTCTTTGGGGTTTTTTAAAGCAGAGTCTAGATGGTCATACAACAGCAATGCTGATTCTGTGAGCCTGGGCAGATCGTGAGGGAGAGGGCAGAAGGGGTTACATCAGTGCTTGGTTTTCGTGGCCCTTCTTACATGCCCAGGGTGGTGCCGATTGCCCTCTTGGGGTTGGGTGTCAGTTTTCCACAGACTGGTTTGGCTAGGGATCCTAGAGGTGTTTCACCATCTTCTAGGCATGGAGCAGGGGGGTCACTGGGGCAGTCAGGGGGGTATTTGTGAATTTCCTGCATTGCGCAGGGGGTTGTTCTAGATGACTGTAGAGGTCCCTTCCAACTCTATGATTCTATGACAAGCTAAACTGATAGAGAACTTCTTCTTAGAAGGGGCTTCTTGCCTGTGACCTTTTGCATCTTTGGTTAATATTTTTTTTTGGACTCATGTAATTGCTCTTCTTTAATGATTTATGTAGCTGTTACGATTTTCTGTCATTTGAGTTGATATTAATAATAACATCATAACATTTGATTTATATACTGCCCTTCAGAACAGCTTAACAGCCACTCAGAGCAGTTTACAAAGTGTGTTATTATTATCCTCACAACAATCACCCTGTGAGGTGGGTGGGGTTGAGAGAGCTCCAAAGAGCTGTGACTGACCCAAGGTCACCCAGCTGGCTTCATATAGAGGAATGAGGAATCAAACCCAGTTCTCCAGATCAGAGTCCTGCTGCTCTCAACCACTAGACTAGTTAGATTGCTAACTAATGGTTTCCTTAATAAAGGCTTAGAATGGAAGCAGAGACTCCATAATTATATTATTTGTGTACAATACCCAGTAATGAATGTTATCTGTGGTGTACCTCTTGTCAAGAGTTAAATGATTTGATATAGGAAAACTTAACTAGATGCTCAAGGCTTTTTAAGTGCACACCTATATCTGAATCAGGCCTGACTGGAGTCATCCAGAACACTGCCACAAAAGGCGGAGCCAAACCCCAAATGGCTGCTATACATAATACGTTCCTCCCCATGTTGCAAAAGAATTTCATGTCAACCACACTGAATAAATGAACCTGGAATATTCAGAGGCTGGCCAGTGGTTTGTTAAGATTAGTATTGTCTGTACCTTGGTCAGAAGCATAGTCCAGCCACTGTGATGACAGCAAGCCTGGAGAAGGCGTGGGTGAATTTCTAGCCTCATGGAGCAGCCCAGCTTGCTGGACTCATAAAAGCAGAACAAAACTCCACCTCTGCTTTGCAAAAGAAGCTCATGGCAACAGTCACTCAGGCCTGAGGGGGTTATGGAACCACACACTGACTAAGGAATACCAAGGTGCGTACCAGTCCTTCTGTTTCCACAGTGGCTGCAGCTGCTATTGTAGCTGTGGAAAATCCTTTCATTTGAATTAGGGCAGCGAAGAGCTATCCTGGTCTTACATTGGCCCTGTGCACTTTCTAAGAAACTTGGCAAACACCAAGGGAGTAGTGGCAGGCAGTGCAGTGCCCATGGAGCTACATGGGGGAGCCTAGCTGTATAGCAAGTTGTTTTTCCAGAAGTAAAAGCCAAGAACACAATCCATGTAATACCTTTAAGTAGGACCAACCCAATTGATATTTAACAGTGTGCAAGCTTTCGTGTTCTGATGAAGAGCTCTAGTGAACTCAAAAACTTGCTTACTGTTAAGTGCCATTGGGTTAGGCGTAATTAAAGATATTGCATAGATTGTGTTCTTATCTATGTGGCCAGAGATTTTGGACTATGCGCCTTGGTAACATAAAGGCCATATTTAGCTGCAAATACATAGCTTTTAATTGGAACAGTATACATTTGTTTAGGATGTATGTAAATTAGAAAGTTGGGAACTTGATTAAAGTCAGTTATTAAAATCAGTTATTTTCCATGGTGATTTAAAACATGATTTTAATCAGTGATTTAACTCTCCTTGATGTGCCTTCTCATCCCTTCCCAGCAAATTTTGAAAGGCCTGTTTTTTTAAAAAATGTCCTGCATTTAACCACAAGGCTTTTTTGTAAGGAAGACTGACAGCTGTTAGACTTTAAAGTAACCCCTTTTCCTCTTTATGTCTTGATAGATTTATTAGCTGCTTTTCTACCAAAATAAGTTCTCAAAGAGATTTACAATGTTAAGTAAAACTGTAAATCTATTAAAATATGTGTTGTCTTCTGAATGTGTTATTTTCTTTCCTATTCTTAACTATAGCCTAGAACTGCTTATCCTTCTTCCACTTCCAGGCTCTTCACCCATATTCATTTTTAAAAATAACGTCTCCTCTATTTCTCTCTTGGAATCTCTTTTGGCAAACTATCTTGTTCCACTTGCTTCCAGGTTCCTTCTCCCCCTTCCCTTCCAAGTTATCTTGGGCATCTGAATCTGCTGCTGAACTTTTTTTCTTAGTGCTCTTCAGTCCCTCTTCTGGTGAAATGTCTGCAAATGCTTCCAGTGAAATTTTTTCTGGTGAAATGCAGGTTAAACAGTTTGCTTCCATTTTCTTCCTGTTACAGCTTTGATACTGTCCATTTACAACTGTGTTTGCTGCAGTAGTTAAAATACGTTGAGCTACCCCACTATCTCAACCTACAGCTTCTATGACCATTGCTTTTTTTCAGCGGCATCTCCCTAGATTGGAGATCTGGCACCTCTGAAAAAAGATCACGTGGGTGGTGGCCCCGCCCAGCTAATTCCTTCTTCTGGGCAGCCCACTGCCTGTGTTGTTCAGCAGCAGCGCTGAGTGACTGTGTCATGTTTAAAAAAAAGCAGATCCTGCTCCCCAGCCAGGTGGTGAGTACTTTCCATCCCGCACTGGAAGCCAGAGGTGGCGGTGGCCTTGGAAGGTGGTGGCGGTGGGAGGGCAGCCTCTTGGCTGGCCTGCCAAGCAGCCAAGTGCTCTGGCGCCAGGAGCAGGAGGCGGCAGCGGTGGTTGAGCAGACGCACGCGTGGCCTCTCTCCTGCGCCTGCCGCACAGTCCTTCTGTTCCAGCACTGGAAGCCGGTGGCAGCCTTGGGAGGCGGCAGCTGTGGCAGTGGGCGGGCATCTGTGCAGCCTCTCGGCTGGCCCTCCAAGCAGCAAAGCGGCCCAGCGCCCAGAGCTGCAGATGGTGGCAGTGGTGAGTGGGCGCATGCGTGGCCTCTCTGCTGTGACCACAGCGTGGTCCCTCTGTCCGGTGCTGGAAGCTCAAGTGGATTGCAAGCTGCTTGAGCCCATTTGTACAGTTACTTCCCATCTCATTCCATTTCCAGCTCTTAGCATCCCTGTTTGTGATATCACCAGCAGACTCTGCCCTGCTTCTCTCAGACTTTTGCAAATTTAGCAACAACTGCACTCTATTATTACCACATCTGGTGGCAGTGAAGTCCACAAGTTACTTTTACTGGTGTGAACAAATGCTTCCGTTTGTGTCTTCTGATCCTATTGCTAATCTAATATTTTATATCTGAATACTGCATTAACTGGATTGAGGGAGTGCTCCGGGGGTGGCTGTCACTCCCGGAAACGATGTTACTTCTGGAAGTGATGTCACTTCCAGAGGTCATCGCACATTTCCGGCATGAGATAATAGAGAGATCCACCACCTCTTTTCCCAGAAAGAAGCCCTGTTTATGACACTAATCTGTCCTTATCCTCCACCTTCTCCCCACTGCTCCTTCTCTCCCTCCTTTGGTGGCCATTTTATCTTGGTAGTCCCTGTAGGGTCCCACTGGCCTCTGTTTTTGATCTTCTTATTTGCTCTGTGCTCTTCCTGTGTACTGGGCATTTCAAAGATGGAACTGTTTTTTCCTGCTTCAAACCATGCCACTTCCTTCACTATCACTGCAAAAGTTAATTATCTCTCTTGTCCGTTAAGCATTCATCACCGGGTAATCTCAAGTTCATCTTCGTTCTTCTGTGCCTCCACACATGGGACTGCGCAGGCGCAGGCCAGCCGCCGGAGAATTTTCTAGAGCTTCCATGGCTCCGAAGGGGCCGTTTGTCGCGCGCCTCAGCGACCGTTTTCCCGCCCAAACGGTCACGTGATCCTCCAGCGACCAACGGCCCCTTCCCTCAGTTCTCTTCTTGCCGCCGCTTGGAGAGAACGTGAGCTTCGTTGCTCTGTGCTTTTGTGCTTCGTACTTTACTCTAACTGATTGCTTGGCTTTTGACTTCGGACTTCGTGACCTCGACTATTCTTTGGATTTCGCTTTGGACTTTGACGTGGACTCGGTAATTTGACTCGGACTGTTCTTGACCCTTCTTTCGCGTGCCCCTGAAGATGGCCTCTACGGCTCTCTTCAAGCATTGCCTGAAATGCCACACTAAAATGGCCAAATCCGATGGCCATGATTTGTGCCTTTTTTGCTTGGGAGAGACCCACAATGTCTCGGCCTGTAGGATCTGCCAGGGTTTCACCAGCAAGGCCCGGCAGGATCGCAAGGCCCGGTTAAATTCCTCGCTGTGGCAGAAGGTCATGTCGGAGGGAACCCCGTTACGTCCGTCCAAGGCCGGCCCTAGCCCCTCTGCCGAACGGCAATCAAGAGCTGGCTCAGTGGCCTCCGCGAGGTCGGGGTCGAAACCGCTTCCCCCGAGTGCCTCGGCGTCGAGAGCGGCCTCTCCAGCGCAGGGACCGGTGCGGCCGCCCCGTAGCGCGTCATCTACCAGGTCGGATCCGAGACCAGCGTCGGAACCGAGGATCCTGGTACCGAGTCCCCGGTCGGAACCGACGACCGGTTCGATCCCGATCAAGGCGAAGAGGTCGAAGCCGAGGTCCCCTTCGAAGGCGAGGAGCGCGTCGGTTCCGAGGTCTTCTTCGGAGCCAGCGAAGAAGAAGAAGAAGACCAAGCATCACGGGTCGCCGCGTCCCGCTCCTCAGGAGGAGGTCATTGTGCTTCCTCACACGCCTTCCCCTCATCTGGGCTCCCCGGAGCCAGAAGACATCTCTGTGCCGGTGCCGGATCCGATGGCCTTCGAGACGGTGCCCGCAGAATTCTCGTCGGGGCCGGAGCCGAGCCCGCGCCGTCGGAGCCGACCATCGCTTCCCCTTCGGTCGCCGAGGCTGGAACCGAGCCCGTCCCCTCGTCGGAGCCGTCCGTCGCCTGCCCGTCCGTCTCCACCTCCGGTCGGTCGTGAGCGGCATGGTTCCGGGGACAGTGTCCGATCAGTCCGGTCCGCTGCGTCCCGACATCAACAGGCTTCCCGCCTCCCCTCGCCATACCGTTGCCAATGGGAGGGGGCACCTGCGGGCTTCTCCGTGTCGGAACCGAGGCCTTCGACATCGAGGTCGGCGTGGGCTCCCCCTCCGCTCCCGGTTCCGGAATCCCAGCTCGGTTCCGATGAGGAGGATGTGGAGAGCTTTGGTGGCTGCCAGTCGGAGTCCTGGTCCGAACCATCGCCAGCTGAGGAGCTAGTGCCATCTGCGGACTCGCCATTCGAGGACCTCCGCATCTACGCCGACCAGATGGCTAGGATGGCCAAGGCTCTCGAGATGGACATCTCTTCGGCAGTCCCCCAGACCAAGGACAAGCTCCTCAAACGTATTTACGGGGACAATCCGGCGTACGTTGGCTTCCCCATGCTCGAGGGTATTGAGGAGATTGTGGAGAAGGTGTGGCAGGTGCCCTGTGATCAACCGCCAACATCCAAGCGCATCGAGCAGCTTTACAAGATCAAGCAGGGCACCTGGCCGGCGTTGGTGAAGCACCCTCCACCTTCCTCCTTGGTCACAGAGGAGTTCAACCCCCGACGATCGGGTCACTCCTCGGTGCCTGCCGATAAGGAGGGCAAGAAGCTGGATGCCATGGGCAGGCGCCAGTACATTGTCTCTTCACTGGGTCTGAGGATCGCCAACTACCAGACCATCATGGCAGGGTACCAGCTGTACCTCTGGGAGAAGTTGGCATCCTACACTCGAGACCTCCCACCTGAGCAGAAGGCTGTCGTCTCCCTGTTGCAGACAGAGGCTGTCAGGCTGTCTAAGCAGCAGATGAATGCTGGGAGCCACGCTGCTGACACTGCTGCTCGGGGAATGGCTTCGGCGGTGGTCCTCAGGCGCCACTCCTGGTTGCGGTCTACGGCCCTGTCCCAAGAGGTGCGTTCCAGGGTGGAGAGCATGCCCTTTGAAGGGGACTCGCTGTTCTCCAAATCGACCGACGAGACCCTGAAGAAAAAGAAGGAGGACCGGCAGACGGCGCGGTCCTTGGGTCTGGCTCCAGCGGACAAGCCCTCCTCCAGGTCACGGTACGCTCCCCGGTCTGGCCCTTACCATTACCAGGGCAGATACCAGCCACAGCGGCCGGGCTACCAGCAGTATCCTGCCTACCAGCAGCGGCCTTACCCTTCCGCACAACAGCAGAGGAGGCGTCGGCCCTTCAAGCCTCGTCAGGCACAGCAACCGGCCCAGCAGAAGGATCAGCAGGGCGCCGGGAGGCAGTACTGACGGGTCACGCCAGCCGTATCCCCGAACTTTTCGGACAGACTTAGTCCACTCCTCTCTGAGTGGGAGTCAATAACATCTGACTCATGGGTCTTAACTATTGTTGAACTGGGATACGGGCTGGAGTTTGTTGAGCTGCCTAGATGCAGTTCACCCCTGACAGCTGTCAATAACACTATGGCCGAGCTGGATGCGGAGATCGTGTCGCTCTTGGCCAAGGGTGCTGTGGAAGAATTGCCCTATGAGGATTCTGTAAAGGGTTTCTTCTCTAGGTTCTTCCTGGTCCCCAAGAAGGATGGGGGCTTACGTCCCATTTTAGATCTGAGGGGCCTTAATGCCTACCTCAAGGTGACCAAATTCAAAATGGTTACGTTGGCGGCTGTGATCGCCTTGCTGAAACAGGGAGATTGGTTTGCGGTTCTTGACTTAAAGGACGCATACTTTCACGTGGGCATACGGAAGGAGCACAGGAAATACCTGAGCTTCGTTTACCGACAAAGGGTTTTCCGGTATAAGGTGCTCCCCTTTGGCCTGTCCACTGCCCCACGAGTGTTCACTAAATGTGTGGCCCCTGTGGTTTCCTTCCTACGGGAAGAAGGCTGTACCATCTTTCCGTACCTCGATGACTGGCTCATCGTGGCTGAATCGGAGTCTAGGCTGGTGCAGGACATTGGCTTGGTACTTAGCACTTGCCAACGCCTGGGGCTCCTGGTGAACTTGGAGAAATCCAAACTGGTGCCCAGCTGCAAGGTGTCCTACATTGGCGCACTCTTAGACTCTGTGGAGGGTAAGGCCCTGCTCCCCTTGGAGAGGGCTCGGTCCCTACGGGGCCTAGTGTCCATGTTTAAAAGGAACCGGTTCCAGTCTGTGCGCACTATCCAGTGCTTACTAGGGCATATGGCAGCGGCCACCTCTGTGGTGCCTTTTGCTAGGCTGCGTATGCGCCCGCTCCAGAACTGGTTTGTGCGGAGGTACGATGCTCTGCTACACCCTCCGTCCCTCAAATTCTCTGTCCCAAGGGTCATCCTCTCCTCCTTGGACTGGTGGCTGTCTGATGACAACTTGTTTAGAGGGACCCCTTTTGGGTATCAACACCATGACATCACGGTTACCACTGATGCCTCTCTGTTGGGATGGGGGGCTTACTGTGGTGATGTGTCTGTGCAAGATGTCTGGTCTGACAGGGAAAAGACCCTCCATATCAATGTGCTTGAACTAAGGGCCATTCGTTTCGCACTTGTGTCTCTTACAGCACTGCTGAGAAATCGTCAGGTCTTGGTGCAGACGGACAACACGACTGCCATGTACTACGTGAATCAGCAGGGGGGCACAGTGTCCATGGCCCTGTGCCGGGAAGCCACACTCACTTGGCAGTGGGCTATCAAGAACGGCGTGTCGCTCCGTGCTATACACGTGGCTGGGTCAGACAATGCCCGGGCAGATGCCCTCAGCAGGGTCCCTTTACTAGACCACGAGTGGGAACTGAACGGAGAGTGCGTTGGGCCGATCTTCCAGATGTGGGGTCATCCGGTGATAGACGTGTTCGCCACTGCGGCGACCACCAAGGCCCACACGTTCTGTTCCAGGGCAGGGAGCGACCCCCTCTCTATTGGGGATGCCTTCCAGTTTACGTGGACGCAGGGCTTGCACTACATGTTTCCTCCGTTCCCCTTGATTCCCAGGGTCCTGTGCAAGATAGAGGAGGACGGGACGGACTGCATCCTAGTGGCCCCCTTCTGGCCACGGCAGGTTTGGTTCCCGAAGCTCCTGCGGATGTCCCAACGGACATATGTGAGTCTGCCCCCTCGGCAAGACCTTCTCCTAAACGGGAGCCTAGTCCACCACGATCCCAGGAAGCTGCACCTAACGGCTTGGCGGATCGTTCCTCCCCTGTAGGCTTTACTGACGAGGTACAGAGGGTCCTCCTGAATGCCCGTCGGCCATCCACTAGGCGCGCTTATGCGGCCAAGTGGCGCAGGTTTGAGCTCTGGGCACTTGCCAGAGGAGTGGTGCCTGACAGCAGTCCCTTGGGGGTTGTATTCGAGTATTTGTGCCACTTGCGTGGCCTGGGCTTGAAGGTGTCCTCCCTCAAGGTACACTTGGCAGCGATATCAGCTGCTCACGCCCGAGTTGAGGGTGCTACGGTGTTTTCTCACCCACAATCCCACCAGTTCCTTAAGGGCATGTACAATCTTTACCCACCTGTGTCGGCGCCAGTGCCTCAGTGGTCGCTGTCCTTGGTGCTCTCACGTCTCATGTTGCCTCCATTTGAACCTATGGCTACATGCCCCTTGGATATGCTGTCCTACAAGGTAGCATTCTTGGTGGCCGTCACATCGGCCAGAAGGGTCAGTGAGCTGTCTGCACTGCGGTCTGACCCTCCCTTTCTTGTGTTTCATCCCAACAAGGTGGTCCTGCGTCCCTGCCTCGGGTTCCTGCCCAAGGTGGTGTCCGCCTTCCACCTCTCGCAGGATATCTCACTGCCTGCATTCTTTCCTCAACCTTCCTCTAAGGGGGAAAAGGCCCTTCATTCCCTAGACTTGAAGAGGGCCCTAGCCTATTACCTGGATAGGACGAAGGAATTCCGCTCCTGTCCTCACCTGTTTGTATGTTTTGGGGCCAAGGACAAGGGTAACAGGGCTTCCTCACAGACCCTGTCTAGGTGGATTGTGACGGCCATTAGCAAGGCCTATTCCCTGGCAGGGGTGGCTTGCCCGCTTCATGTCAGAGCCCACTCCACGCGGTCCCAAGCATCCTCTTCGGCACTCCTCAGGGGGGTGCCCCTGGTTAACATTTGTAAAGCAGCCACATGGTCCTCTGCAGACACCTTTGTCAGGCATTACGCCGTTGATGTCAATGCGGAGCAGGATGTATCTGTGGCCAAGGCTGTCTTACACTCCCTTTTTTCCTAAGGGAGTTTTGGAATGACTTTCTTGGCGTACCTGCTGGGTACCCTTGAGTGAAAGTGTGTATATATGTACCTGGGGGTGTGTATATATGTAAATATTGAGTATTTATGTGTCCTTACACAGTTTTTTACATAGATGTATATATGCATATCTATTTATTGTTGTTCTTGTTTGTTCAATAAAATTGTGTTGGACTTCACCCCCGCCTTCCGTATTGTGTGAAGCTTGGTACACTCCCATGTGTGGAGGCACAGAAGAACGAAGATGAAAACAGGGTTAACATACCTGTAACTTATGTTCATCGAGTTCTTCTGTGCTGACACACAACCCTCCCTCCTACCCCGCTGTGAACTCCAATGCACAATAATGTGATGGCTGTAACGGAAATTGGTGTTTTTAAGGTGTTATGGCTGAAGTGTGTTGGTCAAGCGGCGGCAAGGGAGAACTGAGGGAAGGGGCCGTTGGTCGCTGGAGGATCACGTGACCGTTTGGGCGGGAAAACGGTCGCTGAGGCGCGCGACAAACGGCCCCTTCGGAGCCATGGAAGCTCTAGAAAATTCTCCGGCGGCTGGCCTGCGCCTGCGCAGTCCCATGTGTGTCAGCACAGAAGAACTCGATGAACATAAGTTACAGGTATGTTAACCCTGTTTTCCTTCTTCCTATTCTGTTCAGGCAGTTTTCAAGTTCTGTTTCTTACTTCATCTTTTCCAAAATCAGTCTTTTCTTGCCTCATCTTCTTTCTAGTACTGTTGTTCATGACATGGTAATTTCTCATCTATACTGTTGCAATCTTTTCTAGCTAAATTTCCCTTGCAAGGTAAGGTACAATGGGTCTCTTAGAAGACGGCTTTGTGCCCAGTCCTAAAGTCTGCCAAGCGGCCCTAAAACTGAGTGCTGACACAACCTACTGACAATTGGGTCTTTTCTACAGGCTGAGAAAATGTACTTGCTTTGGACGTGATACTGCACTACAGTGGATAAATAAAGCCTTGGCTATGATCAGGCTGTCCATGTGCACAATTAAGAACTTGTTTTTTTAAAAAAACATTAAAAATAGATTTTTAAAAAATGTATGCTGTAGTAGGCACCACATATCTGCTAATGCTGTCAGTTTTTCTTACCCTTAATATTTTTCTGCGCTCTGTGACAGGGATACCATTTGTCCATTTATAGCAGGAAGCCTCCCATTGGTTGGGCTTTCATGCCTGCCGTTGCTCCTCTAAACAGCAGGAGAAAAGGCCTAGGCCAGAAATGATGTCCAGTGATATGTTATATCACTTCTGCACAAAACCTCAGATGTGACGCAAGTGTGTCAGGCGATGCTCTGGCATGTCTGAAAACTCCACGGTAACTCCAGCATTCTTGCGTCGCATCCAGGTTTTCAGGTGGATGTGACATCATGCATTTCCAGACGTAATTTCTGCCCATCTTCCCATTCAGAAAGATCCCGAGGATGCTGGCCTGTGGCCTGGCATCCGCTGGTACTCTCTAGGACACATAGGGCAACACTATACTCCCAATGTGCATTTCCTGACTTTTCTATACATTTTATTTCTGTGGCTGTGTCCTATGAACTCTCACCATGTTTCTGACATGTGTGCTATGTCTATATTCCCTTTCAGTACAGAGTGCTCGAGTTCTCACAATCTTGGCCTGATACTTCTAGCATTACTTCCTAAACACAAATTCTCTTTTTGTGTAAAACTTTCCCTGTAACTCTTTGGCTTTTCTACATGCCTGTAGCTCATTCCCAAGTTTTATCCTTCTTTGAGAGCCTAAAGTGTCAAGAAATAATGTTTGGGTCCATTTTTAAAATTTGAATTACTTTTTATTTTATTTTTTTTGCATCTCAAAAATAATTTTAAATGCTTGTTGCACTGCTCTGTGATTATGAACCCATTCTTCCTCAGAGCAGTGTTATAAAGCCTGCAGCATGCCTCGTTGTTGTGATGGCTTTGTATCTATTTATAACTAGAGTAAGAAGTAAGAAGTATAATGTATTTGATTTGGAAGATCTATTCTCATCGGCTGTAACTGATTGTCCATTATAAGAAAAGTGCACTGTAATTTAATTTGGCATTGTATTAAAATCAAAGCTGTCATTTCATTTGGCGGCACTTTAGAATTGTATCAACAAACCCAATAGCGTAGCTAGCTAATTACTTAATCAGTAAAAACAATCTGATGAAAACAACTTGCTTTGCTTAAAACAAAAACAGTACATTTATTTTTCATTTCCTAAAATACTTTATTGAATTATTGGTTTTTCAGCAACGCACTCATGAGGCGCCCCCATGTTTTAAAACTTATTTTAATAAATAGGTTTTCTTTCTGAGGTATAATACCTTGGATGGCTAAAAATAACATCACAAATCATGTTAGTTATATTCTTAATTGTTTTGACCATAGAATTAATTTTAAAGTCAAAGGGGGCATTGCTTTTTCATCATTTCTGGCTCAGAATATTCAGCATGTCACAGATGTTCATGAATAATGTCCATTTAAAACTGTTGGCAAGAGTGCTGGTGAGTTGGCTAGATGAATTAAATGTTGGGGGGATCTGACAGGCAGCACGCTGCTTTGTGATCATTCCAAAGTTCTAATAATCTCCCTCACCTTCTCTGCCTGCCACTAATGAAAGAGAATAGGTGATTGCACCTCAGGCTATGTTCTGCGCCTAATGACTCCTCCAAAGGCAGATTTATGAAGAAAAAATTAACTTTGAATGAGGATTGAATTGGCCCTGACAGTCTGATAGACTGTGACACAGATTCTGTGGCAAAACAGACGTAGCCCTAATTGATTATCAATATTTTAAGCAAAGTGATGAAAATAAGCATTAAGTGATGAGAAACACAGTCTTAATACAGTAGGCAGTAACCAGGATTTGGAGAGTCTTTGGGGAGACTGCCTCTGGTTGCTATTACTGAACTTTTATCTGTCAGTTCTTACTGATTCCTTTCTAACATTCATTGTCTCTAGTATATTTTTTCATTCCCTTATAAATCTGTGATTGGAATGCCAAGTATTCCTGGTATATCTGCTCTTTTTCTAGAGAAGTTTGTCATATTTTAATTTATTTGGATATAAAAACGGTTTTTCTCATACTTTGCAATAGGAAATTCATGCACATGTTTTTAAATCTCCAAGTATGAATGCACTTTTTTTTTTGTTTCTGTCGTCTATTTAATGTATGTCAAATAATTATATTGAAAAGGTATCAGTTTTGTGGTACTATATCAGAGTTTGCTTTTTAAAAAAAGATCTTGAATACAGCATGGCAGAAAGATCCTTGTAATTCACTTCTTGAAAGGCAGGCATTAATAGTAACAAAGGAACTCTGTAAATTGTATATATGAGTGCCCAAAATGTAGAAGATATTGGCAAGGTTAGCTGCCTTGAGCCAAAAAGGAAAGGAAGGGTATAAATATTTTAATGACTATAACAGAAGGGAATCTAGCTTTTATCTGGTAAATACACAGAATTACAGAGGTTCACTAGCATTAGCAATTTGATTCATTTATTACAAGTTGAATCCAAAGGTTGTTTTTGACCAGCAGAGGGGACTTCATTTCTCTTTATTTCCCCCTCCCACTGGACTCTTGCTATTCCCGAGGGGCTCTGTACCCCAGGAGCAGCATTTGGGGCAGCTCAGAGGGCTGTAGAAAGAGAGGTGAATTGGCAAAAATCCCCCTCTCTGGCACTGGTGTAATTGGCTTGTCAGCATAAAACAACCTTTGGATTCAAGGAATTTTATTCTCATCTCAACCCTATGTAATAGGATAAGCTGAGAGGTACTTGCTCAAGGTCACCCATTGAGTGTCATGGCTAAGGAGATATTTGAATTTCTATCTCTTGGGTCCAAGTTAGGTGCTCTAGCTAATATACCACACTCCTTTTTGATAGTCAGTTGACTTATTTACTTAATTTATACCCTACCTTTCTCTCCAGTGGGGCCCTAATGTTGCTTACATAATTCTCCTCTCCTCCATTTTATCCTCACAATAACTCTGTGTGTGTGTGACTGGCCCAAAGTCACCCAGCAAGCTTCCATGGCAGAGTGGGCATTCGAACCTGATTCTCCCGGACCCTAGTCCAACTCTCTATCCACTACACCACATTGGTTGTCAATGACCATTAGGTGATAAAATATTTAATGTGGCATTTGCATTGTTGTGTTGCTAACATTTGTTTGCATTTGTCACCACTTTCCATATCTGGAACATTCAGTGTAATGTATATGTGATAATTCAATTAGATTAGTGGAAGTGAATAATTATGGGTATTTTTTCACCTGTGACATACTTTGAAGATCTATCAGATAATTCCATATACATTAACAAATACACACCAAGCCACTTCTAATGATGCTGCACAATATCGTATACTTGTTGTTTGTACTGTACATGCATAGTAGTGTATTATGCAGTAATATACACTTGTCTAATATATAATCTTGAAGATTTATCAAATGTATTTCAAAGTATAATAACCCAGTAGATCATATATGAGTATTCATCAGAAAAGCCTCAAGCCTTGATAAAGTTAATAGATAACAGAAAAATAGCACACAAGCCTTGTAATGAATAATAGAATATATTTGTTGCATTTTTATTAGTGGCGTGTACATGCAAAAGATCCTTATTTTCATTTGACTAAAAAAAATAAAACATAACCATCTGAAGATTGATCTCTATCTCAGTATCTGAGTTGTGGTTCCGCACCTTTTCAACAGTTCTGTACTATTTGGGTGCTGCCTATATTTGGTTCAGCAATGACCTTGGGAAAAGGCTACATGCAACATACTTTTAGTCTGAATTTAGTGTATAACCCGCAGCAGAGCAATCATAGGTAAATAGTTTTAGAACCTGTATATAAGTTTGGGATGTTTTCTGCTAATATGCTAATTGAAAGTATGGCTGTTGTAGATACTATGCAAGAAGAGTTTTTATACCCAGTATTCCCATTACTTTATAAGGCAAATAATACTGGCAAAAAAGAATAGGAATATGTTATGTACATATTTTTAGATATTTAGTTAAAACTCAGGCTTATTTTTAAAGTGCTTACATTTGGGTAAGAATTTTTGTCTCTTGCTCCATGTTATAGCAACACGTTCTGTTGTACACTGAAGCTTGTTCTGAGTAGTATTTAAATAAGACTGTTAAATCTTAAATGTGAGAACTGTTAATAAAATGGAAGGATGGGTAGTAACAACATCCACTCAGGAGTAAATATTGTTGATACGAGTTTCTTGATTGATTGTCAGTTTAAGATAGCTTTTAAAGATTTGCTCTTCACAGAGCTACATTTTCTGCAGCATGGTTTGAAAATATAATCAGTGATCTATTCCATCTTTGAAAAGTATAATTCAGATGACTCTCATATGCTTTCTTTGGTATAACATTTTTTCTAATGCCAGTTTAAATAGGAGAAACATAGTCCTATTAAAAGTATCCTTTGCTTTAGCATAATTTTATTCTAGTGTACATTTTTCTGGCTGAAATCATTCAGGGGGCAAATAGATCAAAAGGTTTTAGTTCAACTTAATACTTTAGGATTAGACTAGCCTCCGATAATGAGTGCTTTATCTGTCATCTCATTTGTTTCATTCCAGTAGACAGACACAGTATGTTTAAATGTGGATATTATTCTAGTTGCGCCATCTAGTGAATATCCAATTCTTTGTGAATGACACCCTCATGAACACATTAACAGAAGAAAGTAATCAAACATAAACCAAATATTTGATTCTGTCATACTGTATATTCCTTGTCTTTTGTATCTGTTTTATTTTCAAATACCTGGTATAACCTAATATGAATTTTCCTAAATAAGGAGATTCTTTCAACATAACTCAGAGATTTTTAATATATGTGTTGAAAAGTAATTAGCTTTCCCCTTTTCACACTAACAACCTCTCACTATTAAATTTCTAGTTCAAGATTATTTTCAGAATAGAACAAGCTGAAAATAGCCACAAAAGTACAAAATATGTGGTCAAATTCTTGTAAACTGTAAATAAAGCACAGGCATGTAAATTGATCCATAATCATCTCTGCAAGTAAGCAGAAATCTCATCTGGCCTAGTATATCAAGCAAATTACATTTAGGCAGATTTCTATCAACTGAAAATTTCTCCTGAAGATATACCTGTATAATTTTGTATGATTTTTAACTGACAGTTTCGTACTTACACTTTGTGAGCTGCAACTGGAACAACCTAGCTAAGCATTGTGTCCTGGTTACAATTTTTACTTTTGAATGGTTGTCATGGATTGTATTACAGCAGAAGCAACACTCCCTGTATGATCAGCACTAGTCTGTAGCTCAGTTTTTCAGAGGCAATGCAAGACACAGTGGTGTCTGAAGCCTGGCACAGTAAAAGGTAAAATGTAGATGCCTGTACTTCTAAAGTTCATATGGAAAGAGAGTCCATTCATCTACATATTTCAAAAAACAGCTTTGGAATCAGTAGGATCAGGTAAGTTAAACTTATACTGGTTGCTCTATCTAAGGCTATCATTTCTGGGGAACAACTCCTCTGTGGATACTCACAATGCACACACGTTTGTAAGTTGTACATTGTCATGAGCTTCAGTTCTTTCATTTTATTAAATTCTGCTTGGTATTTATGTTCAAGTGAACGATGCTGTTTGTGTTGCAAACTGTGATTTAATGTCAATAGCTTCATTTAATGAGAAATATTTTTATGTGACTACTTATAGCATTAATGATAGCTACCTTGCATGGATGAAATCGTTGTGATATTGTTGGTAATGACCTGTTTTACCTGCTCTCAAGCTGAAAAATGCTAAAGTACACTATGTATGCTGCTTAGAAGGTTTACTCTTTATAAAGGTCACGTTTCCCCCTGAAAATCTGCTTTCATGTTTTGTTCTGTCAGATGTTGTTTGAGGAAAGATTGTTCAAATATTTCCTATTAGCATAATAGTTAGCTGTAAGGCCATAAGGCCATTTATATTTATTTCTGCTGCTGGATGCCTTAAGTCATCGTAGTTTTTTACGTGCTCTGGAGCCTTAGCCTCTATTGAGGCAGATTCATTCCGAATCAAGTTAATGTATAAGTTGGACTCAACAGCTTAAGAGAAAGTGTGAAAGCCTCTGTAAAAGTCTTGGTATTCTTTGTTCACAAGTGAAAAAAGCTGATGCAGAAGAATTCATTTTGTTTGTGCCTGTAAATAGTATAAGAAAACAGACATTTTATGGAACATGTAAGTTTTGTAGCTTGTTGCAACTAATAGTTATAGTGATTTCATTTTTTATGTAATAGCATTTGTGAGAATTTCTTTCAGCTACAGGTATGGTAGGACCATATGTGTATATCTAAAAACAGGGGGAAACCCCACTGAATGCACATTTTCATAAGTATTTATGTTCAAGAATTAATTTGATATATAACAAATTAAATTGTCAAAAGATAAAAAGTTAGAACAACTTTTGTCTTATCAAATAACTTCTTTTTTATATTTAATCCTGAGCATCATATTACATTTTTGTTATAATAAGTAGTTGCAGCTACTATTATTGCTGTTGGTGGTCATTTATATGTGCCTGGTTGATAGGGAGGGCACCATCCAGCAATAGTTTATGCATTTCTAAGTTCTAGTGATTTCATTGAACAAAACTTAGCTATACGCTCAACTTTCCCATTGAAATCAGAGACATAAAAGTGACTTACTTTGGCAGGAATTTGTCTGAACTTGTAACACTGCATTTCAAGTTGGTATTGCTTTTGTTGTGGTGCAAGTGAAATCTTATTAGGGCTATTTCTGTGTCCGCGGATTAATAAACAGAGTTAACTGTACTTGGTTGGCATCTTTTGCTGGAAATAAATGTGGCATTTTCTTAATGTTCCATGATTTACCTAGCATTACAGTTGGGGATTTGGACGGTAAAGGAAGCAAACAGCTGTTCAAAACATTTCCATGTGTAATGAAATGTGGGCCAAGAAGTCACATGTTCATTGTAATTTCCCATCTTTATATGCATCAGACTTGGTTGCTGATCTAGGAAGCTCTTCCTTGCAACAAAAGTTTCTTGCTCCTATGGCCTAACTGGGCCCTCATGGTGTACTTTTTTCTTTTTGCTTAATGGAGGATTTTCCCCTATGAGAGAGAGGAACTAGTCTTCTGGCCTAGAGCTCCAGAGAAGTTTGTGACTCAGGATTGGTCCTTGCACGTTTAGAAGGCAAAAGGGTTACAATCCTGAGTATTATGGTAGGGATCTCCAAGGAACTAAGAAAGCCCTCCCTGTCTAAAGCTTTGTGTGCATTTCTCTGGGATTGATTAGGAGGGTTGCCCATGGTGGTGGCCTTCATGCTGAGGAAGCATGGGCTGTGCCACCCTCTTCAAGGCATGTAAGTTGTGTTAAGAAATAAGTGTGGATAAGATATGTTAGGGACACTTTTATAACAACTGAACTTATATACTGCTCTTCTAGACAGATTAGTGCCTCACTCAGAGCGGTGAACAAGCTAGTGTTATTATTATCCCCACAATACCACTGGGGAGCTAGGGGTTAGAGGAGTGGCTTACCCAAGGCCATCTACTGAGCTCATGGAAGTAGTAAGATTCGAACCAGTAGAGTGCTGATTCGCAGCCGAACCGCTTAACCACTGTGCTACAGCAGCTCTCATTGCTTTCCTTATCCTGGAAACCTTCAATCTGTTAGAGTGTTTATCTTTTGTACATGTTGACTTTTTATTTTAAATGTGGTATTTTAATAAGACCTACTGTAACTTTGCTGAGGTTCTTTATATGCCTCAGATGTGGCAACTGATCAGAAAGCTTCCCCTTGCAGCAAAAGGCACACTGCCAGGGGAATTCAAGGTGGCAGGAGACCCCTCTTAAGTAAACACAAACCCTCAAAAACCAAGTTGGTGGCAATGGTTTGCCAAACCCTCCCACCCACCCAGTGATTAAGCAGGTTGGGTAGAAAGAAAGCACAAAGGGGGTGGGTATAGAATAGTTTGCAGCCTAACAAAGGGTATTAGTGATGAATCCCTCCCACTCCAGGGACCCCCCACCTCCACAAAACTATGGTTAAAGAATAACTGTCAATTAATTCAAAGCAAGTATAATAATTATAGAAACAGCCAAGAACTATCCAACCTCTTAAATTTGAATAAGTTTGATATCTGTATAGGCTAGCATCCAAAGGGCTGCTTCTGTGCACATGAAAGGTATCCCGTATAGTTTCAGAAATTGCAATTACCCTCAGTAGCAGCATTTTAAAGGATGAGAAGGGCTTCAGTGTAGGAAATACACATCGGACAAGCAGGATTCTACTCACGTTTCTTTGGATCCAACCTTTAATTTGTATATAAATAGTCACAGTGCTTTGTAATTTAATTTCCCTTGTTTGACAACAATTAACTTGTATTTTTGTCATTCAAATAAGATTTTGGGGGGGGGGTTAAAATTCTGTAAAATACTTGACTATTGCTTGAGTCGTCAATTGAAAAAACGAATTTTAATGGATCATTATGGCCAATCCAATTATCAGGAAGGTAGCATATGATACTTGCATACTAGATCGCCCTGCAACTTTTACAAGGAATGTTAAATATTAGGCATTTATAGTTATAAAGAAAGATAACTAATTATAAGATAACTATTTATGCTATCAAGTTGAGAGGCATAATAACACAAAGCCAGGGCTCTTTTTAAAGCTGTCTCAAGTGTGAAATGGCACCTTTCTCTAATTCCATGTTTGGTAATAGCATAAACCAGGCTCAATTCTAAGCCAATTAGATCTTTTCCAGCCATCTGTAAGCCTGCTCACAATATGTCAGAGTTCATAATCTTCAATTACTGCAGAGTTACGTTTGCCCCAATGACACTTTCTCACTGATAACTGTCTTCTTCTTCTTCTTCTTCTTCTTCTTCTTCTTCTTCTTCTTCTTCTTCTTCTTCTTCTTGTTATTATTGTTATTTTAGACACAGTGTTGCAGCCTGTATTTAGCCATTCATTCAGAACTGGAAAATTCTTTGTGGTCTCTATACATCAGTCTATGCATCTGAGCTTTGTACCTTCCTGAACAATATGTTAGGTGGCTTGGCAAGCTGCAGTATGAAGGGGAAATCATGTGAAATCCATCTCATCTTCTCTTGTGCAAGCAGAGCAACCCTAAGAGTTTGCCATCTTTTGCCCATTCCCTCCTTTCTGCAGTCCTTTGTGACATACAGTATATTGTTTAGTAGGCTTCCTTGACCCTCACTAGATACTTTTGGGACCATAAGAGGCTTCTGGGGCAAAGGAATGATGAAGATCCCCTTCCATTTGCAGGAATTAGGTTCCACCCATTATATTTAGGTTAAACTCTTAGCACTGTATTTCTTTGTAACATAACATACTTGGTAAAAGACATCATACTGTCTTTAAAACCTAACTGCTGTGTTGCAGAGTTAAAACAATTAGCGAGTTTCATGAAACTGGAACAGGGACAATTTGCGACAAATGCATCAAGTGCAGGGTCTTGCATCATCACAGTACTCTACAACATGCATGTTGAGCAATTGCAACTTTGAAAGACTATGGCATTCATTCAATTTTTATCCCTCCCTTTAAGGAAGAGCTCCAAGCAGTCTGTGGCAATTTAAGTGATTCTCCCACCCCAATTACTAGTAATTATGCAAGATTTGGGTCCAGGAGCACCTTGTTGTTCTTCTACTACAGACCAACATGGCTACCCACCTGAAAGAGTAATTATGGAGAACTTTCTTTTGAACAGGATCTGGGTACTTTATATTAGCTGTCTTCCAGAAAACGTTAATTGTCTTCTGTCATAAGCTACTGTGAGATAGGAACACATTATTAAAATATCTTACAGAACTATAATATTTTTGCAATAGGTAAGGTTTTTACACCCTCATTCTGCCAAAACCTCCAGGTTGAGCTTAAACCTTTACCCACTTTTCCTAATATTGAGGGTGTTGACATCAATTTTATCAGGTCTTGACATATGTCTGGTTTCATTTGAGGTCATTGCTAATACCACTCATCCTTATTACTGTGCACATACCTAGCAACTGGGAAAGGTAAATATTAATTGGGGAAGCGTGACTGTGCTCACTGAACATCTGGCCATATTGTGTAGCTTAAGTAATACAGGTATATACAAATAAGAGTGTACATACGTATGCACCATGTACAGTTTGCAACAAAATGCATCAAGTGCAAGATCTGGCATCATAGTATTCTGCAACATGTATGTAGAGCAATTGCAGCTCTGGAAGTCAGCGAATATCCCTTCCTTTAAAGAAGAGCTCGAAGTAGTTCATGGCAATGTAAGCAATTCCCCAGCACATTTTATTTTTGAAGCTGTTGCCAGTGAGCTTCATAGGTGAGCAGAGATTTGTGTCTTGGTCTCCTCAAATCATGTCATTCACTGCACAGCTTTGACTCTGATTTCTACTATGATACATACAACGGTAATACCTATTTCTTAGTATTTGATGTATTGAATACTGGTTACTTGCTTATTGGGTTAGAGTCTGCATTTCTGTGCATTCTTTTCTGGATTGTAGTCATTGACAGAGCCGACCTTAATGATAAAACCATAAAACAGCACAAAGTATAACAACGGTTTTTTAAAATAACTGTTTTGTTAGAATTTGTGGTAAGCTGATTAATAGATCAGCATCCTAAACCCATTTAAGCATAAGCATTTATTCATTTCAATTATAATTGTACTGTGATTTTTCTACATAAAAATGCACAAAAGTAAAGGGGAAATGCCTTGCAAGTTAGTATGTAAAGTTCTAATTGACTCTGGGAAGGTGAAAAATATTAGTTTCTACAGAAACTAATTTGTTTTTTGTTTATTGCTTCCATTATTGCTGTTAGATTTTAATCACTGCTTTGTAGTCATTTTATAATGGATTTATTTTCCTCCGATGGGGGAGTAACATGAATATCCCAATTTCTCCTTTTTGCATCTCTACAAACAGCCTGTGCTTGGTCATTTTGATGGCCACGTTGTAATTAATTAGCATAAAGTATTAGCAAACTCTGGCACATGTTGATGTATTTTGTTTGTTCTCTTTTTTATTCTTAAATTTTACAGATTATTACATGGTAATCTGACATGCTAGTTATTTTGGTTGGAATGGGCTGCTTTCCATGTAACATTCCCTGATCCTGTGGTTATTTGGAATATGTGAGGAGAGCTCTATCCCACCAGTGTCCCATAGCCAGCAACCAAAAAGAGGGGTGGAGCCACAGTTGGCAGCTCAGAACCCTCAGTTAAGAGCTGCCATGAGGTGCAACTATCCAGCATCCTCCTCCATCCTCCCCCCAGTTGTAAGGGATGCTACTGTGTAATGGCAGCTAGCTGTATTTCCCTGAACTTCTTTGTATATTCTGTATATGCATCTGAAAAAAACTTTACTGTTGACAGCTTGTGAGGTCTGCTTTTAAGATTTTGCCCTTCTGATTTACTCTTAAATGTGTGTGGGTTTTTGTTGTTACTGGGGTTTTTTTTACAATAAAAGATGAGAAGCATCTTACAATCAGGTTGAAAGAGAATAGAAGACATATGCAGATTGTTTTGAAATGTATAAGTTTTTAAGAGGGGGAAAATCTTAAATGGTACTTTTCTGACTCTTGAAGATCATTTTGTTGCATTTTTTATTAACAGTATTACTTAAAACCCAGTACTCACTTATATTGTCTTTAAAACTCTTCTTTTGTTGAAAGTATGAAATATCAGTCATTGCATATGTCTTCACCACTGACAGTTTATTAGGCATTTGCAAAGTAGGTTAAAGTAGTGTTTGTGTTGATGCAGCTGTGAAATTGCTGAATTATGTTTTCCTGAAACATCCACTTTCGCTGAGACAAAAGTTTATATTTTCTAGCATCTTCTGCTTTTTTAGTATTGTCTGTCTTTCCCATTGCAACTCTCCAAATGTAGTGAGCATCTGTGATGGTTTAGGGATCCTCTAAAGGATCAACTCATTTCTGCTCATCACATTTTACATCAGGATCTTTCATTTCTCATTCTCATTGTTTATAAGAAGCTATTCCATTTGACTTTGGACAGAAATGGTAGGAAGTATTTTATGTGGGAAACATTTCCATTATTTAAAAAATTAACTGTAGGATACATTTGCATAGTGGTTCTCTTTCTGTGATGAGTGATTGTACAAACCAAGATGGTCTGAAAAAGTACTCTAACCATGTAGTCCTAAGTGGAGGTCTACCCGTCTAATCCTGTTGGCTTAAATACAAGGGAATAAGGTAAGATGGAAATGTTTTAAATAAATAAAATAAAAGACTTAGAAGGAAGCGACTCTGTTTAGCATTGTTTAAGCACTGTAAGTCTGCTATAAACTCTAATAAACTTTTTTTGAGTCAGTGACCTGTACCCAACCACTCTACTCATCTGTGTTCCTTCAGCCTAAGTGGCCTTCCTCCAGCTTAAGTGGTTCTTCCAGTGAAGTAAGAGCCATTTAAGTTGGAGGAAGGCTGTTTAGACTGGAGAAAGGCTTTAAGCTTTGTTGAGTAGAGTGGTAGGATACAGGCCAATGTTGTTTACTTGAATATTTAGATATTGGGCATTCTGGGACATATCTGTTCATGAGGGAGTATGTACAAGTTATCGTTCATGTGTCATATACCGTGAAAGCAGAGTTAGGGCAGTACTAGATCTGGTGGTCAACATGAGGCTACTGCCATTACAGCAGTTCCATGTTAAATTTTCTTCCCTCTCCCCACAGTATTTTGCTAAACTTACTTTGGTGGTCCTTTCCCCAAGATTCTCCATACAAGTCAGCCGACAGTGAGAAAAGCGAAAATGCATAATACAGTATCACAACATCTGCCAATATCTTACATGAGGTGGAGGGAGGAAATGTCATGCATCACATTTAGGTCTGTCCATGTCAAGAATCACACCTAGTTCTGTGGAGCTACTTGAGTCACAGCATTTATTTTCTTTTACCTCATCTTTATACTCTGCTGAAGAATGTGTCATACCACACTAACAAGTTCAGTACTAATGTCCACAAATGTGGCTGCCAGATCATTGTCAACTGCTACAGATCTCACCTTGGCAACTTTCTGCCTTAGTCCTACACAGCATAAGATACCCATTTCTCTCCCATGCATTCTGTGCATTGTACAGAATATGGGAAGAGGACAAGAAGTCACTAATGTCTCCTCTCTGACAGTCTCTCTACACAAAACATCTTACACAGGGACGCTTAAGTGTAGGGAGATGCAATGTTAGCTGGGAAGGATAGTTTAAAAGGACAGAGCAGGCAGAGATCACTCCTCAGAGGGTTTATTAATTTCATCTTCACCTCCCTGAAGGCTCTGTCAATTTCAACTTCCCTTTGAGGAGGAGAAGATGAAATTAACAAACCCTCTGAGGAGCCATCTCAGTGGGCTCTGTGTAGAGAGGTGAAATTGACAGAGCTTTCAGCTCTGTCGTTTTAAACTACACTTCCTGGATAACATTGCGTCTTCCTACACTTGGGTGTCCCCATGTTAAAATGTCTCATGTAGAGAGACTCTGTGTCTTACCACATATACAGAATAATTAAGGTGAGGGGAAAGGTCAAACCCTATCTGGCTTTGCAGACATAAACATAAGAAGAACCCTGCTGGTATAGCATCTGGTCTGTTACACTTTCTAAAATAAAACTGTCTCATACTGTCAGATCATTGGCTTAACCTTGTCCATTGTGGTCTATTCTGACAAACACTAGGGTCTCAGGTAGTCATTCTAGTTCCTGCTACCTAAGATACTTTCTGTAGGAAGTGCTTGAGCGTGAATGTGGGACCTTGTGCATACAAATCATGTATTGTACCACTGGACTGTGGCCCCTCCCATTCCACTTGAAAGCAAAGTAAGAGGCTACAAATGCGAAAGCTACAAGCACTGATAGAGACTCCCCCAGCTTCTTACACAGTGAGGGAACAGAATTTCATCCCCAGAATCTTATGGAGCTAAGGAGGACTCAGTCTACATTCCAATCCCCAAAAAAGGGGATGCCAAGGAGTGCAGTAACCATCGGACAATTGCATTAATCTCCCATGCAAGCAAAGTGATGCTCAAAATTATACAGCAAAGACCCTTACGATATATGGAACGAGAAATGCCAGATGTTCAAGCTGGATTCAGAAAAGGAAGAGGCACCAGAGATCACATTGCAAATTTATGATGGCTAATGGAACATACCAGGGAATTTCAGAAGAAAATTAGCCTGTTTTATAGATTACAACAAAGCTTTTGACTGTGTAGATCATGAAAAGCTGTGGAGAATCTTAAAAGAAATGGGAGTTCCACAACGTCTGATTATTTTGATGCGTAACCTGTACTCTGGACAAGAGGCTACTGTCAGGACAGAATATGGGGGGAAAAGAATGGTTTTCAATTGGCAAGGATGTCAGACAAGGATGCATATTATCTCCCTACCTGTTCAACGTCTATCCAGAGTATGTCATAAGGAAAGCTGGATTAGATCTAGAAGAAGGTGGAGTGAAAATTGGTGGGAGGAACATTAACAATTTGAGATATGCAGATGACACCACATTACTAGCAGAAAATAGTGAAGACTTGAAACGATTACTGGTGATGAAGGTTAAAGGGGAAAGCGCCAAAGCAGGATTACAACTGAACATCAAGAAGACAAAAGTAATGACTACCGAGGAACTACACAATTTTAAAGTTGACAATGAGGAAATTGAAGTTGTGCAAGATTTTCTATTCCTTGGCTCAATCATCAACCAACAGGGAGACTGCAATGAAGAAATCAGAAGAAGATTGAGACTTGGAAGAGCAGGTTTGAGGGAGCTCGATAAGATCCTTAAAGATAAAGATGTCTCTCTGGGAACCAAGATCAAGATAATCCAAACTATGGTATTCCTGATTGCCATGTATGGATGTGAAAGTTGGACGGTAAAGAAAACTGACAGGGAAAAAATTGATTCATTTGAAAATGTGGTGCTGGAGGAGAATTTTGCAGATACCATGGACAGCCAAAAAGACAAATAAGTGGATCAAATCAAGCCGGAATTCTCCTTAGAAGCTAAAATGACAAGACTAAAGCTATCGTACTTTGGTCACATCATGAGAAGGCAAGATTCTCTGGAAAAGTCAATAATGCTAGGAAAAGTGGAAGGCAGCAGGAAAAGAGGAAGACCTAAAACGAGGTGGCTTGACTCAATAAAAGAAGCCACGTCCTCCAGTTTGCAGGATTTGAGTAGGTCTGTTAGAGATAGAGATTCATAGGGTCACCATAGGTTGGAAACGACTTGATGGCACATAACACACACACAAGGAGGACTGTGAAGACACTTCGAATGATCAAGAAAGATTCTTGCTTTTGCTGTTCCTAGCACAAAGTGACTCAGGCTGATCCCACCTTTCCAGAAAATTCTCTGCATATGTGATGCAACTAGGGGGATGTAATTGAGGGGATATCTGGAAATAATTGACTACAAGGCCTGTTGAAATGGATAAACCAGTGCTCACTTAGCACTCCAAGATGGCTGAGTTTAATTTCAAACATACAAGGTTGAGGAAGCTGATTTTACAAGGTCTTAGAATTGTATCTTTCTGCCGGGCCTGTGAGACAGAGTTATTCCGCCAGGCTCATGGCTGAGGTTGGGCCTCCGCCGGCCGGAAGATGCAACATCCCCCTTCCTGTGAAAGCTGCCCACCACTGTTTGTTTTTCAGCTGCTGTTACTCTGCTGCTATATCTAGTTGTACTGCTGTGTTGCTTGTTAGTAGTTGTATTGCTGCCGCAAGGCAAAGAGTGCTGCTATTTTTATATGAAGCTTTAATGTTTTAATATAGAATGTTTTAAAATGATTTTAAGGTTGTTATCCGCCCTGAGCCCGCTTGCGGGGAGGGCGGAATACAAATATGATAGAAAGAACGAAGGAACGAACGCAGGTCATGTTTTTGCTTCATTACTCATTTGGTGGTGGAGAGTGCCCTCAAGTCATAACATAGACTTATGATGAGGCTGTTGCTATGTTCATGTATTCTTTAGATATTTTAAGGGGCTAAAGGAATTATGTTTATTGGATGGAGTTTGATCTTTGAAACTCCAAATTATAACTTCAGTGGATTCAGAGCAAATATATCTGCTTGAATTTATAAGCACATGCAGTATTTTTTCCAGTATTACACTAAAAAAGAAACACAGAGGTTTATCATTCTGGCTTCTATTAACTATGATTCATTAGAATTTTAGACATTTTGGAAAACAGATTTCCATGTCAAATCTAAGAACATATACTTAAAAACCATTCGCACTGATATCAGTGGAACATGCTTCCAAGTAAGTGGCCTGGGGATCTCAGTTTGTGGGCTGCATTAAATCATATGCTATTTAGGATGTTTGTACTCATTATTCTTTTGCTGCCTTACTCAAATAATGATGCAAGAAAGAAAAATAAATGTCACCTTCAAAATATGTTTTAAATGTCTACTGGTACATAGAAGACTAGAAAATTGGCAGGGTATAGGTTATACTTAAACAAAAAATGCTTGCCTAACCAGGGGATAAACATCTTTTTTTGCTTATGATTTAGTTATTTTTCAAAAAATGTAATGAACTGTTTCTATGCAGAGAACAAACTGGCATAGTGGAATAAATAAATCAAATTTAAGCTTGGTAGTTTATTGAATCTAAATTTTGCCTGGTTGGCCCAAGAGCTATATATAAGCAATCCATCTTGTGTTGATAATGGAGGATCTTGAAACCCACCTAATGTTTGCATTATTAAATTTCAGTCTAATGAGCTTTGCTAATACATATTGAAGATGGTTGTAAGGAGTGGAATGTGAATCTGAGCAGGATAATTTGAAAGAAACATAAGCTGAGCATTTTACATGACTCAAGGGGTATCACTACAATTACACATATAACCAAAATTGAATTCAAATGGAATTTCTATTATCCTTGCCTTGCTACTAAGGAGAATAAAGTGTAAATGAAGTAAAAGACTTTACAGTTACTGGTGGTTTGTTTTTATTATCTAATTTAATAGATTCTTGTAAAGATATTACTGGCAGAAAAGTTTTAATATTTCATGACTTTAAATGTAGTCTAAGTGTGTCTAAAAGCTTGTAAATGGAAACAGATGTCTCTGTAATTGCTTCTATCATTTCAGAACATCAGTATTTAAGCTGTATGTTTTCAGAAGGTGTAGCTACTGGCAGCAAAGAGGCATCAGGTTTTGAAAGTTGTGGTCATGTGGCATTCATGTCCTTCATATTTAATATGTAAATCGAATATTCATATAACTGATGAGTTGATGCAGAGGAAGAAAATTGTTTCTTTATAGTTGGCTTATAATGGATTTATTGCATAGTAAGGTCTATTCTAAAGTCTCACTATCCATATTTTGGTTCTTTATATTTTGACAAGGCAGTACTTTTAAAAACAATATTTCATCAACTATAATACTATTAGAGACTTATTCTCACTAAGTTCACTCATCAGGCAAAGAGATAGCAATAAAACAGAATGGCCCCTTTGAGACATTAATGCTTTGGAATAAATGATGTGCTAGAACAGAAATTTAATTAATTTACAGAGTATATTGATAGTCCCTTGTTACTGTGCTGTATATTTTTAATCTTCTTTAACATCCGTAGTAAAGTGTTTAAAACCCTTGCAGTTGAGCAACTTGTAGGTAATTAAGTAATAAAGGAAGAAGTTTCTAAAGGAAAGAAGATTCTTTTTAGAGTATGCTGTTGGAACATGAATGAAATATCATTCCCCATACAAGTATCTCAGCACCAGATCATACACTGGACATGGATATGGATCCCCCTATATCTGCTAACTTGGAAAGGGGGAACTCAGTCTCAGCATCCCTTATTGATCATGTCTGCCATCATTCTGATGCAGGAGAGGGGAGAAAAGCAGTCTTTATAATGCATCTGGATGTAGGCTCTAAACACCAGTGTTAATTCCTATCAGCCTCCCAGGTCCTGTATTAAACTATGAAATTCTGAATGTAGAATGTAATGCTGTATTGTTAAGAAAGGTTGCCGTTAAAAAGATATTATTTTAAATATACAGCTTGGTTTGGATCCAGCAGTGTACAAGCAGGAACATAAATGGACTTACACAGTCTAAGCACTTTCCTTTTTATATATTATGGCGCCCAGATATTGGTTGCACAAGATCTGGGCCAAGCAGAACTACAAGTGAGGGTAAAATAAATTTGATTTAGCGTAAGTGGCTACCATGATATCTTCCTTGCCTTTCTGCTTGCTCAAAGGCTCTTGTGTAAGCAGAAATTGTGCATCCAGTGTAGCCACATAGCCCATTAATGTTTACACTCTAGGAATATTACATATTTGCTTTCAAGAAATTATTTTAGAACAATGTATATTTTAGCAGATTTGATTTGAAGTAAAGATAGATATGTGAGTATTTATTTATGTATTCAATTACCTAGCTAGGTGTTGGAGTTATATGTATGTGTATGCCTGGATAAATGTGATGTCTGAACTGGAAAAAAACCCTATGAATTTAGGACTCACCATACATGTTAAGCATCCTAATTCTGTTAGGAAGGCTCCTCCCATTAGGTCAGGAGGCATGGTCTAACTCCAGAATAACTTCAAAAGGTCTCTCTTTTGACTTTGTGGTAGAAAAGCAGGATCTGGGCAGGACTTCTTGGAGTGTGAGGTTCCCCCCCGCCCTTGCAGGTTTTGTCATAGATTCTCATTTGATAAAAGTGGAAGGATATGGTGCAGGCTTCTGTTAGGACTTTATAGGACATTATAAAACATGTATTTTCCTTAAGGGGTGTCAGATTCAAAGGAGGGTAATGCAGATGGCATTGTTTTTTACTATGAAGCTCCTTGTTTAACTGGAAACACTAAACTCCAGAAACCAAGAGAGAAAAGAGACTTTTTTCCCTGTGAATTCCTGTGTCTCGGGGCTTCTGCAGGGCATCCTCCCCTCTGATGATCTGCACAGGAACAAGTTTAAAGCATCTGTCATCCTGCTCTTCTTCCAGAGAGCTCAAAGAAACATACATAGTACTCTCTGCCCATTTTTAAAATCTTAACAACAACCTTGTGGGGTCAGTTGGGCTAAAAAGAAGAGACTAGCCCACCTAGGGAATGTAATGGCTGAGTATGGATTTGATCTCTCAAATCCTAATTCTGTACTACACCACACTGGCTCATGTATGTCAGAGAGGAAATCGGGGGTTTGTGAGAACTTCCTGTTGATCTGCTCACCTGTTTTGTTTTGTTTTAAGTTATAGTACTACTCAGTCTGTTAAGACAGGCACTCAGTTTTCTTCGATACATCTGCAGTTGGAACCTGCCTCTTGAGAGACTTGACCCAAGAGAGAGGCTTTCCCATATGATTTAGAATGATTTTTGGAAGCCATAGAAAAGAAGAATTTTTAAGAAATTTTCTTTTCAAAGTAGGCTTAGAATGTTGTGGCATATCACAGTGTGAGATTCAGTGCTACGGCTGTAATAAGTTCTGAAACACTAGCTTTGTATTGAATCCCCCCATGTTTTTTCCATCTAAGATGCAACAAAGCATGGTACTTCCTCTAGAAGGCCTTTTTGTGTATAAAAATGCTAACAATACTGAACTAATCACTGTTTTGTTTATTTTAGCTAAAGCAGATGAAGCATTAAAAGCTAAAGAAAGAAGTGAAGAAGAAGCAAAGAAGAAAAAGGAAGAAGGTAATTCATCTGATCTTCCAATGTGGTAACTAGTCACTCAGACTTGGGTCAGAATTTGAAGGTAGTTTCTGATAAACTAGGAAACTGAAATTTGATATACAAATAGTCCAAAATTTGATTACTAGAAAGGCCTGAAAATTGGACATTTTTGCACCAAGCAGTCCTGGGGTATAAAGGTTACATTGTAAGAGCATTACTATATACTGGCAGTTTCATTCTTGATCCACTTCTATTTGCAATATGGAACTTCATGCCTCAACTGTCCCACTGTAGCTTACAGTGTTCCCCAAGCACTTTCCCTGGAATTCAGATGACCATAGGAATTTAACTAGATACAATTTGCAAGCTACAGTAGGAGAGAGAAGTAGGGGTGTGCACCCAAAAAATATTCGGGTTTCCCGCTTCGGGTTTACCCGAAGTGGGAAAAAGCTTCGGAATAAATCCTGATATCTGAAGCAGGATGCCGCTTCGGATTTGGGTTCCTAAGTCAATTTGGTATGCTCCATAAAGATTTGGAGCATACTGAATGGAGGGGGGAGGCCACCTCACCCTTAAACTCCCACCCCTACCCTTTAACCCCATCCCCCACCCTCACCCCACTTACCTGGTCAGGCTCCAGTTGGCCTTCCCTGGCGCCGCCGCAGCTGGCGCAGCTGGCCAGCAGGCAGGGCCTTCCCTGCTACCGCCGCGGCCGGAAGAGCTGTCCAGCAGAGAGGGCCTTTCCTGCTGCTGGTGCCACACTGGTGCAGCTGGCCGGCAGACAGGGTCTTCCCTGCTGCCGGCGCCGTGCCAGCGTGGCTGGCCAGCAGAGAGGGCCGCCACCGCCGGAGGCCAGCGGGGAGGTAGGGGGGCCTCCTTCTCCTGCCGGTGCCAGGTAAGTGGGGGTGGGGATAAAGGGTGGGAATGGTAAAGTTTAAAGGGCCCTGCTGCTTGCGAAAGGGCCCTTTAAACTTAACTCCCAGGACCCCTGAAGCATTACGAATGCTTCGGGAAGCTTTGCTGGCCCTGATTTGGAAATAACGAAGCTTTCTGAATCGGGCCCGATTCGGGTATTTTACCCAAATCGGATACCCAAAGCGCACACCCCTAGGGAGAAATACTACAGTAGGAGGATGCTCTGGTGGGAGGTATGGCAGTAACTGTGTTTTGTCTGGTGCTTTTTTATTGTATATGTTGACAAACTGAACAGCAGCGTGTGATTAAGTAAGGTTTTATGCCTCTGCCTTTAAAATTTTTCTTTAGGAGAAACTGGAGCTCATATTCCTGTTCAATGAGTCACCACTAGTTGGGAGGTAGAATATAGAGGAAAAGGTAGAGGGTGAGATGAAGTGTCCTGAGAAAGCTTCATCAATAGCTGAATGCAGCTACATCATTCTTCTGCTCCTTGCTACCATCTCTGTATGCAGGAGCCTGAGAGGGATAGTGTTGTTTGATTGTTTGTTTCATTTATAGTCCACCTTTCTCACTGAGACAAGGCAGATTACATAGTGTGAGATTAGTACAATCAGTATCAAGGACATTTCCATACAGTGTCAAGGATATTTCCATAAACAATGCCATTGGGCAGATAAATGCAAGTTTACAAAGACATAGCATTAGCAAGGATCCAATACAGAGTTGAAGAAATGCTGAAACAGAACATAATCAATTCTAGGACTGACATTAGACAATATGAAGCATATAGGAGTAATATTTAAAGGAACAGATAATATGTAAGGCAACATAGTGGTGAAGTCAGTGGTCCCTAACTCATTAGCGAAGCATCTTAGACCCCCTCCCTACAATACAGCCCTCCTATCTGAGTAAAAAGCCTTTTTGAATAATTTGATTTTCCATTGTTTGTGGAAAGCCAGGAGAGTGGGGGCCCTTCTGACCTCCTCAGGCTATTGAATAACCTGAGATTTCTACATTTCAGCATTATGACAAACCACAGTCAATAAACAAGCCATATATAAACTGGTTTAGAATTCTACTTTAGGATCTACCAACAAGCAGTAGTTGGCTGAGTAACTTGCTTTCAGGTATCACATTAATCTTGAGTTTAATCAAACTATGATTTAGGAACTGTAATTTATCATGACATTTGAATATAGCTAGAGAGAGTGTGCTGTTCTTCTGCCTGGAGGAATCCCAACAGCCGTGCTACTTCATCTCCAAGACACCCCCATGTGGTATGCTCAGCTTAATTGCATCTTTCAGTGCAATTGCATCTTCCATTGCAATCTCTAACTAGCTTTCTAGTATACAGGCAATTGACTGACACCATATACTGAACTTTGCTAATGTGCACTGGAAAACTGAAAATATAAAACTTAATTAGCTTCATAGATTTTAAAGTGATAATTTTATTTTTGCTTACTATCTTAGGTAGAGATGATTGTAGCTGTTCAAATTTCATAAACTTCAGTTTAATGATCTGTTAAAATGGTAGAAGCTTTTCTTTTCTCTAACTTCAAAGCACACTGGGCACTCATTACATCTGAAGGAAATCTTTACTTTTATGTTAATTTTCTAATTATGTTATCCAGATACACTGTGTGTGACAGTGTTATAATAGGCATGTACGCTTCTCACATTTAGCAATGTCCATTGCGACTAAAGATAAAGCCACTGAAGTTACCATCACTACTAGGCCAATATCTCTACCCTTGAAGCTGTAATAAGTAAGAACAAGAGTGCCTACTTCATCACTGTCATGGTACTCTATCATGCTTTTATGGCATTTGAGTAGATTTTTTGTAGTTTTTCTACAACCAGAATTGGAAGGTATTTAAAGGGACATTCTGTAAAAGTAAAAACTAGATAACTCAGCTGTGCTTCGTGGACATTCTCACTTCAAAGTGGAATATAGTTTCCTCTAACTTAGTCTGTCATCTCAGTTGTACACAGCAGGTGATTAACCACTTTCAAGTCTCTGGGCTCTATGTAAAGAGTTGCATCAGGATTGTGTTACGATACCAGTGCAATGCGTTTCATGTGAAAGTTTGTTTTTTGTTTTCTCTGTGAAATCTTTATGAAGCTGGTCTCTCCCAACTTTCAAACTGAGGATGGAATCCCAAACCCTTAATCTAAGTGCTAGTTTACATTCTTATTTTGAAGTTAACAAGAGTTACTGCGTTGTATTACCTAGCTTCCTAAAAGGTCTTGGAAAGGCAAGACTTACTACATTCCAGAACTTATTTCTAAGAGATCCAAAACTATCCTTTTTTATGTAAAACCCACCATCTTTTTAAAAATTATAGATAGATGGCTGAGAGATTTATTTTCTTTTCGGTTTAGAAAAGATTCTGAATGTGAATGGCATTCTAGTTATTGAATATTTAAATTATTCTTGTACTAAAATCTCAGAGAGGCAGAGTAGATTGGTTGGTTGGTTGGTTGATTTGAGAATTTTATTTCCTTCAGATTAACAGATTAAAACCCACACTAACATGAGAAAACAATAAAAACCAAATAATGAGTTAGATTTCCTCAATAACTAGAAGGATGGCACAATTTTTGCAACTTCCCCACTTCTATTGGAAGCTTCCACCTCACCCTTCATTCTCTTCCTAGGGGTTCCCTATCCCACAGGAGCAGCATTTCAGACAACAGCAGAACAGGGGCGGTAAATCACCTTCTGCTGATGGAAATTCCTCCCGTTAGCAGAAATTACTGCTGGAGCTAACCTAATAAACCCACAGTTAGAACATCTGACAGACTCTCAATGTCACTAACTTCCCTAGAAAATAAAACAACTATGCAGCTTTTTCTAAAAAGGGGCACTCTTTAGTACTCCTGGTAGGGCATTTCATACAAGTACCATGACTGAAGAGACACAGGCTCTGGTAGAGGATGGTTGAGGAACTCTAGGAAGGTGAATTACCACCAGTAATTTAATGGAAGTGTGTAGCTGGTGCATAGGTTCGTATAGGGAGAGAGCAAGTATTATCAGCTTAAACCGATTTAGAATCAGGCAAACAGTGTATTTATTTTAACAAAGTAATAATGTGTTCCTAATGGCTGATCACCAGACAACAAATGGACCACCATATTTTGCATTACTTGAGGTTTCCAAGTTGTCTTTGTCAGGGCTTGCAGCAGCCGCCGCTGGGCGGGGCGCTGGGCGGTCTGCTCCTGACATCAAAGGGGGGGCCAGGGATTCTGCAGGACCCTGCTCTGTGGAAGGAGGGGCGGTATACATCACCCAGACTCCCTCTCAATCCACTCACTGGCCTGCTCAACCTGTGCCACTCACCCTCTTTGGTCTCTGCCATCTCCTCCTCCTTCATCCACTCTCCTCCTTGCCTTTGCTCTCTCACTGCTCTGCTCTCCACGCCATCACTCCTTACTCACACCCACCACCTCAGAGCTCTTCCTAGCCACCTTATATAGGGTTTCCTTTCCCCGCCCCGCCCTCCTTCTAGGCTTGTTCCCTCTCCTGACTTGGCCCAGCTGTGCCTTCCCTCAGGTGTTTCCTTCCTACCACTAATCCCTTCTTGGCTTCCTTGCCTTGCTGGCAGGGTGGGGTTGAATGCGAGCCATCCCCAGCTGAGGTCTCCTTGGCCTTGCTCATGAGGAGCTGCCCCAGTAGGCCTTTGAACTGCTGAGCTTGCCTGGCCTTGCTCGCGAGGAGCTGCCCCAGCCAGCTTCTGCGCTGCTGAGCTTGCCTGGCCTTGCTCGCGAGGAGCTTCCCTGGCCAGCTTCTGGGCTGCCTGCTCATTGATGCTGGGCGGGGCTGCCCATCTCCTCCCCCAGAATGCCTGTGGCAGCTCCACCTGGAGGGGCTTGGCTCCTAGCAACTCCTGAGCCAGGCTGCTGTCCTCTAGCCGGGGTGTGGCTCTGGGCTGTAGTGGCTGCTTCTCCTCCTTGGCTGGTAAGGGCTCTGTTTGGACTGCTGCTGGGTCCCTATTCCCCCTGCCTTGGCCCTTTTCCTCCGTCCTGCTTAGCCCCCTCTCTTCCCCCTGGAGGGTGGGACTGGCTGGTCTCTTCCAGCTCCCTCCAGCCCTCTGAGGCTTTGGCCTTTTGCCCCTTCCCCCTGGAGTGGGCAGGTTCTGGACCTGGTTGCTGGCTGGGGTGGTAGGGCCACTGCCTCCTGGTTGCCTCCCACTGCTCCCTCCTGGCAAGTCTGGGGGCTGGGACTCGGACCCCGGACAGTCTTTCCTAGGTGCTCCATTTACAGCATGTTATAGTAGACTCATAGAAGTATATATTATTGTGGTCAGTACTTTGATAGGACAGTATTTTTAATAACAATTCCAGCCTCTCTCAGATAGTGAGGCTGTGTCTATAAGACACCTAAATCTGCAAAATCAGATTACTCTGATTACCATACCCAGGCTAAGCAGATATTTTCCCTCTAGAAGATCAGCCTTAACAGTTAGTGTCTCCTCCATCTCTATCTTGTCACGATTACACTTCACCTATTTAGTGACACATAGAGAAAATGTAGAGTAGATTCTCATGAACTGGGGGAAAATGTGCAAGATGCTGTTAGGACTGAGGCACAGAGCAGGTTCTGAATCTGTGGTTCTGTCTTATATAGAGATGGGCACAAAATTAACCACGGAACAAAATTCCGTATGGAACGGCCGGTTCATATGCACTGAAACGTGTTCTGTGGGAACGTATTTTCCGGAACCATTTTCCAGTTCCCGTGCTGGAACCGGCACAGGGTCTGTGAAATGGACAGTCTGTTTCTCCTGCTGCCTGGGCTGTCAGTTTTACAGACCTCACATCAGTTCCAGCACGGGGTCTGTGAAACTGACAGCCTGGACAGCAAGAAAAGAGGCTGTCAGTTTCACAGAACCTGCGGCTGAACGAGTGCCGGGTCTGTGAAACTGATGGCCCCTTTCTTCTGCCGCTCTGGCAGCAGGTGAAAGAGGCTGTTAGTTTCACAGACCCCCGCGCTGGATTCACCTCATCATCTGAAACCGGTGCGGGGTCTGTGAAACTGATAGCCCTGTTCTTCGGCTGCCCAGGCAGTAGAAGAAAGGGGCTGTCTGTTTCAAACACCCCGCACCAGCTTCAGCAGCTGGTGCAGAGTGGTTGAAATGTCATGGAACAACGAACCACGAACTGGGAAAAGGTCAGCAGTTCATGGTTCGAGGTTCCGTGGAATGCTACGAACCACGAATCACGTGGTAAACTCAAGTTGCTGAGATTCATCAGAAAACCTGATGAATCTCAGCAACTGCTATGCTTTCTGTGCTACTATGCTACTATGTTTTCTGTGATAGGCCATGTTTGCATCTATCTCATCTCTGCCTTTATCTTCTGCAGATTTGGAGGAAGAAGCCTACATTTTGGTCTAGATTATCAGTTTATGAATACTCTTGTTTTTTGTAAACCTGTATTTTTATTGAACTTGGAAAAAACATGAGGTGCACAAACTGTCTTGTCTTTTTTAGCTTTCTGTACTACTTTTTCTCTGGAAAGAATTTAACTAAATATGATTTTATAAAATTACTACATCTAGCACCAAAAAAACTACTAGTGAAGCAGAAATCCTAACTTGTAATTGAAATAACTAATTTGTTAAATGTTTATTCTACCTCCCTTGATGTATAATGGTTTTCTTTTAAAGTATACTGAAATTTCTTTCCACTTTTCATATCTTAAAGGCAGGTAGTGGCTTTCTAGAAATGCTTTAGCTTCAGGGCTATACTAAGCAAGATTTGTGGTATAAATAAGCGTATTGTTTTCCAGCTCATAAAGAAAGGTTATTCTTTTATCTGCCCCTTAGTAATAGTGCCTTAACATTACCTTTATTGTAATTTTATTGCCAAATCAGGTGTGAGATTAGATGTTGGATGTTACATGTAATCTGCTCAAAAATCAAATTATTTGACCTCCAAGTCCACCACTACACCCTCCTGCTGGTTTGCTGTTACATATGCAGCATTTTCCTGTCATGAATACAAATGGAGGACAAATTAGAATCTACAGACAGCTGACCCAAGCCACAGATTAAAGACTAAGGGGCTTGCGCTACTTTAAATGTTTTAATTACCGCAGTCCCTATAGCTTGAGGAAGGATTCTCACAAAAATGAAAAAGACACGCCCCCCCCCTCCCCGTTTAAATTTGTCAGCATGATTATATTTGCATTTTCATTGGAGCTATGATAATTTGCTGCCTTGAATTAGGTCTATTAATAAAAATACAAAACTTTTACAAGAATGTTTTCAGTGGCAGTGGGTGCTTTAATTTGGAACTAATGAAAAGTGGCCTTAGTATGTTATATATGATGGCATCAGGATTTATGACAGCTTTATTGACAGACCTGGTTTTCTTTAAACTCCAGGCCTGGCTAGTCAAACTCTTAAGTAGATGAAATATGTAGTCACAATAACACTGTAGGATGGCACAATATAAATACTGCTGAGGGAGAAAATGTTATTTCCTTATTGAAATCAAACATATTGGATTACTGTCAAGATATTAAAATGGTTAGTTCTAATATATCATACATAATACAATTAAAAGATTTCTTGATTATTCAAATATCTGACAGTGACAGCACTATTTTGGAACCTGGCTTGAATCAGTACTTAAAAGGTTTAGAGAGAATTATAGGGAAAAGACGTATGTAAAAATAATCTAAAATATCAAAGGAACAGAGCTAAATATGGAGTCATTCCTTTGAATGTAAGATATTAAATTGACTAATGCTTAAAGGAATATGTTATCCTGATGCCTTCATTTTTGAATTTGCATTTTTTTGTTTCTCATGTGTGTTGGCCCAGTGTTGAATTGATTAGTTATGCCTAGCTAGTAAGCAGTGAAACATTTTATATACACAGGGGAAATAAATTTGGCAGAAAATCAGCATGAGTAGATTTAATTATCACTCTGAGACCTTTTCCTTTTCTAGCTTAGTGATCCTGAAACTCCACGTGTTTCACTGAAATCTGTATGGACGCTAAGCTTCGCTTCCCAATTTGTTCCTCCACACAATGATAAGCCAAGCAATTACTGCTTTATTGATTTTTCATCATGGCAAATTTAAAGTTGATTTTTCCCTGAAAAGGCAGGGGTGATTAAGTGTTTCCCCTCAGTTTAGTACAAGAGAGCAGTGTGGCAGAATCTAATATCCTGAGGTCAACCTCTGCAGGCAGATAATACGGTGTCTTGGCCACGTGTTAAGGAGAGAAATCAGGGCTACAAATGTGATAGGATATATGTGGAGACAGTTTAATTTGCTCCATTTATATGAACAAGTCATGTGGCACATGCTTGGAAAACATCATATTGAATAGGCTTGGAAATAAAGCCCACATGAAGAGAAAGAGGGTGACTACAGACAAGAGGAACATTGAATAAATTGTGCTGAGGTAAAAGAGCTGTAATTTTAAAATAGGAATAAATTTTGGAAATGTTTTTGTGTTTGACTTATACTGAAAACTAACTGAATGTACTGAAAGGCGATAAAATTAGCATCAAAAAGAGATCTTTCAGAATTAAGAAATTAGATTTCTGCTTATTGGAGCATGTGGAAATTTCAGTAATAATTGGTACTTATGCCATTAATGTTTTGTAATACTTTCTCCTTTAGTTTATTCTCATAAACCAATGGGAAAGAATTCACTTTTATTTCCATTTTGCAGACAGAAGCAGAGGTATAGTTTTCACTGAGGTGGTAAACCTGAGTCTGAGTGGTAACAGTTTATTCTGCCAAAGGGAGCTTACTTGATTGATCGAACGCTCCTTCATTTAGACCTTCTATGTGGAAAACTAGATACGAGGAAGAAGGTTTCTAGGCTAGCTTTTTGGTATATATTTTCAGTGAGTACAGAATTTTATTCTGTTGTATAGTACTAGCATTCAACAGTACCTCAAGTACCTTAATGGTTACAATATCAGACCAGAAGACCTAGGGTGCTAAAATCCCATTCTGCCATGAATCTCACTGGGTGAACTTAAGTCAGTCCTCTTTTCTCTGCCTAAACTACATCACATTCCGCCATGTAAACTCCACCTGCAATCCAGAGTGCTACCGTGTTCAGACACAGGATTCTACTTCAGTGAGGACAAAGCTTCAAAACTCAGTCCATGTGACTTCAGCAGCTGAAAATATGAGCGCTGTGCTACTTTGAATGTGCATTGCAAGACCTTAGCTGACCTTTTTAGGATAACATTATTTGATAGCATTCATCTAGATAAAATTAAAAAATGGATGCAGCTTGTTTTTCACCTGTTAATTTTTATATATTTTTTAGAATAAAAAGATTAATATTTATTTTTAAGTCCCAAGAATATGAAATAATTCCTACCATTTGACAGAAAATACAACTCAAACTATTATTTGACACTTTAAAATAATACTTTTACAATCAAAATCTAAAAACTACAAACTGGAGCATCTCTGCTCCAACCATGTAATAGTCTTTATATGCATCAAATTAGATTTCAGGAAATCAAATAAGCATTTGTTGTCAGAAAATAAAATTAATGGTGAAAAGAAGGTTTCACTTCATACTAGTGGATAGTGTAGCTTATAACATGGGGACACATTTGAAACTTTGAACAATTTTCACTGGCCTCCACATATTCAAATTATTTATATTTATGTATTACAATACTTGGACTCCATCTTTCAGCATATAGCACCCTCAAGATAGCTTACAAAATTTAAGAATAATCACAGAAACAGTAAAAATACTATTGGCAGCCAGAAAAGCCAAATGTATAGTTATAAAAGGACAACCAGGCACCAGAGAAAAAGTTAGACCTTGTGATTCTGTTCTGCTGTTGGCAAAGCCTTCTAGCAGCACAAGGGACATTCTGGAAGTGGAGCACACGTCTTCTGGAAGTAAAGGGCTCCTTGCACCAAAGGAAGACTCAGTTGTTAATGGAATGGAAATAATAGCCAAGGCCACCCAGAAGTCTATTCTGGGTAGAGATAAGGACACTAGACCCCTCTGGGAGTCTAGTGTCCTTATCTGATAGCAAAGACAGAAAAGAGGGTGAGTTCCTCTCAGAGGAAGAGGAGGTCACCATACTCAAACAATCTGACTGGTTGTTCATGTCAGAAGACTATCAGTACTTTTTGGCCGAAGCCTTAGCAGCCTTAGACCTTCAGGAAGAAGGGGAAGAGGAGGCCTCTAAGATAAGAAAAGCTTCCTCTAGACCAAAAGGCTGCAGTGAGTTCTTCCCCAGGGTGGACACCCAAGAGAGAGTCTTTCAATTCCCTGAGTATTTTGAGAGGCAACTGAAGGCCGAATGGGCCACTCCTGTGGCCAATAAACAGTGTTCAAGCTCAGACAAAAAATTGTATGCCTTACCTACCCTTGCTAAAGAGCTATTGCATGTGCCCAAGATTGATGCTCCAGTGGCAGCTCTGCAGTCCACAGGCCTACTAGCAGCTGATGGGCAAGGATCCGTGAAGGACAATCTGGACAGAAAGGCAGAAGTAGCCCTGAGGAGGACCCACAAAGCCTCGGCCATGGCCATTAGGACCATCACCACTGCTATCATGTCCAGAGCCTTGGTAGTGTGGGCTCGCAAGCTCATCCAGCTGCTTCCAGGCAATCACAGATGCCTCCTAGAAAGAGCCAACAGGTTCCTGAAAGCCAGCACCTTTGTGGCGAATGCCACACTAGACGCTCTAACCTCCTCCTCCAGGATCATGGCAGCAGTGATGGTCATCTAGAGGTTACTGTGGCTAAGGTCCTGGCTGGCTGATCTTCATTCTAAATTCATTCTCATGTCCTACCCTTCCAGGACGACAAACTACTTGGAGACGCGTTGGAAAAAATACTTGCGGAAACCAGGGACAAAAAGAAGTCCCTGCCAAAAATACTCAAGAAGTCGGACAGACGCCCCTTCATTTCCCAGTCCTTTTATTCCTTTCACTCATGGGCAGGCCCCGACAGGAGTCCAAGATGTCCTCTTGGAACTTCTCTAGGCAGAAATTTAAGAGAGATTCCTTCGGCTATAGGTCAACCAGAAAGCAGCAATCTCGTGGTGTTAGGCCCGACTTTGACACAAAGCCCCAAAATCCTGTCTCACTTTGGGACCTGGTGGAGGGAAGACTGCTTCAATTTCAACAAGCATGGGTTGAGTCAAAGTTGGATGCTTGGACCCTTGAAGTGGTTGGTTTCCAAAGGTTACTCAATTGAATTGGAATCCTACCCACCGGATCACTACATGAAATCTCCCCTTTGCAAAATCCCCCAGAGGAGACTCATCATGCAAAAAAACACTCAGACATCTGCTAGACATTCAAGCAATAGAGCGCGTTCCCAGCGGGGAGACAGGCCTTAGCATCTACTCCCCCTTCTTTACAGTCCCAAAGAAAAATGGGGGCTGGAGGGCCATCCTGGACCTAAAATCGTAAACCAGTTTATAAAGCTAAAACACTTCCACATGAAGATGTTACATTCTATCTCCGAAGAGCTGCGAATTGGGGAGTTGCTCATGTCAGTAGACCTCACGAGTCCTACGTACACATACCCATCAATCCAGCTCATCGCTGTTTCCTAAGGTTCCAGGTGGGCAACCGCCACTTCCAATTCAGAGCGCTCCCCTTCGGCCTAGCCACGGCCCCCAGGGTGTTCTCAAAGGTTCTTATCAACCCAATTGTCTGTCTCAGGGAGAAAGGGATCTAGATTCATCTCTATTTGGATGATATTTTAATCCAGGCGGATTCCAGAGAGAAGTCTTTTCAGAACACCTGGATGACAATGCGCTATCTACAAGCCCATGGCTTCCAGATAAACCAGGACAAATGCTCCATCCAAACTGCCCAAAGACTGCTTCACCTGGGAATGTTAGTGGATGCCAAAAAAAAATTCCGTCTCTTCCTTCCCCAGGAAAAGGTTTAGAGAACCAAAGAATTCATCAAGTTGGTAGTATGGTCCAATTCAGCTTCACTCCAGACACAGTCCAAACTGATGGGAACCTTAGTAGCAAACTGTGAGGCAGTATACTGGGGGCGCCTTCATACTCGAAAAATAATGGCCTTCCTGCATCTCTTCCAATACCAAATAATATCCAAGGCAAACATGAACATTAGAGTCCCCTGGAAAGTCAAGGAAAGTCTCCGACTTCCGATGGTGGACTTGAGACGACAACCTCCATCAGGGCAAGTGCTTCCCCCTTCCTCAGAGACTACAATTCTTCATGGATGCCAGTCTAGTAGGATGAGGAGTGATGCTGGAGGGCTGCCTGGTACAGAGGCACTGGTCAGAGAAGGAGACTCAATTTCCCATAAACCTTCTGGAAATGAGGGCAGTCCAACGGGCCCTGGCCCAGTTCTCTGAACAGACAGCAGGAAAAGACATCCTTATCAGGCAACATCTTGGCCAAGGCTTCGACCTTCTGAGGTAGATACCTCTAAAATAGCTAAAGCTGAAAGTCATCTTCCTAGTAGGCATCACTTCAGCCTGAAGGATCTCTGAACTGGGGGTCTTATCAGTGAAATCCAATCTGTGCATCTTTCACAAGGACAAGGTGGTCTTCTGCATGGACCCCACCTTCCTACCCAAGGCACATTCTAAATTTCAGAGATCACAAGAGATCAACCTTCCGTCCTGACCCAGTCCCATGCATCGCAAGGAAAAGGAATGCACAGGAATGGCGTTCCGGTAGTTCTAAAAAGAGGTCACGTGGGTTTTGGCCCCGCCCATGTGATTTCCTCCAAGTGCAGGCCGAGTGGTTCTGGGCTCCAAAGGAACAGTAAGCTGCTTGGATTCCTTCTGCTCTTTTACTTTCATGAGAGGGGGGGAGAGAAAATGAGTGAATGCCGAGTGGTGCTGGGCTCCAAAGGAAGGCAAGCTGCTTGGATTCATTCTGCCCTGCTCTTTTACTTTCATTTGTGATGGGGGGCGGGGGAGAGAGAAAATGAGTGCAAGCCGAGTGGTGCTGGGCTCCAAAGGAAGGCAAGCTGCTTGGATTCATTCTGCCCTGCTCTTTTACTTTCATTTGTGACTGCGGGGGCAGGGGGGAGAGAATATGAGTGCAAGCCGAGTGGTGCTGGGCTTCAGAGGAACGCAAGCTGCTTGGATTCATTCTGCTCTGCTCCTTTACTTTTATTTGTGACTGAGGAGGTGAGGGGGGAGAGAAAATGTGTGAGTGAGTGCAAGCCGAGCGGTGCTGAGCTCCAAAGGAACACAAGGTGCTTGGAATTCATGCTGCTTTATTTTCATTTGTGACTTGAGAGAGTGAGTGAGTGGGTGCAAGCAGGGCTGGCTCTCCAGAGGAGGGTAAGCTGCTTTGAGTTCATTCTGCTTTAAGGAAATACCTGGAGACTTTTGCAGAAAGGAGCCTAAGGGGTGGATGTTGCCTTCTGACACACTTCCGGTGATGTCAGGGGGTGTGGCATATGCAAATGAGTTATGCTAATGAGTTCCTGTAGTTCTTTTTATAGGAAATGACCCCTGCGGTTTGTTAATCTGTTGAAGAGGTGAAAATAAACATTTACAAACTTCACTGTATGCTCAGCTCATGAATGAATTAATAGCGCAATCCTATGTAATGCATTGGCTTAGGCGGCTCTGATTCTGCATTGGACTGCACAGTCACAGCATTACATTGAACTGGGCCTTTAAGAGTGAATTTGCATTATCAGCCACCCTCTCCCAGTAGATGCTGAACAAAAGAAAAGGGAAGGAATTGAATTGAAGTAGCCTTGCTTTGACCTTCATGTGCTATATCATATTTTCACTTCCATAACCTACTTTTTGAAATGAATTTTGCTCTTAAACAGAATCTAGATTACGCCAAGGATTACTATAAATCAGAAGCGGCTTGATGTCACATACTGCACACAGATTATGCTAAGTGTAGGTGTCATAAGAACATAAGAAGAGCCCTGCTGGATCAGACCAGAAGCCATGTAGTCCAGCATCCTGTTTCACTCGGTAGCCAACCAGTTACTGTGGAGGGCCAACAACAGAGCATAGAGGCTGAGGCCTTCCCCTGATGTAGCCTCCTAGCCCTCACATTCAAAGGTTTACGGCCTCTGAATGTAGAGGATCCCTTTAGTCACAATGGCTAGTAGCCACTGACAGATCCAATCTCCATAAATCTATCTAATCCTCTTTTGAAGCTGTCTATGCTTGGGGTCACATCCCCTGGCAGTGAGTTCAACATTTTAATCACTCATTATGTAAAGAAATATTTCCTCAAATTCTAATGTTTGGGGAGAAGAAGAAAAAGTTCTCTTGGTCTACTGTCTCTATCCTCTGCATAATTTTATAAACCTCTATCATGTCGTCCTTAGTTGTCTCTTTTCAAAACTGAAAAGTCCCACACTCTGCACCTTTCCTCATAGGAAAGGTGCTCAAAATCCCTAATCATTGGTGTCATTTTATTTTATACTTCCAACAGTTAAAGTTCACATTGTTCCTTAATTTCATTGACATTGAAAACATGGCATAACTTGCTACACTGGGATTTGATTGCATGAGGTCATGCCACATGGCCTACATAGCTGTAATAACTTAGAGTGCAGTACTCAGAGATAAGAAAATATATTTAGATGCCCTTATGTTCATTAGTTATTGGCAAAGGTCACACTTTATGTTCAGTTACTTTTATTGAAGTTCATTGTTTTAGCAGTGACCTGAACTCTGGCTATGTGGCCTTTAACACATAGAATATATATACTCTGAAAGAAATTCAATTTTAATTTTAGATAACACATGATTAAGTTTTCATTTATTAATTGAAATCTGCCTAGTCCATAGGAATCTCTAGTAATTAAAATGTTTAATGCTGAAAGAAAGTTTTAAACTTTGATCAGAAATGACCCATGATCTACTATACAAAAAATTAGATTTCATACCCTTCAAATTAATGCCTAACAAATGGCATATTTTAAGCAATATCTGAGAACATCCAACTACACCCTTTATGTCCCTGGAGAGTGTAGACATTGATGCATTTGGCTGACATGGCCACCTGGTGTTGAATTTGCACTCTCTAGAGAATTTGTAACATCTGGTACATACTATCATCTCCTTTTAAACATATTTCATCTTTTATTGTAATATTTGACAAATTGAAAAAGTGAATTAGTAACATAAGATGTTATAAGATATTATACATATTAATGTAAATCATTCTGTAGAAATCAAATGGACGCAAAAGTATGAAATTACTTAAAAAATATTATGCTTGGTCAGAAGTCTTGTCTGTATGCTGTGACAACACTGTTGGGTAGTGTTAACTTGTAGACTGTTTCGATCAGCAGTAACTTTTAGATCATTGCACCTGAAATGGTTGATTGTGTACAAATATATAAACATAACTCTTTACTCCAGGATTTAATTTTTTAGTACGCCTTCCCTTTGCATCTCTTCTTTGATACCTCTATCTTTTCTCAATCTTCTACATTCCTATCATTAACTTCCTTCTGAAGATATTTCTCTAACTCCAAGAAGTGAATGAATCCAGATGTTTTCTTGAAAAGGAAGTAAACAGGTTCCTTCCTGCAAGCTCTTCATCATCTTCTATCTTGACCTGGTACTAATTAGTGTGTGCGTTCTTTGGGGGCAAGTGCTTTTCAATTTGTCCCTTGTACAGTAATAAGTAAATTCCTGGCAGCTTAATAGTTTCCTTCCCATTCTTTTTTCCATTTCCCTTGGTCCTTTTAAAACAACTTTGTTTTCTTTCAGTGCTTTCCTGGGAGTAAGCCCCATTGAATAGATCTTAGTAAGGTTCTGAGTAGACCTGCCTAGGATGGTACTGTTAGTCTTACAGTTTTTCTATAGTTGAAATATTGCAATGTTCAAGCTGATTGGATTACTTACTTTTTAAAAAAAGTTATTGATGTCATGCTTGTTTCAGTGTTGAGGGATAAAAATTAAACTAACAGGAGATAATCAGGATTGGAAAAGAATCTGTTCCTGTGGTATCTTGAGGGGCATAATATGTTCAGTTACTGACTGAGGAAGAGAGAGGGTTGGAATGTTGGTTATTGTTTGTGGAAATATTAAAAATTCCCTTTGTCATAAACCTTGCCATCTGCCAGTGAAATTTCACAGGCTGTTATCTGTTTAATCAGAGTAACTGTACTCCTCATTCTGTCTCATAATCACTAGAGCAGGTTAGAATCTCTGTGTCTCCTGATAAGCGTGCACTGAAAGAACTGCTTTGAGATCTGTCACTTCTTGGTTGAATTTGTGGTATACTTGAGATCTTTTTCACCATGGAGGTTTGCCTTGTGACACTGAATAAATTATCTCTGTACTTTCCTATTGGTAAAATGGGAGAAGTAGTAACCAACATAAGACTCTTCTGTTTAAGAATGCTTGACCAAAATTTTGAGATTAATTCAGAGGAAATTTTTGTTTTCTTACTGTGCAACCCTGTGCAGCAAAGTTACTCGAATCTAAGCCCCCTGATTTCAGTGACAACTGGAGTAATTCTGTATGTGATTTTGCTCTGTAAAGCCTTGATGAGTAATGTTGGTAAACTCTACATATGTGTATTTTGACAAGTATGTTCCGGTATTCTCATCACATTAAAGATAAATATCATTAAATGGTTGAAGTTGGAAAGGTTAAAAATCCCGTTTTCCTTTCGGATATGAAAAAGGAGAGGAGACTCAAGTCTTTAATTCATTGACCTGCTGGCATGGCTAGCTAATTATATTATATACACATAAAAGATTGCTTAAGCACAATATTACTTAGAGACATGACTTAATAATAACATCATGCACTGATCTAATATAAATGATTTACCAGTTGCAATTCCAACAGTATAAAAATCACAAAATATTTTTTGTGAAGCAGTTTATTTATATTTAAATTACCAAAGCTTTTGCTTCTTAAAACGTCATCTTTGCAGTGGGACCTCATTCTTGCTGTATCTCCCATTTTTAATACATTTCTGAGTCTTTTGGTTTTTGGCATTTCCAGATGTAGGATTGCTTGTATAATAATATTTTAAAAGTGACATTCCAAAGGGAAGAAAGAAAGAAAATACAATGCCAGAATGGCAGTTTGTCAAGAAACCTCTGCTGTTCGTTAAATGCTGTTTCCAATTTAACAGTTATAAAAATGAGAAGTGTCCTTAATATTGGGCTGTATTGATCAGAAAGGTCAGGGGCAGGCTGTATACGCATGGAACTCCCATTACAGGATAACCAACCAGCTAACTAAAACTGTCCTTTTTGTAAAAACAATTTCTCTGCATTGTTATGCCCCAGAGTGAAAGAATTATGGAGATCTTAGTGTTGAGTGTGCCCAAACGCTGCTTTGTATTCTGAATATTAATAAAAATGAAGGAGCATGTATTGAGATTGATTTGAGCTTGAGAATTATTTCTCTTCTAATTTTCCTTGCTCTATTAGCATATGTATGTGATGAATGATCTAGGTTATTATCTCATATCTGCTAAACAGTGTTTGAATGTGTTGGGAACAGCGCATATGTTTTCAAAAACATTGTTATCTCCATCGTTAGCTCCATGTTAAGCCTTCCCATGCCCAGAGGTTTTCTCAGTTCATAAGATGGGAGAAGAATGGCATTTTGCTATCAACAGAACCTACAGTGATGAGTAATAAGCTTCCAATGACCTTATTTTGTAGTCCTGCTTGTGGTCACAAACTTAGTAGGGTTTAGCAACAGTAAGTCTTAAATACAAAACTTCCAAAAAATATCTGAAGCAAAGATTGTCACTTTCAAAGGGTCTGGTTTCAAAGTTGGATTATTTACAACATTTTCTTCCCAGACCTAATGCACCGAAGTCATAAATCTGTTTGTGAAATTACATCTGGCTTTGGAAGCACTGCACTCTTACCAATTTAGCATTGGCTTGATTGCAAGTTTAGTCTTGAAGAAAATGGGCTGTGAAGGAGATTTTGTGTTAAAACACTGTTATCCTTGATGATTAGCAGACACTCCAAGGGGCACCCACAACTACCTCACAAGATGAAAACATAAATCCATATTATTAGTTGGGTATATTTTAAAGACTTCTTCAACCTGAAAGGACCTTCTTTAAGACTCCACAGATGTTCTGTAGCTACCTTATTACCACTGAGCCTCAGAGTACTGTGTGGAACCTCTATTTGAGTTCATGAACGTTTCTAATATGTCCTTTTTCCTTCCAAGTACTGTGGCCAATGTATGCCACTTGGTATACTTTCTGGCATTACAGCTGGAAAATAATTTGCCTCATTATCTTACTATGATGGAATTTCTAATAAATAGAACTCAATATTTGTAGAAATAAGATCTCTTGTGAATAAAGTACATAAATAAGTAAGTTAAAGTGATCTTCAACACTTAAGTGAATTTGCTCAGCAGTACTTTAGGCAAGTTATGGATTTGCTTATTTGTTTTAAACTTATAGTTCTAGGAAGAATGTTTTAAATATTTTATAATTACTAGGAAACTGATTATTTTTAATAATACTGCAGGGTATCACTGTGAAAGATACTGCCTCCAAATAATGTTATAGCTCTTATTCTTCATACTTGATTCTTTGCTCCACCCACTTTTTCATTAGGACCATGAAAATGAGGTGGATGGTGCTCAAGTAGGCAGATAGAAGCAGTTTTAATTTTTGCACGCCTCTGAACCCAAATGAAAATGCTCCATTTGATATAGGCACCATATATAATGAATTTCCCTCCCTATATATACTGAATGAACCAGTGGCTTCTCAATGAATGTTCTACATATACATTTGTCGTCTTAATGCATACTACTGTGAGATACTTGCAGACTAAAATTTGTCATGGTTGTAAATATTTCATTTAAATTTCTGAGGGTTAGGCTTTAAATTTCCATTTATTTGCACTGTTTGGTCTGTTGAGGTTTTCATTTGTCAAAATTGTTAGCTCTTGGGTATTAGTTACACAAATATTGATGTGTAGCTTTGGCCTGTTAGCTATCAATTGAAATCAGAAAATCAATGGTCTTAATAGTTCCTCATTACACAGTTGATACATTTGCAAGGCTGAGTTGAGTACTGTCAGTGAATAATCAATTCAGTCAAAAACTATTACCTGATCACTGCCAGAAACAGTTTCCTATAAATACACCAATACATTATGCAAGTGCAACACCCTGCAGCATTATTAAAAAGAAGAAAATCATGTCTGTCACTTTAATAGTCGTTAAAATAATGGAGAAATAAAATTCATAACATTAAATGGGCAAATCAGTGCTAATACACTTGAACATTGAGTGAGTTCGGTTGTTTTCTTAATCCAGGTTGCCAAATTGAAAGTTCGGGAAGAACAGATTTACTGGATTTTGTGAGAGCTCCATCACAGAGATCATTGTTGGTGTGTCGCTGTAATCTTTCCAATGGCAGATTGCCAGCAGCATGTCCAACTGCCATGGAGCCGTACACAAGCAATTCAGGAAAACATATGTACAATCCATTCTGCCTCCTCCACTATAGTCACAGCACTCCTCATCACTGACTGTTCCTCAACCTCATTTGCATCGCAAGGTGCCAGCCATGTGTGCTTTCCTTATAAGACTCCCGCCATTTCTCTCTGACCCAGAGCCCTGTCATGCAGGTTACTCATGCTCTGAAGACAAATAATGTTCTGACTGGACAGTAATACCATTTCTCTGGAAGGCAAATTCCTGAGTTGCTCTTGTCTACTCTTCTGTAGGATGAGAGGTAAATAAAATGCAGATCACCATATTAGAGTGCTATCTGGACGATATTGTTATTTATAGTCCGCCTTTCTGCATCACCAAGGGATTTGGGTAGAGAGCTACATAGTTAGGCGTCATCTGCATATTGATGACATCCAGTTCCAAACCTACTAATGATTTCTCCTAAAGGCTTTACTTAGAGACTGAATAACATGAGGACAAGATTGAGCTCTGGGGAACCCCACAAGACAGATCCCGTACTAAGGATGGTCTCCCACAGCAACTCCTTGAGTCTGTTCCATGAGGAACTATTTAAACCAGTCCAATGCACAGTCCAATTCCCTGATCCCTGCATCTGCTTCCAGATGCGTCAATAGGATGGCATGATCTACTTATCAAAGGCTGCAAAGAGATCCAGGAGGAACAACAAAGAAGCATAGCCTTTGTCTACTCTTTGACTTAGTATCAGCCCTGAAATAGTTGGATGCAAGCCATAGCTTCCCCCCGGTGGGGTTGACATTTAAAAATTGGCAAGGGCTTATCATTTCTTATGCACCTCAAGCCTTTGCGCTATACTGTCCTTGCAAAAAAAGAAGAGGTTGATGAAGCTGATAGTTTTTATAGGGAACACAGGTTAGCCCATGAAAGTAAATAATTGTTGGCTAACCATGTTGCTGACAATTGACTTATTATTCTGGTGCAGATGCACTGAGGGGCCTGCGCTGGGATAAGAAGTAAGTTATTGGCAGTTGCAGCTACTGCTGGGCTTTCAGAGGGCAGCAGCAGGCTTCTGAGGGTCTGCAGAGGCAGCAAGGTGCTGCGACCTGGTGAGTGACCTTGCTGCCATGGCGGCAGGGAGGAGACCCATCAAGCTGCGCTGCAGAGGCAGCAAGAAGGCCCTGTGCAATGCCACAGCCCGGCGTGTGGCTTTGGGAGGGCTGCACCACTTAAGAGGCAACAGGGAAGTGTGCTGTTCCACGGTGCCACGGAGGTGGCAAGAAGGCCATGCACGATGATGTAGCCCAGTGCGCAGCGCCGCTGCGGCCATGGAGGCAACAGGGAGGCTTGGCATGCCGCAGAGGCAGCAAGAAGGCCACAGCAGGGAACAGGGCTCCCCGCCACCTCCATGATCTTGGGAGGGTTGCTCAAGTGCAGCCCTCCCAAGGCCCTGCTGCTAGAGCCCATTGTTTTTTTTTAACATAACGGGTTCTGTTGCTAGTTTTTAAAATAGTACATTCATTTTAAAAAACATCCTGTTATGCAGTGCTTCTGCCTGAAATGATGAAGAGTTACTGATAGAGTTATACATAAATTCACTCCCTGTCACTTTGTGATCGGTTCTGCCTCTCATGGCAGTCATTTTATTTATTTATTTATTTATTTATTTATTTATTTATTTATTTATTTATTTATTTATTTATTTATTTATTTATTTATTTATTTACTTACTTACTTACTTACTTACTTCACTTATTTACTTCATTTATTTACTTCATTTATACCTCATGTTTCTCCCCAATGGGGATTCAAAGTAGCTTCCATTGTTCTCCTCCATTTCCTCACAACAACCTTGTGAGGTAGGTTAGACTTAGACTGTGAGACTTGTCCAAGGTCACCAGTTAGTTTCCAAGGCAGCATGGGGATTTGAAGCGAAGATTCCCAAATCCTAATCTGACACCCTAATCACTATACCACACTGATTTGATTTATTCATCTTGTATTCTGCTCTCCCAACTTACGCAGGTTCAGAGCGAATAAACAACGATGAATAAAATCACATTTAAAACCATAAATAAAAACGTGCAGTTTAGTAAACATCTCTTCACACCAGACCCACATTACCCAACTCCAGCTAAACATCCCATGGGACTAGGGATGGGGAAATGAAGATAAATCAACTGGTGGGAAAGCTGGGGCAGGAGGGGCACAAAAGCCCTCCTCCCAACAGGAGATAACTTGTCCATGCCCCAACCTCAACCATATGCTTGGCAGAACATCTCTGTCATACAGACCCAGCGAAAAGGTAACAAGTCTGTCTGGGCCCAAGTCTCAGCAGAATTCCACCAGGCTGGATTCAGGACCAAAAAGGCCTTGGCCCTGGTTGGGGCTAGGCGAGCCTCCCTGGGGCCAGGGACCACCACCAGCCTCTATCTGTTTATTGGCAGATAAAAATGCCCTCCGTGCACATATGGTGACTCTCTTCTGTGGTTGGTTCCACCTCCTACAGCAGCCATTTTGTGATTGCACCTACTAACCTCTATCAGAATTCCAAAGGAGCCCTCAGGCTCAAAAAGTTTGGGAGCCTTGCTGTGGAGTATATCCTGAAAGGCAGAGTCAGCTCCTCAAATTAAAAACTGAGTGGAAGATATGCTTGACTTAGTACTCAAAGACGGTGTTTAATAGGGGAGCAGTGGATGAGAAATAAGAGTTTGATTGGCTTTCTTAGAAATATACACAGTATAATGGATAGTACTGGCGGTATTTATTTGTATTCCCTTCTCTTCCTTCTCCCTCTCCTATCTTTCTGAGACTTTTTTCCCTCTAGTGCAGATGTTAAGTGATTATGAGGTTGTGTGGCCCTTGCTCACTTGTGCATGAATTTTCCCTTCCCATTGCCAGACTTAACTATGGTTGCTATTTTGGCATTAGCATTAACCATGATTAACACATGGCCAATATCAGCCTGGGTTTGAAACTAGAATTTGAAGTGGTTTCAGATCCTGGTTTTAAAATGATCTCTGGTTACTATTATCTATCTATATAAATAGACCTTTAATTGTGGTTAAGGCCAGCAGGACAAATTAGCATATAAGTAGGGAAAGCCTGGGAGAAGGGGTGAGTAGTTTCATGATTCTCTCCAGATCTCTTAGCCATGAATTTATAGCTGCACCACCTTAAAGAAATATCTGCTGTTTTACAAAGTACTGTATGTTTAAATCCTGTAAAACAATTTTAGGTTGTTACAACAGTGAAAGATTATAGGATAAAGTCCCATCTCACTCCTTGAACAAGATATTGGAATATTAGTGAAAATATCTTCAAATATATTTGCTGACCTAGTGAATTGCTTTGGCATCTAAAAATGAAGAGTACTGAAAATGGAAAACTCTCACCAATTATACTATGGGTAATAAATTATTCTTGGTTTGTTATAGCAGTTTCCCAAACAAGTTGTCTACCGATAGCAGTGCAGTCCTGTTCAGATCTATGGTAATATTCTTAAAGCATCAGTTCGAAATTTCCTCCTCATAACTCCCCATTCCCCCTCCCTCAGAAGAAGGTCAAATGACTCAGGGTAGCAGCTCCTAGATATTTATCATTAGTCCTGTGTATCCTGGAGATGATCTAACATCCTAGTACAATCTGAAATCAGCTGATATTCTTCTGGTGTTCAAGTGTGAGAAGGGCCATCTCCGTGATTGCTTCTGTTCTCTGGAATGCTTGGCTGTTGGGGTCCTTGAAATCTTGCCTGAACATTTTCCACAAATGTAAATTATTTTGATTGAAGCAGACATTTTATGGCACTGTTTAAATGTGAGATGGTAGTAATACCTGTTATTTATATTCTTTTTATTGTGTATATATTTTTATTGTATCGAATATTAATTTAGAAAATGTAAGATAGTGATAGTTTGTTTTAGCTACCCTTACATTCAAGAATTTTAAACTATTCCTCATTTGCAGCCTCAATACAACTACAGAATATATTGTATGTTACAACTCAGTTCCATTTTGCTAGAGCAGCATATTTCTCTGCAGATGTATCTATCTAAACAGACTTCTTATTATGAGATCAGTGATTGTCTCCTTGGCAGCTGTTGCATGTGTCACAGGCCATCATCTCCAGTTTCATTGTTTGCCCAATTCTGGGATTTCTTTCTTCTTTCTCCTTATTTCCCAATCGAGAATAGCACATTTCTAATAGTTAACATGTTTCCCCATATGGCAAGGGGTTCTTCTGACCCCAAATTTCCACCCTCATTGGTATATGACATGAATATTCATTAGTTCATATATCCTTTGCCTAACTATATAAGTTACCAAGATAATTTGGATCATTGTAAGGTGGATGTAGCAGGCTGAAACTGTATCAGTCACTGGTTGTTGAAAGGAATGCTGCACACAAAATCAAAGGAAATCCATTATTCAGAGGATTTGCATTAAAAGAAGAAAACGTTAGTTCATTAACAGTGATGACTTCTGTATCTTTTTCCAGATTCCCATACCCCTGGAATGGGACTATGTCTAACACAGCTGCTGAGATCTATTAGCTGACTAGCTTATAGTCCATTTAATGTATGCAAATTGATTTTTGCATAATGGCAATCGGTCAGTCAGAATTTGGTATAGGTACTACATGAAATACCTTACCCTTCAGTGAATATGTTTTATAAACAAATTATACTTGTCAACCAATGGAGGCTCCATTTATATGCAACAAAAATCCAATGGTAATTTCAGTTGTCATCTGAGTACCTGATGGAGTGAAATTGCTGGCACAGTTCACTGTTTCAGACAAATGCCTTAGGTTTGTGCCAAGCTGTGAGACTATAAGGAGACACTGGACTTGAAACAACTGTATTTTCAAAGTTTATTTATATTAAGTGAACATGAACAATTGCTACGCAGCTAACATTATATTCCACTTCTTTAGTTTTCTTGATACTTCTGTTTTAGAACCATTTTAAAAAACTAGTCAACAAAAGAAAGACTCTAAATAGTTAAACGGTAACAAATCTACTAATAAAAGTTAAGGAGTATATATAGAAGATAAAGGCTTTAGAGTAGAAGGCTTAAGACAGGTGAACTTGGTAATGGCTCCGTTGGGCAGATACTTGCTCTCTGCTATAATGGAAAACAGCTGTAAATTGACAATGTGGCAGAAAGACGAAAAAGTTAATTGAGCCCAATTGGAGTGATAGCAACATATTTTATCTATTTCTTAATGCATTTGATTTTTGCTATCCTCACAATCATGGTCTAGTTTCAAGATATATACTACAAGCAGGGAACCTGCAAGGACTTTCAGGAGGCACCTCATTTTCTTCTCTTCCACTATTTTTTCTCTCCCTTCTCCCCCCATAACCTCTCCCCTTTTCCTGCTTCTTTCTCTCCTTTTCACCACCATCCAGCCTACCTTTATCTGCCTCCCTACCTGTCTGCAGCTTTACCTCCTTCCCTTCCCCGGTATCCTATCCTGACACCATTTCCTTTTCCTCCTGGCCGCCCCCATATCTTTCCTCGCCCAGCACCAACCTACCTTTTATCTGCCCCCCTCATCTTCAGCTGTATTTATTAATTATTTCATTTGCATCCCATCTTTCTTCACAACAGAGACCCAAAGCAGCTCACATCATTCTCATCTTCTCCATTTTATCCTCAAAACAACCCTGTGTCTCATAGCAGAGTGGGGATTCAAGCCTGAGTTTCCCAGCTCCTAGTCTGCAGCTCTAACCACCGTACCACACTGGGTTTCATGGGTTGGCTGCTGTTGAACAGCAGCAAACAGCTGGGCCTGGGCGAGATCTGCAAGTTGGTTGCTGTTGGGCCTCGCCTTAAAGAGCTTTCCCCCAAGCACCAAAACAAGATCCCCCCCCACCTTTTCTTGATAGAAACAGATATTTGAAAGCTGACACTGCTGATGTGGTTGCCTAGCAGCAGCCACTGAAAACATCTGTTTCTTGAAGCTACTGATGTTCATTTAACCTCCTCCCCCATCTATTTTTCCTAAAATTTCTGATTTTTCTGCAAGTGTTTTTTTCCTCAGGTTTGTAGAGAGCTCTATCTTATGTGTCCATGGCCCCTGTCAGCAGATCTAAGTCTCCACAGATTGAACCACACTGAGCATTAAATATACTGATACATTGACTCAGTATGAATGAATAGTAACGTATCAGCTTGGTATAGATTTCCCGGTTCAAGGACATTTCTCGCCTGAAATGCATTGAGTTTTTGTTGAATTCTAAATAATACTTGTTTAAACCAGATGCTTTCTTGGCTAGAAGTTAGAATTATGCACCTGGAATGGCAACTTGGTTTCTCATGATATATCTTCAAATAAATTAAATAAAGACCATCATTCTGTACCACATGATACCACCCACATTTAATGGGTGTGGAACAGCTAATATGTGCAAATTAAAGGGTATTATCTTGCGAAGATTCTGCTTGATGTTCATGTGCAGCATGAAAAAAGTGTCTGCGCCATTACACTAGTTTTCAGAATATGGTAATGGATTTATAAGATGTAGATTAAGTGGAAGAAATCAAACTGAGATACTGCACCTCTACAGATTCACTTTTTTGCCTAGTTTATATATTTAATATTTATATTCTACATTGCTTTATATAATACTAGCAAAATGTCTCATTTGATGGGCAGAGAACAGAGAGTGCATGTCTGGGGTCCCCATTATTGCACACCAACCTACCTGCTCTTGGAGGGGGCAGATTTTCCAGCTCCCCTAGCATTGTCTTCAAGTGTACTCTTTGCATTTTACTGTAGGAATGAAGAGCAGCCATCCACTTTATGGGAGGAAATAAGGGTGTATATTCAGGGAAGCTGTTATTGTAGCAGTTTAACATCTCCCCTGCCTTTAGTCACCCTAATTTCTTGTGATGGGTAAACTGCTCTTTTCCCAGCAGACTTGCCAAGTTGCAGCCTATTTTCTATTTGCTGTACAATTAAATGGGAGTCATTGAGATTGAAACCTGATCCTGTCTTCATAGCTTCTAGCAGAGTTCAGTTTTTAGTCATGTTCAAGTGTGACAAAGATACAGCATGACAAAAATATATACAAATACACAGATACATTAATTAAAATTGACATATATATTGTAATTGTACCTATATAGACTGATATATAAAGTAAATACATGTATTTGCTATATAACATTATGTGCACATGGCTTATATGTGTGTACATATTCAGGCATATCCATCCATACCAGGTGGACATACTATATAAAGGTTTTTTTAGACGATAGAGATATAAAAGATATAAGAAGCTAGTAATTGCCTTTAAGATCAGAGCACAAAGCATTACCTTGGTTTTTACAAGGCCAGCCGGCAACAAAAGAGCAGTAATTTATGAGCTCAGTGTAAAAGAATAGCATAATTGCATTAAAAATTAATGCTAATGAACACTAAAATGGGGAAGGTGGTTATGATGAAAGTTTGTATTCATCTTCTCTGGTTTGAATGATGGCTAGTGGCTTGATTAATGGCTTAATTTCTATCAATTAGTGGGGGGAAAATCTCCTACGAGACAAGGGTAAATTGAGCATTGAATTACATATCGTGCTTTTGTGTGCCGAGGAAAAGAGCTAAGTATCTATGATATTAGCCACAGTGACAAATGTGGTGTGCCCCACAATGTCTGCATTAGCTCTCCTGACAGGCTGGCTGTGTGTGGTTATGGGGTGTTTGGAGATGGCTGGCAGACAACGTTCACTGGCAAGTTCCTGAGAAACCTCCAGCTCTTCCATCTATAGAATTTTAATTAGAGTCAATAAGAATTCAAGAATTAAAATGGACAGCTAGCAGCAACAGCAGTCTACAGTCTGCCCTGTTCTTGTGCTGCAGATGAAACTTTGTTCAGTCTGTCTGTGAAAACACAGCAAATATCCTTCAGCCTTAAGGATATTATTGATGTCTGTTGAAGTTTTATTCTCTGATTTTTTTTAGAAGCTTTCCTTACAATGGTATGTCTTTTTATACAAATACAATTCTAGTGGCTAGAAAACACTGCAACAACTTTGGTGCAAATATGTCTTAATTGCTTACCTGAAAGATAAATATTTTTCCTTAATACCAGCAAGTGCAGAAGTTGACTCTTTGCACCTATCCATACTGGACCTATATTTATTTGTATATGTTATGAAAATCAAAACGTGAACAGAAAAAGAGCAGTTCATTATGCAGTTCTTTGCCAAATTTCAGAAATATATGAAAAGGAGTCTTCATTTTATAGACTTCTTCCTTGCCTAGGTAAGTGCAGCAGTCTTTTCTCCTTTCTCACCAGGCTTCTCTTACAGTATTTTGTTCCTGATCTCGCGGGCACAGCCCCAGATAACAGAATATATCACCGACCTAGGACCTTTTGCTTATATAGAATCAAGAGAGCCCTCCCCAAACCATTGAACCACCAGTGTGATTAGTGGAAACGTTGTACACAAAAATGTCAGTCTGGATGATATAGTGTGGTAGAAAATCTGCTAACTCTTCCAGTTGGATTCTGTCCGTGTCATGTCAGTATCTGCTGAGTCATATGCTCTCCCTCACTGCTTGTAGAACTGAAACCAGGCAACATGATACAAGAGTAATAATCAGATCCAAATGTTTCCATTTGTTACCAGGTTTCATTACTTTTTGCATTTGGGTCGATTATATTGACTATGTTAAAGAATGGACATCATTTGGGATAGTTTTCACTTCTGTTATTTAAGAGCCAGTTTTGGTGTAGTGGTTAAGAGCAGTAGGACTTTAATCTGGAGAACTGGATTTGATTCCTCACTCTTCCATTTGAAGCCAGCTGGATGACCTTGGGTCAGTCACAGCTCTTTCAGAGCTCTCTCAGCCCCACCCACCTCAAAGGTAATTGCCATAAGGATAATAATAACACACTTTGTAACAATGTTATTGTTATTATTATAATTATCTCCCCCTAATGGAGAATGGTTTACTGAAACAAAGAAGTAAATGAGGGTTTATTTGAGGCAAGAGGCAAATGAGGATGGATGAAGCTATATTGTGAAAACAACAATATAAGCAAGTTATATGTCACACTGTTCCAACTGACTTTTTATGTTTGCTTGATTGTATTGGGTTTAGACTGGATTGTGCTGTAAAGGAAACTATTTCCTAAGCACATTTTGTCATACCATTCACAAAATATTCACCCTTCTATGAGGGTATTGTTATATAGCATTTAGTTTAATTTTTTAAAGATTGAATCTTGATTTATTTTTGTTTCAGTTGTACTTAAGTTTCTGTATCAGTTTTCTGTGATCTTGAACCACTACCTTCCCATACCTTCTTCCCCACTGAAAAAGTTGACCCTATGTTTATAGAACACCGTGTACTCTTAAGGGTAATTATGATAACAGTTACAGAAACAGATTTACATCAAGGTAAATATTTTAAAGATGCTATAAAAAGCATCTCTCTTCTGAAAGGCAGCTTTTAAAAAAAATAACAAGATGATGTATTTTGGATACCAAACACAAGGGCCTAAAGCCCTTTAACTGGTAATACATTGCCACCTGCTGTTTTCTGTTGGACACTACTACAGTATTATTGTTGATTTACGGATGATAGCCCACGTGATTTAAGCAGACAGATTGAAATTGAAGCTGATTGCATGAAGCTCTTGCCATGTCTTTTGTGTAACTATATTAATAATTTTCCTCTGTATATGTACTTCCACTTTTCTTAACTATATTTGGTAATAAACTAAAAGGAAGCAAGCTACTAGAAGCAAGCTTATTTGTGATTCTTGTAGAAGGAAAGATTTATGTATGAAAAATGGCATCAACAGTAACTAATACAAACAGTTCTGTATTTTCAGTCTGACCAGAGTGAAAGGACTTGCTGTACAATGAGTTAGTATTGATTTTTTTTGTCTGTACTCTCTTAGCTTTCTGACTCCATTATTTTTGATTTTACTATGAAATATATATCCTTTCTACTGACATCTGACAAACACTATATGGAAGTCATTTTATCTATCAATAATGTGTTTGTCAACAATATTGTTGGCTAATGGATACAGCTTCCTTCCAGTCCATTTTTATCCAGTTAATGTCACCAAAGTAATTCTGGAAAACATTCTGTGATTTTGTTTCTCCTGGGGACACATCCTCACATTGCAACTATCATTCATATTACAGCACTCACAAATACCAAAGGTCACCCCCACATCAGCTTACAGGCATGTGTATTCAGCAAAAGAGACATGGATATCACATCTCACAAGTGACATGTTACATATAATAGACTCACTTTTTTCCTGCACGAATGTGTTACTTGTAACTAGAGATGGGCACGAACCACCCAAAAAACCGAACCATGAGGTTTGTGGTTTATGGGTTTTCACAAAACAGGAACCACGAACAGGGGCGAGTTCACGAACCAGATCGTGGTTCGTGGGGTTTGAATGCCCCTTTGTGGTCGCTTAGCAGCGGCAGGGAAAGGGGAATTTGACAGTTTAAAGGGCCCTTTCCTGCCTTGCAAGGGGCAGGCCCCTTTAAACTATCAGCTGGCAGGTGGAGGGAATCCCCTCAAGGGTGGGGGTGAGGGTGGGGGCTGGGGTTTGGGCTGTTTAAAGGGCCCTGCCGCTTGCAGGCGGAAGGTCCCTTTAAACTATCAGCTGGCAGGCGGCGAGGGGGGGATCCCCTCTGCCGCCTGCCAGCTGATAGTTTAAAGGGACCTGCCACTTGCAAGCGGCAGGAAAAGTTTATATGGCCATTTCTCTGGGGAAATGTCCATTTAAACTGCCCCTTTAATATGAACCAAATGAATCAGTAGACCAGTTCATGGATGTTCGTGGAAATGAGCTTCCACAAACCGGGCTGGTTCGTGGGTTTTTTTGGTTCGTATTTGGGTTCGTGCCCATCACTACTTGTGACTGGTAGAGGAAAATCTTCATCTCTAAAGCAGCCCTTAGAGTACAGTCTTGTCTGAGAATCTTACATACAGGTTTGACTTAGAGCCAAGCTACAAGTGATGCCTGACACAGGTTGGACACTTGTCAGCTTCCCTCAAGTTTTGATGGGAAATGTAGGCGTCCAGGTCTTGCAGCTGTAATGGAGAGCCAAGCTGTAAAACCAGGACGCCTACATTTCCCATCAAAACTTGAGGGAAGCTGACAAGTGTCCAACCTGTGTAAGGCGTCACTTGTAGCTTGGCTCTCAGGTGTATCTGGCTTTGAGTTGTTATGGGTATAACATATTTTCTAGTACAGGAGTAACTTGCAAGTACTTCTCATGAGCCACCTAATGGTTTGTCAACAAGAGACAAAAAGCAGCATGTGGTTTACAGGATGACCACTGTTAATAACCAAATACTGGACTAGATGGACCATGGTTGGATACAAGGCCGTTTTCTTGTTCTTAATGCTATATTGTAATCAGTTAGTGTGGTTTACTCATTGTTCATAAAAATTATTGTTATATGTGCAACTCAAATACAGACTTTAGCTGTGTCCTCCATCCTACAATATACTTTGTCACCTTTAGTATTATATAACTTGTTTATTGTCATCTAAGGTTTTCTATTCTGTCTTAATGTGTGTGTATATATAGAGATCCTTCCGTAATCTCACAAACCATCATGCTAGTAGTAATACCATCCAGTGTATAGCGTCAACAAGGCAATTTACCAAGTGTTTTGTGTCTGATGTGATCCAGCAACTTGACAAGAAAGAGCTGAATTTCTTTCCATAACTTAGTATGGCAGTCTTGGGTTGTTACATTTCCCTAACTATTAGGCGGAGGGACGGCAACCATATAGTGGATGATAAAATTATCTTCTGCATTTGAACAAGTAAAGTCTTTACATTAACCAAATGTATATGTTGTTTATCTGTTGAAGTAAATAATAACTGACACATGTATTAATAATAATAAATATAAATAAGTATTCTGCTGGGAATGGGGTGGTGCTTAATACCTTTTGGTTTTGATACTAAAGAATAATTAGGATTGTTCTTTTGAGAGGTGCTTAAATGTTATGTTGGATGACAGATCAGAGCTCCTCCACAAAGGAGACCTTTTCTGATATATAGCATCCACTTAAAAACAATCTTGTGCTCCTGTGATGCTCTGTCATCACTGGTTGCATGTAGCTTGTTTAAGCAATGCTGCATTAAACTACTAATATTTCTAATGCATCGTTTTGTTGCCATTATGTATTTGCTTGATCTTTACTTATATCTAACAGTGAAAAACGCAGCATGCATATTATTAAAATGAAGTTTAAAGGAAATGAGTGCTAGTCTGTAAAATGAAACTTTCCTACCACATTCTTCCAACTTTTTCAATTATGAAAGATTGAAAAACTTTTTGTTCATCTTTGTTCTTCTGTGCCTCCACACATGGGGACTGCGCAGGCGCAGGCCAGCCGCCGGAGAATTTTCTAGAGCTTCCATGGCTCCGAAGGGGCCGTTTGTCGCGCGCCTCAGCGCCCGTTTTCCCGCCCAAACGGTCACATGCTCCTCCAGCGACCAACGGCCCCTTCCCTCAGTTCTCTTCTTGCCGCCGCTTGGAGAGAACGTTTGAGCTTCGTGCTCTGTGCTTGTGCTTTGTGCTTTCTGACTGATTGATCTTGGATTCTTGACTTCGGACTTCGGACCTCGACTATTCTTCGGATCTGCCTTTGGACTTTGACTTGAACTCGGTAATACGACTCGGACCGTTTTGACCCTTCTCTCGCGTGCCCCAGAAGATGGCCTCAACGGCTCTCTTCAAGCATTGCCTTCAATGCCACACTAAGATGGCCAAGACCGATGGCCATGAGCTGTGCCTCTTTTGTTTGGGGGAGACCCATAATGTGTCGGCCTGCAAGATCTGCCAGGGCTTCACCAACAAGGCCCGGCAGGATCGCAGGGCCCGACTGAACTCCTCGTTGTGGCAGTCGGTTATGTCTGAGGGCGCCCCGTTACCGCCACCCAAGGCCAGCCCTAGCCCCTCTGCCGGAAGGCAATCCAGAGCTGGCTCGGTGGCCTCAGCGAGGTCGGGGTCGAAACCGCGCCCCCCGAGTGCCTCGGCGTCGAGAGCGGCCTCTCCAGCGCAGGGTCCGGCGCGGCCGCCCCGGAGCGCGTCATCCACCAGGTCGGATCCGAGACCGACTTCGGAACCGAGGATCCTGGTACCGAGTCCCCGGTCGGAACCGACGACCGGTTCGATCCCGATCAAGGCGAAGAGGTCGAAGCAGAGGTCCCCTTCGAAGTCGAGGAGCGCGTCGGTTCCGAGGTCTTCTTCTTCGGAACCAGCTAAAAAGAAGAAGAAGACCAAGCATCGCCGGTCCCCGCGTCCCGCTCCTCCAGAGGAAGTCATCGTGCTTCCTCACACTCCTTTTCCTCATCTGGGTTCCCCCGAACCGGAGGAGGTCTCCGTACCGGTGCCGGATCCGATGGCCTTCGAGACGGTGCAGGCAGAGTTCTCGTCTGGGCCGGAGCCGAGCCCGCGGTCCCGTCGGAGCCGACCATCGCCTGCCCGTCGATCGCCAAGGTTGGAACCGAGCCCGTCGCCTCTTCGGAGCCGTCCATCTCCTGCCCGGCCTTCTTCGCCTGCTGTCGGTCGTGAGCGGCGTCAGTCCGGGGACAGTGTCCGATCCATCAGGTCCACTGCGTCCCGACATCGACAGGCCTCCTACCTTCCCTCACCGTACCATTGCCACTGGGAAGGGGCACCTGCCGGTTTCTCCATGTCGGAACCGAGGCCTTCGACATCGAGGCCAGCGTGGGTTCCCCCTCCAGTCCAGGTTGAGGAATCCCAGCTTGGTTCCGATGAGGGGGAAGTGGAGAGCCTCGGCGACTACCAATCGGAGTCCTGGTCCGAGCCATCGCCGGCTGACGATCTGGTGCCGGCTACGGGTTCACCGTACGAGGACCTCCGCATCTACTCTGACCAGATGGCAAGGATGGCTCAGGCCCTCGAGATGGACATCTCTTCGGCAGCCCCGCAGACCAAGGACAAGCTCCTCAAGCGGATCTACGGTGATAATCCGGCATCCATTGGCTTCCCCATGCTTGAAGGTATAGAGGAAATCGTGGAGAGGGTGTGGAAGGTGCCCTGTGACCAATCTCCAACGTCAAAGCGCATAGAGCAGCTGTATAAGATCAAACAGGGCACCTGGCAGGCGTTGGTTAAGCACCCTCCACCTTCCTCCTTGGTCACGGAGGAATTCAACCCCCGACGGTCGGGCCATTCCTCTGTACCTGCCGATAAAGAGGGCAGGAAGCTGGATGCCATGGGTAGACGCCAGTACACCGTCGCTTCACTGGGTCTGAGGATTGCCAACTACCAGACCATTATGGCAGGGTACCAGCTCTACCTATGGGAGAAGTTGGCGTCCTATACTCGGGACCTCCCACCTGAGCAGAAGGCTGTGGTGTCCCTCCTGCAAACTGAGGCTGTCAAGCTGTCTAAGCAGCAAATGAATGCTGGGAGCCACGCTGCCGACACTGCTGCTCGGGGGATGGCTTCGGCGGTGGTCCTTCGGCGACATTCCTGGCTGCGATCGACTGCCCTGTCCCAGGAGGTGTGTTCCAGGGTGGAGAGCATGCCCTTTGAGGGGGACTCGCTGTTTTCGAAGGCTACCGACGAGACCCTTAAAAAGAAGAAGGAAGATAGGCAGACGGCACGGTCCTTGGGTCTGGCTCCTGCAGACAAGCCCGCCTCCAGGCCTCGGTACGCTCCCCGGTCCGGCCCTTACCACTTCCAGGGCAGGTACCAGCAGCAGCGGCCGGTTTTCCAGCAGTATCCAGCCTACCAGCAACGGCCCTACCCTCCTGCTCAGCAGCAGAGGAGGCGTAGGCCATTCAAGCCTCACCCGTCGCAGCCGCCGGCCCAGCAGAGGGATCAGCACGGCGCCGGGAGGCAATATTGACGGGTCACGCCAGCCGTATCCCCGATTTTCTCGGACAGACTAAGTCCACTCCTCTCTGAGTGGGAGTCAATAACATCTGACTCATGGGTCTTAACGATTGTTGAATTAGGATACGGGCTGGAGTTTGTTGAGCTGCCTAGGTGCAGTTCACCCCTGACAGCTGTCAATAACACTATGGCCGAGCTGGATGCGGAGATCGTGTCGCTTTTGGCCAAGGGTGCTGTGGAAGAGTTGCCCTATGAGGACTCTGTAAGGGGGTTCTTCTCTAGGTTCTTCCTGGTCCCCAAGAAGGATGGGGGCCTACGTCCCATTTTAGATCTGAGGGGCCTTAATGCCTTCCTCAAGGTGACCAAATTTCGGATGGTTACGTTGGCGGCTGTGATCGCCTTACTGAAACAGGGGGATTGGTTTGCGGTCCTCGACTTGAAGGACGCATACTTTCATGTGGGAATACGGGAGGAGCACAGGAAATACCTGAGCTTCGTTTACCAACAAAGGGTTTTCCGGTATAAGGTGCTCCCCTTTGGCCTGTCCACGGCCCCACGAGTGTTCACAAAATGTGTGGCCCCTGTGGTCTCCTTCCTTCGGGAAGAAGGTTGTACCATCTTTCCGTACCTCGATGACTGGCTCATCGTGGCTGACTCTGAGTCTCGCCTGGTGCAGGACATTGGCTTGGTACTTAGCACTTGCCAGCGTCTGGGGCTCCTGGTGAACTTTGAAAAATCCAAACTGGTGCCCAGCTGCAAGGTGTCCTACATAGGTGCGCTGCTGGACTCTGTGAGGGGTAAGGCTCTGCTCCCCTTGGAGAGGGCTCGGTCCCTGAGGGGTCTGGTGTCCATGTTTAAAAGGAACCGCTTCCAGTCCGTGCGCACTATTCAGTGCTTACTAGGGCATATGGCAGCGGCCACCTCTGTGGTGCCCTACGCTAGGCTGCGGATGCGCCCTCTCCAGAACTGGTTTGTGCGGAGGTATGATGCTCAGCAGCACCCTCCGTCCCTCAAATTCTCTATCCCGAGGGTCATCCTCTCCTCCTTGAACTGGTGGCTGTCTGATGACAACTTGTTTAAAGGTACCCCCTTTGGGTATCAGCATCATGATGTCACGGTTACCACTGATGCCTCTCTGTTGGGATGGGGGGCTTACTGTGGTGATGTATGTGTGCAGGATGTCTGGTCTGAGAGGGAAAAGACCCTCCATATTAATGTGCTTGAACTAAGAGCCATTCGTTTCGCACTTGTGTCCCTTACAGCACTGCTGAAAAATCGCCAGGTGTTGGTGCAGACGGACAACACGACTGCCATGTACTACGTAAACCAGCAGGGGGGCACAGTGTCCATGGCCCTGTGCCGGGAAGCCACGCTCACTTGGCAGTGGGCAATCAGGAATGGCGTATCGCTTCGTGCAATACACGTGGCTGGGTCAGACAATGCCCGGGCAGATGCCCTCAGCAGGGTCCTTCTCCTGGACCACGAGTGGGAACTGAACGTAGAGTGCATTGGGCCGATCTTTCAGATGTGGGGTCATCCAATGATAGACGTGTTCGCCACTGCGGCAACCACCAAGGCCCACACGTTCTGTTCCAGGGCGGGAAGCGACCCCCTCTCTATTGGGGATGCCTTCCAGTTTACGTGGACGCGGGGCTTGCATTACATGTTTCCTCCGTTCCCCTTGATCCCCAGTGTCCTGTGCAAGATAGAGGAGGACGGGACGGACTGCATCCTGGTGGCCCCCTTTTGGCCACGGCAGGTTTGGTTCCCGAAGCTCCTGCGGATGTCCCAACGGACATATGTCAGTCTGCCCCCCCGACAAGACCTTCTCCTGAACGGGAGCCTAGTCCACCACGACCCCAGGAAGTTGCACCTGACGGCTTGGCGGATCGTTCCTCCCCTGTAGTTTTTACGGACGAGGTACAGAGGGTCCTCCTGAATGCTCGTCGGCCATCCACTAGGCGCGCTTATGCGGCCAAGTGGCGCAGGTTTGAACTTTGGGCGCTTGCTAAAGGAGTGGTGCCCGACAGCAGCCCTTTAGGGGTTGTATTCGAGTACTTGTGCCATTTGCAGGGCCTGGGCTTGAAGGTTTCCTCCCTCAAGGTCCACCTGGCAGCGATATCGGCTGCTCACACCCGAGTTGAGGGTGTTACAGTGTTTTCTCACCCACAATCCCGCCAGTTCCTTAAGGGCATGTTCAATCTTTACCCACCTGTGTCGGCGCCAGTGCCTCAGTGGTCGTTGTCTCTGGTGCTTTCACGTCTAATGTTGCCCCCATTTGAACCTATGGCTACCTGCCCCTTGGATGTATTGTCTTACAAGGTGGCATTCTTGGTGGCTGTGACATCGGCCAGAAGGGTCAGTGAGCTGTCTGCGCTGCGGTCTGACCCTCCTTTCCTGGTGTTTCATCCCAACAAGGTGGTCCTGCGTCCCAGCCTGGGTTTTCTGCCCAAGGTGGTGTCCGCCTTTCACCTCTCGCAGGATATCTCGCTGCCTGCATTTTTTCCTCACCCTTCCTCTAGAGGGGAGAAGGCCCTCCATTCCTTAGATTTAAAGAGGGCCATTGCCTATTACCTGGATAGGACGAAGGGGTTTCGCTCCAGTCCTCACCTGTTTGTATGTTTTGGGGCCAAGGACAGGGGTAACAGGGCTTCCTCACAGACCCTGTCTAGATGGATTGTGATGGCCATTAGCAAAGCCTATTCTCTGGCAGGGGTGGCTTGCCCGCTTCATGTCAGAGCCCACTCCACACGGTCCCAAGCATCCTCTTCGGCACTCCTCAGGGGTGTGCCCCTGGCTAACATTTGCAAAGCGGCCACATGGTCCTCTGCAGACACCTTTGTCAGGCATTATGCCATTGATGTCAATGCGGAACAGGATGTATCTGTGGCCAGGGCTGTCCTACACTCCCTTTTTTCCTAGGGGAGTCTGGGATGTGGCCCCTTGCGTACCTGCTGGGTACTATAGTGTATATATATGTATATATATATATATATATATTTCTGTATATAGTTTATGTAAATACTGAGTACGTATATATTTCTACACATCTTGTAGGACTGTATATATGTCTATGTGTTTGTTCTGTTATTCTTGTTTGTTCAATAAAATTGTGTTGGACTTCACCCCACCTTCCTCATTGTGTGAAGCTTGGTACACTCCCATGTGTGGAGGCACAGAAGAACGAAGATGAAAACAGGGTTAACATACCTGTAACTTATGTTCATCGAGTTCTTCTGTGCTGACACACAACCCTCCCTCCTACCCCGCTGTGAATTCCAATGCACAAAGATGTGGTGGCTGTAACGGAATCTGATGTATTTTAAGGTGTTACGGCTGAGTGTGTTGGTCAAGCGGCGGCAAAGGAGAACTGAGGGAAGGGGCCGTTGGTCGCTGGAGGAGCATGTGACCGTTTGGGCGGGAAAACGGGCGCTGAGGCGCGCGACAAACGGCCCCTTCGGAGCCATGGAAGCTCTAGAAAATTCTCCGGCGGCTGGCCTGCGCCTGCGCAGTCCCCATGTGTGTCAGCACAGAAGAACTCGATGAACATAAGTTACAGGTATGTTAACCCTGTTTTATATTGCATAAAAGCACCATTAGAATATTTAAAAAGGTATGTCTGAATCAATAAGGATACGTTCACAGAGTTGCTTTAAGAGTACAATGGTTCCTGTAGCCTTCTTTAATATATCGCAGTGATTCTTAATCTGATAGACCTCCTTGGGAGACAAAAGACCAAGTCTTCGACTATTTCCACTCATTGCACCATGACTTCCACTCATTGCAACATGAGTCAAACTCACAGTTAATAGATCTGTAATCAGCATTGCATAGTGGTCAGAGAGTCAGGCTAAGTTCAAATCTCCATTCTGCCATGGAAGCTTGCTTGGCTGACCTTGGACCAGTTACCATCTCACAGCCTAACTACCTCCCAGGGTTCTTGTTTTAAGGATAAAATGGAGAAGAGGAGAATGCTGTATCTGCTTTAGGTCTACCGTGGGGAGAAAGGCCAGGTATAAATGGCAAAATAAATAAATGGCAAAAAATTCATTGCTTAATTTTGCCTTTCTTCTTGCTTGAACAAAGTAAGAATGCAGAGGAGTTAGCCGTGTTAGTCTGTGGTAGCAAAATCAAAAAGAGTCCAGTAGCACCTTTAAGACTAACCAATTTTATTGTAGCATAAGCTTTCGAGAATCAAGTTCTCTTCATCAGATGGACGGTACAGAAACTGGTCACCCTAATTGCATCTTCTCTCTCCTCCCCTCCTCGCCCCTCCTCTTCTATATTTGACCAGTTTCTGTACCATGCATCTGACGAAGAGAACTTGATTCTCGAAAGCTTATGCTACAATAAAATTGGTTAGTCTTAAAAGTAAGAATGGTTTCTTCTTGGCAGAGTCATAGCTTGCCTTCAAATTTTCGATTTCCTGAGCTACAGAAATATGTAGAGGACTATTGCATAGCACTGATCGTAAGCTTATGTTAAACCATGCTGATGTTATACCCTCTTCTATAGAGCAAACCAGCCTTGTAGAACAAGTGAAACGAGTAAAAGAAATCGAAGCAATTGAAAGTGACTCCTTCGTTCCCCAAGCATTTAGATCAAGTAAAGAAGTCAAAAAGGTAAGTTTTCTGTCCTCTTTGTTACATAGAGCTCCTTGTGAAGTGGTGCAGAACTGATATAATGCAATTCATGTTGACTGCTGACAACTATAGGTCCAATCTGGAAGTGATAACACATTTAATATGATGCAGGAATCATGTTTTGCCTACAGTCAGTGTTTAATGTACATAATCCACCTTGTGTCTCAGTGCAAAAGGTAGAAGATAAATGAAGAAGCTAACTAAATAAAATAATTTGTTGTAGAAGCAATGGAACATGGTTACTTTTGAGCAGATGTTGCTCCTTTAACCAATTTATCAGATCTTTGTTTTGATCCAAAGAAGTATGAAATTGTTTTCATCGTATTCATGGCCTTTTCAGCTTCTTCCTTCTGGTTGTATACCCCCAAGTGCTCCATCCTGAAGGTCAGGAATCACTGGCATAGGACTCAAGTGCAGTGAGAGGCTTTGACCACATAGCAAAATAAGCCACACCGTATATAGTTATGCTTTCAGATATATGCCTATGCTTGTCAGGATCCAAACCACTATCATAATGAAAAATCTTTCTACACATTTACCAATAGAAAAGATTAGAAGCAATAGTCATCAGAGGGAATTTTTGTGCATTGAGGAAGCTCTCTGACATAGGACGCACAGGTTGAGGAGTTAGTTGGAACAGCCATAACTCTATGATGACTTCCTTTTTTGACAGCTGTTTCAAACATTATTGTTTCCACTAGTTGTATGTCAAAAGAAGGCTGTTCCCTCTAATGCCCAGAGGGCCTATGCTGATGGGCATATTTTGGGCTCATGCTTAGTTGATTAAGTGCTGTACTAATCTGAGGTTTTAAAACACACACTCACATCCATATGCTTCTTACTCCAATGAAGCCTCTTATGCCAGCAGTAGCACTGGTGGCAGATAAGCCAGGAGTGGTGATTTCATGTGATTCCTACTCCCCACTGTGCCCCCCTTCACCTAAGAACATAAGAGAAACCATGTTGGATCAGGCCAATGGCCCATCCAGTCCAACACTTTGTGTCACATAGTGGCCAAAAACCAGGTGTCCTCAGGAGGTCTGCCAGTGGGGAAGGGACACTAGAAGCCCTCCCACTGATTGTCCCCCTCCCCAAACACCAAGAATACAGAGCATCACTGCCCTAGACAGAGTTCCATCTATACTTTGTGGCTAATAGCCACTGATGGACCTCTGCTCCATATGTTTATCCAGTCCCCTCTTGAAGCTGTCTATGCTTGAAGTTGCCACCACCTCCTGAGGCAGTGAATTCCATGTGTTAATCACCCTTTGGGTGAAGAAGTACTTCCTTTTATCCATTCTAACCCAACTGCTCAGCAATTTCATTGAGTACTCATGAGTTCTTGTACTGTGAGAAAGGAAGAAAAATACTTTTCTCTACCTTCTCTATCCCATGCATAATCTTGTAAAACTCTATCATGTCATCCCTCAATTATCGTTTCTCCAAGCGAAGGAGTCCCAAGCACTTTAATCTTTCTTCATAGGGGAAGTGTTCCATCCCTTTAATCATTCTAGTTTTTCTGCACTTTTTCCAGTGCTATAATATCTTTTTTGAGGTGTGGTGACCAGAATTGTACACAGTATTCCAAATGAGACCGTACCACTGATTTATACAGGGGCATGATGATACTAGCTGATTTGTTTTCAGTTCCGTTCCTAATAATCCCCAGCATAGTGTTGGCCTTTCACACACTGTATCGACATTTTCAGTGAGTTACCCACAACTCCGTTTTTGGGGAAGGTGATTGAGCGGGCGGCAGAGAAGCAACTGCAGAATTTCCTGAAGGAGACCTCAGCCCTAGACCCCTTCCAGTCTGGTTTCCGCCCGGGACATGGGGTCGAGACATTGTTGGTCGCCCTCACAGACGATCTCCGCAGACATCTGGATCAGGGCGGATCAGCACTGCTGATTTTGCTGGATCTGTCAGCAGCGTTTGATACGGTCGATCATGAGCTTTTGACCCACCGCCTTGCCGATGTGGGGATTCAGGGGACAGCACTGCAGTGGCTGGTCTCCTTTCTCCACGATCGGGGACAGAGGGTGGCGCTCGGGGAGAGGGTGTCATCTCGTAGGCCACTGGTTTGTGGTGTGCCACAGGGAGCGATACTCTCTCCATTATTATTTAATATCTATATGCGCCCCCTCGCCCAGCTGGTGCGGAGTTTCGGGCTTGGGTGTCACCAATACGCGGATGACACCCAGCTTTATCTGTTGTTGGACGGGCAGCCTGGATCGGCCCCTGATGCCCTGGAGCGTGCTTTTGAGGCTGTGGCTGGTTGGTTGAGACAAAGTCGGCTGAAATTGAATCCCACGAAGACGGAGGTCCTGTATGTGGGTCGTGGGGAGATGGCTTTGGGACCCCGGCTTCCTACACTTGATGGGGCAGCACTTACACTGGCCCCGAGGGTTAGGAGCCTGGGGGTGATTCTGGATTCCTCCTTGAAGATGGAGGACCAGATCACTGCAGTTGCCAGGTCTTCCTTTTATTATCTTCGGCAGGCCAGGCAGCTTGCCCCTTATTTGTCTCCCCGTGACATGACTACAGTGGTCCAAGCAATGGTCACCTCTAGGTTGGATTACTGTAACGCGCTCTACGCTGGGCTTCCCATGGGCCTGATCCGGCGGTTACAGCTGGTACAGAATGCAGCAGCGCGGGTCATTGCTGGAGCACCGGTGTGGGAGCATATTACACCGGTGCTACGCCAGCTGCATTGGCTGCCAGTGGAGTACCGAATCAGGTTCAAGGTTTTGGTGTTAACCTACAAAGCCCTACGCGGACTGGGACCGACGTATCTGAGGGACCGTCTCTCACCATATGAGCCCCGGAGGACTCTCCGCTCTGGCGGAAAACATCTTTTAAGTGTCCCTGGCCCTAGGGAGGCCCACCTGGCTTCGACCAGGGCCAGGGCCTTTTCAGTCCTGGCCCCGACCTGGTGGAATGCTCTGTCTTGCGAGACAAGGGCCCGGCAAGATTTGCTTGCATTTCGCCGGGCCTGTAAGACAGAGCTATTCCGCCAGGCATATGGCTGACGCCGGGCAGTGCCCGCCCCCCCCCCGTGAAGGGGGGGTTAAACCATCACCCCTATGCAAACACAGAGGCATGTATGAACCACTGGGCAGCATGAATTGTTATATGTAATGTTTTTAAATGTTTTTAAATGTATTATTTAATGTTTTTAAATGTTTTTAAACATGTTTGTATTTGTTATCCGCCCTGAGCCTGCGAAAGCAGGGAGGGCGGAATATAAATATAATAAATTAAATTAAATTAAATTAAATTAACTCCAAGATCTCTCTCTTGGTCAGTCTATACCAGTTTGGACCCCATCATTGTGTATTCATATTTGGGATTTTTGGCCAATGGCTTTTTGTCCACTTTGTCCACATGGCTTTTTGTCCACTCAGGTCCCCTCCCCCCCATGGGTCAGAAGGGACTGCTGGGAACTGCTGGGAGGAGGGGAACTAGATAGAAGATCTGTTTTACAGAAACCAACCTCCCCCCCCCTTTTTTTTTGCACCACACCATAAATGTATGAATACTTGTGGAACCATTCGGAGACTTAGTACAAATATAAATAAAATGGAAATCATAATCATAGGGTTAATGTGAATAACCCTATGCAGACTGGGAGCAGCGTATCTGCGGGACCGCCTCTCCCTATATGTGCCCCAAAGGATGCTTTGATCTCACAGTAAACAACTATTAATGCTCCCTGGCCCGCTTGGTCTCGACCAAGGGGGGCCTGCTTGGTCTCGACCAGAGCCAGGGCCTTTTCAGTCCTGGCTCCAACCTGGTGGAACGCTCTGTCTGATGAGACCAGGGCCCGGCAGGATTTGTTATCTTTCCGCCGGGCCTGTAAGACAGAGCTGTTCCGCCAGGCATATGGTTGAGGCGGAGCTGTGCCCCCGCCAGCTGGATAGAGGAGGCCCTCCCAATAGGAGCATCCACCACTCTTGAGCAATCTTCAGTGACAGTTACTTGCTGGCCAAAGTGATTATAATTGTGCTGCTCTTTTGTATTTTTGTACTTTTTAAATATTTATGCTGTACTTTATTGTTGTTTTTTAACTTGTTGGATATAAGTTTTACTGAGATGTTTTATGATATGTAATCTGCCCTGAGCCTGCCAATGCGGGGAGGGTGGAATGGAAATCTAAACAAATAAATAAATAAATAAGACATTACAGTCCACAGAGATCTGAGGCAATAGGTTGCTGCTTTTCTTCTATATTTCTGTGTTCTGAGACATCCTGTGATCCATTAAATAGGTTTGGTGGGTTTGTGAGGGTAAAATTTTGAAAAAAAATTCCTCTTACTCAGTAGAATCTCTTGATCATCTCTCTGCTGCCACAAGAAGACAATAGATAGGATTTGTAGGTGCCATTCCATATGTGGTTCTTTTGCACAGGGAACAACTCTTTTATACCTCATGCTAGAATGATGCACAAAAGTGAAAGTAAATCAGTGATTGCAGCACACTCTCTTGCACATGTAGAAGTATAAGAACTCCTAAAGGAACATCCTCCTATAGCACAGCATGGGCTGTTGCACTGATGTTCACAGAACAGTGTGAGTAACTCTTTTCTTTCCACTCAGAGTTTTTTGGATGGAACTTGGTGTTCCCAAGGTATTCATAACCATGGTGAATCTTACCCTGTATCCCATCATTTCCCTCTACTAGGCGACAGAACCTGTTGAAGTAAAGATTGAACCTGCAGCAGTAGGAGTGACAAATACTGGCCTGATTCCTGTTGAAAAGGGAACAGTGACTACAAGTATTCCTACCACCATCAAGTACCAAGATGAGAACTCACTAGCCCATCCCAATGTAAGCATGATGCTACTTCGATTAACAAATTCATTTGGAAGGGGAAGATTAGGTTGTATAACCTGGGTATCCATGCATCTCTCTCTCTTTTTCTCTCTCTCATGTGCTCACACACAAACATCGGAATACATAATAGGAGCATTGGTATGTAAAGCTCAAGTACTGTTAATATATTCATACTTAGGAAGGGTAATTGAAAGATCTAATCTTTTTTTCAGTTAATGATTGGACGTTCAGAGTCACCATAGGTCAGAGGGAACTTTAAGGCACGTAACACACCCACAATCTTTTTTCATAGTTATTCTATAAGATTTTTTAAATAGTGTAAACCTATTTAATGTGTGTGTGGGTCAAAGGAAAGTTCTATTTCTCACAATTTTATGTAGCTCTTCATGTTCACTTGCATCCCAGAGAGTGAATTCCTCATGTGTCCACACATAATTGGATGTAGTGACACATCTATCTAACAACTAGTAAGTGAACAATAGTGTCAGAAAACACTTTTTAAAACTTCTGCATACATTTCTGTTATGCCACTACTAAGCACAATTAAAGGCATAGAGTTTGAATCCGCATATCTTATGAAATAAAAGTTCAAGGAGTAAATCTGGCCTGTTGTGCCCAGACCCTTTCCCCTTTTTGACACTGAAACATTTCTAATCCAGATAGAGAGGTACATTTCTGGACGTTTTGGAGTCATGTGGGAGAAATAAAGAAATTTGGAGGGAACTGGAATATATGCAGCATTTACATTCTTATCAAACCTAAACTTTTTTTTGCCACTACAATATAAAATGAATCACATATAATTTAGTTATTATAAATAATTCTACTAATTAGCATAATTATGAAATTTAAAAAGTATAAATATCTCAGTTTTGTAAAACTAAAATTGCAACTATATCCAGCATTTCAGAGAGAGACGGAGAGAAAAATGCAAAGTCCTGTACTCTGTGGTACCATAGCACATGTATCTTTAAGTTTTGCCATCTGAGAGGTAGGAAAAAATAAAAGTTGAAATAAGAAAACAAACTTTATAATAAGAAATTGTGCTTAACTTCTGTTCTCAGTGGTGAAAATGGCACCATTTAGTGTAGCTTTAAAAATGATCTGAACCCCATGGTGGATTTTGTAAAAGTTAAGTGCCACAGCTCCAGTCCAGAAAAAAACCCCTTCCCCTTATGTATGACCTGGCTGTTCATTGGTTAGAGATTACATATGCTCAGAGGCACCAAAAATGTTTTCAGTAGTAAAATCAGATTTATTTATCACATTTCTATCCAAGGTGCTCAGAAAAGCCCATTAGCGATATATGGACATCCGGCATATTCACTTCAAAAGTCATTGTAACTAAACTACAAACATTTAAAGTGATACACAGATGGTACCTAACTCCCAAAAAGCTAGCACTAATATCAGCTAGATCATCCCCAAAATGCTGGAAAAATTGTGGTGAGGAGGGAACCTTTGCCCACTGTTGGTGGGAATGTAAAAGAATTAGACAATTTTGGGAGGAGGTATTAATGAAAATTAAAGACATCACTAATTATGAAATTCCTTTTGACCCGAAAATGATCTTTTTAGACCTATGGGAAAATCTACACATCCCCAAACTCAGAAAGGAACTCGTTGCCTCACTCTTTATAGCAGCTAAGAGTACCATAGCGACAGTATGGAAATCAAAGAGACTACCAACAATTGAGACTTGGTTCTCTAAAGTTTGGAACCATTTTATTTTAGAAAAAATAAGCAATGATATACAAAATGCAGAACATTTTACAGAGAATACCAGTTTTATTGATAAGTGGCTCCCATTTCTGGAATACATAGAAGAAAATAATCTGCAGCCTAACTCAAAAAATTTTCAAATTATAACAAACAATGGTTACCTCTCGTTCTATTAAACTAGCAGCATAATTGTGTTATCATATGGATATATTAATGCTATTTTTCAGGAATACAAGGCTAAAAACATATTGTACACTGGATTTCTGACTAGATTTGAAATGATGTTTATTGTTTGTATGTTATTTGTTGCAACAAATGTTCAATAAAAAATTATTAAAAAAAAGAAAAGCCCATTAGCTACAAACCTATGAGGTAAGTTGCACTGAGAAATAGTGATTTGCTTGAAGGCTCCTGGTTTGCATCAGAGCTAAGCAGATATTCAGTTAGGTTTCCTGCCTCCAAGCCTAACACTCTAGCTTGTGTAGTATCAAGATTGCTAGTGAACATTGGCATTAATTAAACCCTGAATTTGTCCCATTGGATTTGAGACCCACCATAGTGTATTAGTTAGAGTGTTGCATTAGGATCTGGGAGACTTGGGTCTCCATTCTACCATGGAGGCTCACTGGGTGACCTTGAGCCAGTCACACACTCTCAGTCTAACCTACTTCACAGGGTGCTGTTTCTAAGGATAAAATGGAGGAGGGGAGAATGGGTTCCAGCTGGAGAGAAAGGGTGTAAATATCTAAATAAACTTTTTCACAATCGACTAATCAATGCGTAATACAGGTGGCTGTATTTCATTCAGGAAACCTTTCTGATACCAAGCCATATAAGGGCTACTCTAAGATACTTGAGCAAGTTCAGTCTTTCTTTCTAATGAGCGAAGTGTGGTTGCTAATAGTTTCTCAGTGGTGATGGAAAAGTACTTAGGATGTGCTCAGTAGCATTACAGTACCAAATCCTGACACTTAAAACAGGTTCCTGGGCTCAGCTTTGATGCAAATTGACCAGTTTGCCAATAAAATGCTAACTTTTACTGGGACACTTGAATGCATTGTTCCCAACTGCACTACTAATTACTTGAGCATTACCAAGCAATATTCATAAACTTCAATTCTCAGCAGGGCATCTGTATAAGTTATCTTTTTCTTTTCTTTTCTAGCTGTTTGTTGATAAGGCAGAAGCTGAAGAAAGATGGTTCCAGCGGCTGATCAGCCTTCGACAAGAAAGGCTGATGGGCAGTCCTGTGGCCTGAGTTAATTGCCCACCAACTTTCACTGTGATCTGCTATGAAGTTCCAGGGGTAAAACTAGATGCGTGTCAGAGTAAATATGGCCTGTGAAACTGGGTTGAGAGGGGCATCAGAGCAGGCGCTGCCAAGTGGGGAAAAGAGGTCTGCCACCCAGCAGTCAGCACTGAAACTTTGGCTGTACTTTGAGACCAGATCTGGTCCTTGGGGAGTGAGGAGTGTAAAGGATTTGTTTTATCAATTCCTTTCCCTCGTGTTTCCAAATACAATGTAATGTCTTTATAATTCATGACTGAAGATTATTCATTTTTCATTATCAGAGATTTAAAAATGCATACCTTTCTCTCCTGACAATTATCAGAGATTTAAAAATGTATACCTTTCTCTCCTGACAATTAAGCATGTTTCTGAGTTTTTCTGTTCTTTGACATTGAACCTTTAAAAATCTCACTGCCTGTTTTGCTGCCTGTAACAGCAAATTTCTCTGAAAACAGATAGAACGGAGGTATTTAGAGAAAAGACAGGGTGTGTGTGTAGAGATGATCATATGACTTACTTCAAACAAAAGCATTCTTATATACATACATATTACAATTTAGTTTAATAATTCTGTGTTATAAAAATGAGACATACCACTGGAATTTATGCTAGTTTCCCCACTGCCACTTAGTCCAGTCACCTATGAAGCATCACTAGCACAGTCTAGGCTTGGAATTTCTGGTGATTTGGCAGCAGTATGGAAAAGGCATGGAATATCCTTAAACTGCATGAGGATAAAAATATATTTCAGAAGGCTGCCCTAGTGAAGTCTCAGGGTTCTCCAAATCATATTTGGGTTGTGCATCCAAGTCTGGGTTACATTGTGATGTTTTAAGATCAGTTGCAGTCTTAGTCACATTACAGTGCTGACTGTCACTAACTGAAGTTGAACTTAAAACCAGTGGGGAAGTCTCGAGAGTTACGAGAGTGCTCCCTGAAAAAAAAAAAGAGTACCTGCCTTCCTGTGCATGCAGGTGTTTGATACACGCACACAAGCCTCTCTGAGTTCTGGCCCTTATCTACTATTAGGAATCACTTTCCTATGGCTGTCAGCAGACAAATACTGTACCAGGATCATGTGCATGCCCTTTTCTACAGTCATCGTGACGTATATTCTGGGTGGGGGAAATTGTAGCTGCGATTGCCAGCTTAATTTTCTTCTGTATGAAAGAGTTGATGTAGTTTTTCTACCTAACAAAATGCTGTTAGAAAACTATTATAATAGGAATTCTTAAGGAGGTATTTGTGGCTTCTTCAATGGCACAACTCAATGCTGGATCAGCACAGTCCTAAACAGGTATACACCCTTCTGAATCCACTGAAGTCAGCAAGCTTAGAAGGGTGTAAATGCACATAGAGTCCTCCTTAAGCTGTTTCTGTTATCAATTCATATTCAGTGGTTTATTTATTAGATATATTTCATTAGGAATAAAGAAGGCAGATATTTTTTTTGCTATATTCAGATGCTCAAAAAGAAGATACTAAAGGGCTCAGAAGGCAGACATCCAAACTGAGGGCTTTCTCTGAACTGTAATCCTCAGCAGTTACTCCAGTCTAAGCCCATTGATTTCAATGGGCTTAGACTGGAGTCACTCTGCTTAGGATTGCACTGTAAGTGTCCCTCAGACAACACAGGCTTGATTTAGGTGTACATAGAAAGCAATTCAATAATCTATGCTTTTTTATCATAATATGTATACACCTTGCTCATGGAGTCCTCCTTCAGGGAATTGGCTCATATCTTCTTCCACACTTTTGTATATACTGCACAAGTTAATTCTGGAAGCATAATGTCAAACAAACTTCTTTTCTTCCCTATGTGCAAGATGAATGAAAGTCTGAAGAGTGAGAAACTGCTTTTCAGCAATCCAAGCAATGGAATCATAAGTAGTTGTACCTATTTCCATTAATGTATGTTCTATTCTGATAATATTTTAATCCTATTAGTAGTATTTTATATAGTTTGTATTAAAATGTCTCAGTTTGGTCAATAAACAAAATGAAACCTTCTCCATGTAGTTTGGTACTTTTCACAATGGCTTGTGGTCTGCTGATCAGTGTAATCAATATTAGATTGTACATGTATTTTTTTTCTCCTTTCCTCCCAAAGTAACAGAATTTAAGATAACAGAATGTTTTATACGAGTAACTGTAAAAATAAAACACACACAATACAAGGATAGCAGCCTCTTTAACCAGGTACAAATGTGGCCATTTGTTGAAAGCCAGGGAAAAAGTAAAATGGATTAGTTCATATGAGCTCAATACAACCTGGTACATCTTTGCATCTCCTACAAAACTCAATATTTCTACCCAACATTTCTACCTTTTTCTATAGAGGGGCCCACAACTATGCTAGCTTAGATTCCCCCACCAACAACAGGAAAGCAAAAATGTAAAGCCCCTAGTCTGCAGTGGTATTTCTTACCCTTCTGGTCATGGCTTTTTTTTGTGGCAGTACTCACCAGGATGGAATACCAGCACATTGGATGGGGGAGGCCTCCAAGTCCTGTGGGCTAAATTGGTAGCAATCAGTGCAGCCTTATATATGAGTACCAGCACCTTTTCTTTTTCAAAGTAAGCACTGCAATAGTTACCACCTCCTACAATTATGGCAGAACCTCTCCCTGATATTTAATAGCGCTGGAGCTTAAAACTGACTAGTCCCCTGGTTAGATAGTTGGAGTCTCCCTCCCACTTATTGTCAATTCCTGTTTTACCAATACAATGTTAGAAGCAGCCATATAGATGTTATCAAGTCAGCCAACTTTCTTTTGATCTAAGTAGCCTTAGATCAACAGTGTGGCTGCTGTGACTGCTGGTCTTGTATCCCAGAAACTGGAAATGATAGAAGTTATAGCATTGATTCAGCACAAGGGCCCTTTTGGTTAGCTTCTCCAGTCAGAAAGGGCTACATCACAGATGTAATATAGCAGCCTGCCTTCAGATACATACCAGTGTATTGTGAATAGTGGCAAAGGAGAAAGTACACGGTTATGCTACAGGCATTTTAGGACTACATTATAAGTGGGCCTTTAGGGCCCCAATAGTAATAAAGTAATGTTGAGTTTCCTTGGATGGAAAAATAAGAGTAAAAATGTTTTAATAAATACATGAAATAACCCTTTGGGAGATACAACAACATGAAATTTCCTCTCCACATGGGGTTCTTGGTACTCAAGTTATTCATTAACTTGCCACACTGTATTCTGCTTCTTAGCAAGCGGAAGCTGAACCTAATTCTATCTAGCCCAACAATTCACACTTGGATCTACAAATGCTAGTTTGTGGCAGGGCCTTATGGTTTTATATATAGGACAGAAAATATGTGTGAAAGGAAATTTCAAACACAAAAGGAACACTACCTGATTTCCAAGTAGTAAAGCTTCCATAGATCTCTCCATGTCTTGCCAGAGTTGAGTAACTCATACAAGATTTTAAGATGCTTAATTTGCATAATTTCTGAAAGCCACAAAATCTAGCTTTTCTTAATTTGGTTTATCTTGGTCAAGATTTTTGTGTTAGTTTAGTACAGAGAGTACACATCATGGTTAAATAGTTTTCTAGCTCCTATTAGGAAACGTATGTAAAATCTTATTGTAATATGAAACAGAGTCAGAACAAGTAAAAGATTGTATAATAAAATGGATGCAAAAATTTAGAGAAAATATATCTATGAACGGGTAGGAAAACTTATGGACTAAGAAAATAAATTTACAGATTGTCAAATATTAATGGAGAACTGATATAAAATGTTCTTTAGATGGTATATTACTCCTAAGGACATTGAAATGTCAGTATAGGGATGAAACATTTTATCACATGTGATGGGCATGCAAGAAAGCAAGGAAATATTGCATAAAAATGCACAAGGAGATGCAAAAGATACTAAAGTTTCACTTTGTATTGAATTCTAAAAATATGCTATTAAATATTTTACCGAGTGTCCGGGGATGAGCTGTCCACACACCCCGGACTTGCCACAGCACCCGGCGCCTGCGAAAGGTGTGCCACTGCCACAGCAGGCAGAGAGCTGGGGGACTCCAGGGCCTAGGAGAGCCACAAATGGGCAAGAAGGCAGCCCGCGAGTGCCAGGAAAGAAGTGCATAAGAAGTGGCCCACAATTCCCCGGGATGGGACACGGTCCTCCACTCACTCAAGCGGCCCACCACTGCTGAACCATGGGTTTTGTCAGCGACTGCGTACTTCACGGGCCCCATGTGTGGGACTAAGTCCATCATTCAGTCCCCGCTGGGGGGGGGGGGTAGCAGCTGCTCTTCCTCTGCCAAGAGAAAAGGCCCCAACCTACCACCCACACATCTTCCCAAGGGGGACAGGTGCTCAAAGAATGAATTAAGAAACAAAATAAAAAGGATTGCTGTGATCCTTCAGCCGAGGAACACATTAAGCTATCCCAAAGAGTCTAGCAGTAGGCACGGGGCCCATGGGTTATGTTGGTGACAGCCGCTCCTCAGCATGAGGGACGGTTTGCACATGAAGCTGAACAGGATGGTGGCAGGGTCCCCTATCTGTGGGACTTAGAATGGCCCTCCCCCACTGCCACAGCCAGTCCATAGGTTCTGCTGCTGTATGCAACATTTAGGATCCCCCCCCCTCTGTCCTGATGCTGAATCCTGTCCCTCTTGGTTGGTTGGGGAGGGCATCCATCACTGCTGCCACAGCCAGACCATAGGTTTTGTTGGAGGCCACGTCTTCTAGGGCAGTGGGGAGCCTGACACTGTTTTGATCATGTTCAGTGATGTGCCCGTCACTCCTGACGCCCTCCATGGCCAGACCATGGGTTTTGTCAGCAGGCACTCCCCCAAGGTGTTTCAGCAGCTGCTGTCGCTCAGGCCACAGAAGAATCCACCACGGCCAGACCATGGGTTATGGGGGTGGTGTCTGTCGATCCGTCCTTCCTTCTGTCCCTTCCATGCACATCCTGGGGTGAGGGAGATGCCCCCCGGGCATTTAGAATATCCTCCCCCAAAGGGGAAGGCATCCGTCCATCTGTCCCTTCCCTTCCCCAGAAGGTGGGTTCAGTAGGTCTCTGTTCCTGCCGCTATGTCTGGGAGGTGGGTTCTGGTCCCTTTTGGTCCCTCCCTGGCAGGGGGCATGAGCGTAGTTCAGCTTTGCTGCCCTGCAGTCTCCATGCGGAGGAAAAGGGAACCGTCTGTTCCCCTCCCCGACCCAAGGCAGGTGTTCCATTGGTGCCGCCACATCCAGAAAGTGGGTTCTGGTGGTCCTTGTTGGTCTTCAGGTGGGGCCCTTATTTTGTGAACCTCTCCTGCCTAGCCCCGGGTCCACCACTCACTCTCCGCAACAGCAAGGGGTGTGTGTGTCAGTGCCAGCTGCCTGCCACAGCGGGACCATGGGTTTTATTGGCAGCTGCATCCTTCACGGCCCCCATGTGTGAGATGGGAGGGCCATGATCCCCTGGTCTCTGTGTGGGCCCCTTATTTTGTGAACCTGTCCTGCCTGGACCGGGGTCCATCACTCAATCTCCCCAACGGGCTGGGGAGGGGTTTGCATCAGTGCAAGCTGCCTGCCATAGCCAGACCATGGGTTTTGTCAGCGGCCGGATCATTCACAGCCCCGATGCCTAAGAGGGCCACGATCCCCCGGTGTGGGACATGGTCCTCCACCCACTTGAGCAGCCTGCCATGGACGAACCATGGGTTTTGTCGGCACCACATCCTTCACGGCCCCCATGCATGTGAAGTGGCCCATGATCTCCCGGCATGGGACATGGTCCTCCACCCACTCCAACTGCTCACCACTGCCAGACCATGGGTTATGGGGGAGGCATCCCTCAATTTGCCCAGATAGGTGTGGAGGGCTTCCATTAGTTCCCGAGTGGGAGGCAGCCAGCTGACCGCCTTCCTGAGCCTGCACAGAGGGGGCAGGCACAGACAAAACCCTTGGTCCAGAGACACAGCCGCCTGTAGGGGCATGTGGGCGGGCACATGGGGGTCCCACCAGCTGGCAGCCAAACCCCCCACCCCCAAGATGGGAGGCAGCATCTGACCGCCTCCCCAAGCCCGTACGGAAGGAGCGGCCACCAATAAAACCCATTGCCCTGACATAGTGGCCTCCTGTAGGGGTGTGCAGGCAGGCACTTGGGGGGGTGCCACCAGCTGGCAGCCAAACCCCCCACCCGAGAAGGGAGGCAGCTGGCTGACCGCCTCCCCAAGTCTGCACAGAGGGGGCAGCCATCGACATCACCCACATTCTGTATGCGGTGGCCGCCGTAGGGGCATGCGGACAGGCACATGGGGGGGTGCCACCAGATGGAGGCCAAACCCCCCGCCCCTGAAAGGGAGGCAGCTGGCTGACTGCCTCCCCAAGCCTGCACGGAGGGGGCACCTACCAACAAAACACATTGTCCTGATGCGGTGGCTGCCATACGGGCATGTGGACTGGCACATGGGGGGTGCCACCAGATGGAGGCCAACCCCCCCCCACTGAGAAGAGAGGTGGCCGGCTGCCTCCTCAAGCCTGCATGGAGGGGGTGGCCATTGACAAAACTCATTGTCCTGACACGGTGGCTGCCTGTAGGGGCGTGTGGGCAGGCACATGGAGGTGGGTGCCTCCAGGTGGCGGCCAAACCCCCCACCCCCAAGAAGGGAGGTGGCTGGCTGATCACCTCCCCGAGCCCGCATGGAGGGTGCAGCCACCAACATTACCCACATCGGGGGGTCCGTCACTTGAAATGGAGCCGTAAGTCAATTGGCACTGATGGCTCCAATTGTATTGAATGAGACTTTCCTGGGGGTGCCATCTTTGGGGGTCTATAACTTGGAGATCAGTATTCGAATCTTGTCCAAATTTGGAGGGTGGCTGGAGGAGAGGCTGCCGAAAACTCCCTGCGAGTTTTGGCTCTCTGAACATGAAGGGGGCTGACCTGGGCCACCACGAACCACAAACTGGTTCATGAACTGGGTCAAGTTCGTCAAAGTTTGTAGTTCATGAAACTGAACGAACCTCGAGGTTTTGTTTTTTTTTTGGTTCGTGCACATGTCTACTAGAGACAGGGCTTTTACAGTGGTGGTACCTTGCCTTTGGAATACCCTCCCCCTTGAGGCTGGCCTGGCACATACTGTCCTATAGCTCACAAGGCCAAAATATTTACCCAGGCTTTTTAACTGAAGAGGTTCTGTCTTTTTAGTGTTTTTATGGTCTGCTTCTAACCTACAGACTGTTTTATGAGTGTCATTTTAGACCACTGAATGTTGTTTTAGGCTCTTTTAATGCCCCTTGTTTGTTTTTATGACTTGTTTTATTATTGATCATTCTTGAGTAGCTTTTGAGATTACAGTATTTTCTTTTTTTACTTTTGAGCTGCTTTGAGCAGGTATCTGGATCAATGGCATATATGTTTTCTAAATAAATTAATATGGCAAAAATGATGCAAAACTAGGTTGAGTATGTTTGACCTTAACTACATAATGCTAAGATCCGAAAGGCAGGTTATGAAGCAAAGTGGCCTGTTGAAGTTGCAGCACACGTTTATAGTAAATTAGTCATACAATCCCTTTACCAAGTTCTGCTCAGGTATTTTCATGCTTACCATGGCAATGTGGGCTGACCTTCATTTTGGAACCAGTTTCAAAACCTCTGCATTTACATTCGATTTACTTGTAGTATTGGAGATAATCGAATTTAAGTGCAGAGGTTTTGAGACTGTTAAAACTGTCTTATGTATCAGAGGGTTCTTAAAAATGTCTTATGCTCTGTGGTTACTGAATGACAAGCCATGCTTTTTGTTAACAATGTGTTTTAATGTGTGGATTGTAAATGAATATATCCTTAAAGAACAGAACAATGTTCCAGTGGAAGAGCTTGCTGTATAGATTTGCAGCCTTATGAATATTTTCTAAGATATACATCACAGGCTACTGACCTCTGACACAGTAGAAAAGATTTTTTGTTGCGTGACTGCAGTATATAAGCATTATTTATTTACTGATAAATTATTGATGGTCCTCTAATTCATGTGTGATGGGAGGAAGTGGGCCTGCAAGTGACTTATAAGTGGAAGTGTGTCAAGAACCTGTAGAAATCAATGATGAATCTATCTATAGTCAGTCCCAATGTAGATTCTGTTTATGCAACAATGATGAATGGCAGATCTGCTAATGGAGATTTTTAAAAAATGTTACCAGTGATTAATGAGTGGAACTTGGAACCTTGGAAGATGTGCTTGTTTTCTGTAGTGTGTGTAAAGGATATTTTTGCTGGTCTTGGAAATGTTACTAGATATTAATACTTAGGGGGAAAGGGACAGCATTTAAGGATTCCTTTTTCCCCAAAGCGGATGTCTAAGTAATTTACCGAGTGTATTAAAAGAAGTCTTACGCAGCATATTGATAGGGCTGAAGGCCTGCCAAGCACACACATAAGTGCACAAGTCTTTGAATTGTTCTTTTAAAAAGTCCCTTCAGTTAACATTCAAAGTACAATCAGCACCAGTTTATCTCCCTCTGTGTGGCCCAGATGTGTTCCATTTGTGTTAGATCCAAGCCATTTTTGGAGTAATTCAAATGTACTAAAATGGCAATGGTATCCCCATCACTTTGAACGTAAGTTATGTGTTCTAGAGGCCCTTACAGAGAAGATCTAAAATGTGCTTCAGGCCAAAGACTTAGTCGAGAAAGAACGGATATGTTGAGATGCTTGATTAATTTACAATGTTCTGATTTTTAAAATTTTTGTTAAGATTATAGCAAGTATAATCAAGGAGGAAAAGGAAGACTGGAGAAAACATGGAATGCAAGGGAAGTTTAGCGATTAAAGTTTTTACCAGAAATTTTTTACAGTAAAGATTTTGTGCTTTGATTTTGTCATCCAATATTTATGCAATTAGACACAAGTTTCTAGCATATTGAACAACAGGAGACAAAGAAACCTAAACACAATTATGGAAAACCTGGAAAAGAATAAGAGGTATAAAGTTTCCTCTAATGGTCTAGGAACAGGAACGGTTAATTTTAAGGGGCTACTCCATTCCATATAATGTGTTACAGAGGCTTGGGAGAGTGTCTGCTGTCTCAAACATATCTCCACCCCACCCGACCTCTTTGCTTCCTTTGATACATCCCATAATTCTCCCACTTGATTCCTTTCATGCCTTTCTTGTTTCCATGATTCTGAGGAGGATTCATCATCTGCTTTTCCCCTTTCCATTTGGAATACCGTGTACAGTTCTGGTGGCTGTATCTCAAAAATGACATTGTAGAGCTGGAGACCAATCAAGATGGCTAAGGGGTTGGAGCAACTTCCTTTGAAGAAAGCCTGAAGAGTCTTTTTAGTTTAGAAAAAAGACAGTGTGATAGAGGTTTATAAAATTATGCATGGGGTGAAGAAACTGGGTAGAGAGATTTCCCCCCCACTCCCATAATACTAAAAACTCCGGCACACCCAGTGCAGCTGATGAGCAGTAAGATCAGGATCAACAAAAGGAGATATTTCTTTCCTCAGTGAATAATTGTGGAACGCCCTGCTCGTGGACATAGTGGTGGCCACAAACATGCATGGTTTTAAAAAGGGTTGTACAGATTCATAGACAGATTCATGGACAGCATAGGTCCATCAGTGGCCTACTAGCCATGGTGAATAAAGGGAATCTCCATATAGAGAAAGCAAACCTCTCAATGCCGGTGCTAGGAGGCAGCGTCAGGGGAAGGCCTTGGTCTCTATCCTGCTGGGCCGTCCAGGGCAACTGGTTGGCCATTGTGTAAAATAGGATGCTGGACTAGCTGGATCAATGGTCTGATCCAGCAGACTCGTATGTTCTTTCAAATATCAGATTCTTTCTCTACATGTTGTTCCTGGATGAACCTGTCCTATTCACTGGCTTTCATTACCACCAATGCGCTGATGACACCCAGCTTTCATGTTGCCCCAGAACTCTCTCCCTCAATTCAATCTCACGTCTTCAATTCCTTCTCTGATATTTCTACTTGGATGTTTTATTGCTCTCTCAAGCTCAGTATTTCACAGATTAGACATCTCATATTTCCTCCTGAGTTCTCCTCTCTTACTCTTCATATTCACTGATAATTTAAACATTTACCCTCTTGCTCATACATAAAGTTTTGAATCCATCTCTGACTCCTGCTTTTGCTTAGCTCCCTTTCTTCAATCAGTCCCCAGTCATGTTGCTTTTCTATGTACAGTATTATGAAAGAAACAATCCCTCTACCTAAAACTCTGGTTCATCTCCTGTCTTGAACACGGCAACCTTCTCCCCAGCCCTCTGTTGTTGCAACTTAGCCTCCTCACTCCTGTTTAAAACTTTGCCACGAGTAACTTCCACCATCTCGTTGCTCTGATGACTTGAAATGCCTCTCTAAATCCCTACTCTGGCTTCCTGTTTGCCTTTGATTCAGCATGAACTCCTAGGCTGGGATCCTAGTTAGTCTCTGCTGTGGTACATTCTTTCACTCAAATTTCTGTTTGTGCAAGGGCCCGTTGAAATCGATTCATCTTCCACAAATGGAAATTTTAGCAGAAGTGCATTCTGAAGCAGAGACTGTCTAGCACACATGGAACTCATGTGTTTATCTACAAAGCCATCCATAAGTGAGCCCTCCATCTGTGTTCTCATGCCTCAATTCATCTTGCCAAGGTTCTTACCAATAACTATTGCTCCTCCATCTCCATCATGCTGAGCAAAAGGACTCCAGTTCCCTCAAATGACTTGTATCTTATCTCTCTTTGTACCCCTGAAGCTTGGAGCTGTGTCCCAGAAAGCCTGTACATGATGCTGTCTTTCACATCCTTCAAAGCCCTTCTTTCCCATGAAACCCTATTGTATACTTGAAATCAATACATCTTTCCCCTATATAGCTTCATCTTCATCTTTCTCCCTTCTCTATGTCAAGTTTTAGATTTCAAGCTGTTCAGGGTAGGAATCTTCTTTTTACCCAGTGATTCTTGGAGCCATGCAAATAATATCAGTAATCTCATGGGTGGTTAGAATCCCATCTAGCAACAAAGGCTTCCTTGTTAAGAAACACATACATACAAAATTAAAATTCAAAATATCTCAGTTTCTTAAAACTTGAAAACCTTTACTTTTCATACTAATGGGCAATATTTTTAAAAATCACACCTGGATTAAAATTAGGGATGTTTCAATATTTCACAGACTTTTTATTTTTCCTTAAAATTGATTTTTTTGTTTTCACATTTTTGTTATGAAGATGGCAATGTCTTTAGTTTTGTGCCATATTCTCTCCTTACACTGACTTTTTCCCCTTTACGTGTATATGTAAATCTCTACTGCTGCAAAGATTCATTGCTCAAATGGGCTTGTCTGTGGGCTGCCAGTTTGTCATCCCTCATCTATGGAAAAGAAGTTACTTATTACAATGTTATAAACAAAAATCCAGTGGCACCTGAAAGACCAACTACAGAGACTCCAGTGCAGAATGCTGCAGCTCAATTACTATCAGAAGATAGGGGTAACATACATACTACTCCCATTCTGCAGTCACTACATTGGCTGCTCATCAATTAGCAGGCTCAATTCAAAGTTCAGGCTATAACATAGAGAGCTCTTCATAGCCTTGGCCCTTCATATCTGTGGGAGTGCCTCACACCCTAAACTCTATCACAGAACCGTCACTCATCTACACAGGGCCTTCTGCAGATCTCACCCAGCAAATGGGCAAAATCAACTGCTGCCCATACATGTGCATTCTTCCTCTGAGTCAGAGGACATCTTGGTGTGTAATTCCCACAATCCATTTAGGGAGACAGGAACAAATTCTTTCACTTCCTGTCTCTGACTTGGGAGTCACCCTCCTCTTCAGTTCTTTTCCTCCTCAGTAGGGAAAGCAGCTTAGATCAGGCCTTGCCTTTATCTAGTTTCTGATTCTCATTTTTTTCTTCTATACATTCCTAATTCTAGTCTTATCCTCCATCTATATCATTTATTTATCTAAACTGACCGTTCAATAAAATGACAAGGAGGAGTGAGTGCGCTTTCTCTCTGCTGAGGAGCTGGAAGCTCCCCTCATTGCTGGCAAGCAGCATAACAACAGAGGAGCAAGCAAGGCCCTTAGCAGGTTTGCTATGGAGTCCCCAGTGAAACCCCCTCAGCACAGTAAGGAGGAAAAGTATGCCCAAAAGCATCACTTGTTACAACTGACTCCTGAGGCCGCAGCTTCTGCAATACCTCTAGTGGCCGATGGTGGCCAGACTCTCTGCTAGGGACCACAGCGAAATCCCTCCCACCTCCACGGGTATCCTCGAGTATGCGGAGAATAGCAGCTGCCAACAACAGCCTTTTATAGAGCAAGAATCAGCCTCCATCAATCAGGAATCCGCAACAGAAGATATTGGAGCCTTTCAACACAGTGGTTACATAAGTGGCTCCAGAACCTCCCCCCTCCCTCTAAACCTCTCTCATCAGGCAGACAATAAGAGAGGACATTTATAACTTCTTCCAAGGAGGAGGTTTTAAAGCAAACAGAGCCTGTTCTAGTGGTTCCTCCTCACCCTCCCCACAAAGACAGAAAAGAAAGGACAAAAAAGTCCCATCACCCACTAAAGGACTCAAAAAAAGTCTCTTAGCATGAAAAACAGGAGAGATCACAGGCATTGGAAGGAAGAAACCTCTTCAGATAGTGAACTAGATGAGAAGAATGAGAGTGAGTTTCTGTCTGATGAAGATGAAGGGGAAATAGATACCCCAGAACAATCTATTAGATTCTTTAAGAGTGGGGACTACCAATACCTATTATCAAAAACTATGGCAGCATTGAAACTCCAAGAGTCTCCCATGGTGGAAGACTCTGCAGTCCCTTGTCACAAAAATAGGCCCAAAGGAAATAGAGTTCTTTCCTAGATCTAATACATCATAAAGAGTTTTCCCATTTTGGGAATTTTTTGAGAAACAGTTGAAGGCTGAGTGGGTGAAACTTATGGCAAATAGGCAATACCTGGGCTTTATAAAAAATTATATGTTTTGCCATCTTTTACCAATGAGTTCATATAGGTTCCCCTAGTGGATGCACCTGTCACAGCACTACAATTCTTCAATCTTTTATCAGAATCCAGACAAGAGGGCTGAATTTGCCTCGAGGAAAGCCCATGAAGCCGCTTCTATGGGAATAAGTGTCAGCAGCAGCTTCCTTGGTATCTAGGGCAGCCATCGTCTGGACACAGAAAGTCATCCAATTCCTTCCAGAGAACAATTATCACCTGATGGAGGGAACCAATAGAATTCTCAAAGCCTGCAGATGCCACATTGGATGCCATGATTTTTTGCTCAAGAGCTATGTCATCAGTGGCGGCAGCCAGATGAATTTTGTGGCTTTGCACTTAGCAAGCAGTCTTCCAGTCTAAGCTTACCCCTTCCAGGAGGACAGACTATTTGGCAATTCCCTGAACAAAATCCTAGTAGAAACCAGAGATAAGAAAAAAGCACTACCCAAAATATTGAGACACAATGACAAGACGTTTGGAAATTCTTCCTTTTGACTCCAACACACCTTACCCAGATTTTAACAAGATAACAGAAGAACATCCAAGGCAGTCGTTCAGATGACGCAACTTCAACTCAGATTTGGCAGACAAACTGGCAACAGACCAGACAGAAGTGAAAGAGAAGCAAAAACCTCAAAGGCATGACTTGCAATCAGTTCCGGTGGGGGTCCACCTTTCTTATTTTCAAGAGGTTTGGAACAACTCACAAGCAGACAAATAGACAAAAGAAATTGTTACCAATGGATACAGAATAGAGTTCTCCAGACACTCACCTGGAACGTTTTGCCTCCTCCCCCCTACACAAAACCACACAAAAACATAAGAACAATCGAAGTGATACAACACTCACTAAACATTCAAGCCATCAAACACATATTGAAGAAGGAACAGGGCTGTGGGATGTACTCCATTTTCTTTATGGTTCCAATGAAAAATGAGGATTGGAGGGCCATCCTGGATCTGAAGTTTCTGAACAAATTTGTGAAGTTGAGACACTTCAGGATGGAGACCCTTTCTTTAATCACCAAATCTCTACAATTGCAAGAATGCCTTTCATCCATCAACCTCAAAGAGACTTACCTCCACATCCCAATATAATGGGGACACAGATTTCTGCGTTTTTGTGTAGGGGACCAACTTTTTCCCTTCAAGGCCCTTCCATTTGGACTTTCAACAGCACCAAGGGTATTCTCAAAGGTCCTGATCAACCCAATCTTGCGGCTAAGAGAGCAGGGTGTACACGTTCGCCCACTCAGACAATCTGTTGATCCGATCTTGCTCTAGAACCAAGTCACTAGAGGACACGGCAAAAACCATCCAATACCTTCAAAAGTATGGGTTCATAGTGAATTTTCAAAAGAACTCTCTACAGCACAGTGACTAGAACATCTGGACATCATAATAAACACCACCAACAGCAACTTATACTACCCAACATGAAAGCACAGAAATTGAGGGGCATGTCTGTGAGTTATCAAGAGCAAAGCCTTCTCCCTCATGACATTTACCAAACTGATGGGTTTGTGGGTTTGTTGATTTTGACCAGTGAGAAAGACTCCACATGAGACATCTCGAGCAGTTAATTAGACCATTCCAATCTCAGATATCCAAGAAGGAAAATCTTCCTGTTCATATTCCCCTCAAAGTATTTGGATTTATAAATTATAAATCCAAGTAGCAGACATATTAAACTGGAGACAGTGGATGCCAAAGAAGGCATCCATAATTATTTATGGATAAAGAAATCATGGAAACCCATTCACAAACAGGATGGGGTTCATATACTAAAGGATGGACTGTTTAAAATATGGTTCCAATGTAGAAATAGATTGAGTCCACCAATCTCGTCACTGATGTCGCTAATCAATGCTCACTATGATGCACCAATGAAAAATAGAATTGATCAGCTCAGCTACGAATCAATGTTTGATAAGAAAGGAAATGTTAAAACTTAGCAAGAAATCCAAGCTCAAGGTAAAAATATTCTATGGCTGATATATTACCAAACAGTATCAAGACTAAAGGAATAAACACTTAAAGAAGGTGGTAGGTTGAGAGAAAAAACACAATTTGAACTATTTATATCTGGAAGCATCTCTTGGGGAAGATCTACAAAATTTTACTGCAATACCACACAGAAACGGAGCAAGTAAAAACTTGTATGATAAAATGGATGGAAAACTTTGGAGAAACTATTTCAATTAACTTATGGGAAAATTTATGGACTAAGGATCTAAAATTTACAGACTGCCAGTTACTGAGAGAGAACTGGTATAAAATGTTTTTTAGATGGTACATTACTCCTGAAGACACTGCTACAGTTAGTAAGGGTTACAGTGGACATTGCTGGAAATGTCAAGCATGGACCAACATTTTACCATATGTGGCAGACCTGTAAGAAAACATGAAAATATTGGATAAAGATACATGATGAGATGCAGAAGATTCCTAGATTTGAGTTAAATCCAAAAAATATGCTCTTAAACATCCTACCAATTAATGTTAGAAAAGAACAGGAGGATCTTTTTCGTTACATGGTAACAGCAGCAAGAGTATCATATGCAGCAAAATGGAAAACAGATATTTGTCTTGATGTGTCAGAGTGGAGAGATAAGATTTATGAATATGCACCAATGGCTAAATTAACTACATAATAGACCAATAGCTGAATTCTGGGGAAAATGGAAATATTTCTTTGACTACTTAGGTAGAAATTAATATTAATTAAGGTATTTTCGTATAAATATAAGAAGATAAAATACATGGAATAAAGGTGGGAGGAAGAAGTAGATATCATAGTTTGTATAAGTAAAATGAACCAAGAAGCGGAGAGGTGTTACATAATTCTGTTTAGTTATGGCAAATTTTGAATGTATTCTTTATTAGTTCAACGTAATTTCAAATGCAGTGCTGTACAACTCTTAAACTAATTTCAAATGTATTGTTTATGTAAGATTGTCTTAACTTAATCTCTAATGTACTGTTTGTTTAACCTTTTATTATGCACTTTCTTCATCTTTTCTTTTTAAATAAAATTTCTTTTTAAAAAAAGGATGTCTAACCTTCTACAAGATAAAGAATACTGGATAGTGGAGATGAGGCAAATTTCACAGATGCAGGTCTGTTGGGATGGGGAGCAACATTACAAGACAAACCAGTACAGGGCCGATGGTACAGGATGAAAACCTACCAATCAACCTCTTGGAACTCTGGGCCAAACATCATGCCTTCATTCTCTTCAGTCCTCAGATACTCAACCAACATGTTCTTATACGAACAGACAACATGACAGCCAAAACATATCTCAACAAGCAAGAGGGTTCCAGATCTTTGACACTATACAAGGATATGTTCAAGATATTATGATGGGCAGAAAAGAACTTTGCATCAATAAAAGAAAAACACATAAAGGGATCAGTAACCATCCAAGCAGATTGGCTCAGCAGACAGATCATTCAAGAGGGAGAACGGTCTCTCAAGAAAGACCTAGTCCATTTAATCATTGCTCATCTCAGTCTACCAATGGTGGATCTGTTTGCATCACCAATGAACTATCAACTAGATTGGTTCTTCACCAGGTTCTTTCACCACAAAGCCAAAGCCACAGATGCCCTGACACCACCTTGGCCCAAAGGCCTTCTGTTCTGCTTTCCCTCCATCCCAGTAGTACCCAAGTTAATAAGAAAAATCAAGCAAGAAAAGACAGAAATCATAATGGTGGCGTCATTCTGGCCCTTTTGCCCAAGAAATGTCTATAGCTCCACCTCTGAAGCCCCATGTGTCTCCAGACATGCTTCAACAGAGTCCAATTTGGCATCCACATCCCGAGTGGTTGCAACTGATCACTTGGTAATTGAAAGGACTGGAGTAAATTTCTCGGATTACAATGCACCACTGAAGTCACTGAAATGCTCCTAGCTTCCAGGAGACATTCAACCATCAGGATCTACAACATTACTTGGAAAGATTTCCTTAGATGGTGTAGGAGAATCATCAAATTAAGTATATATTGGACTTTATACAAGATGGAATCTCTACTGGTCTAAAGCCACCTAAAGCACTATCAACGGTGTTGCCTCAATATCTCTAAACACTCACACATATGACATTTTCCCAGGAGTGCATCCCTTAGGGACCCTCCACAAACTCACATATTTCTCATGTGGAAGTTACACCTAATTCTCTCTGCATTCACAAGATCTCTGTTTGAGCCTATTAGGGAAATCTCTCTGAAGTGGTTGAGAATGAAAGCACTGTTCCTCACAGCAATTACATTGGTTAGAAGAGTATCAGAGTTCGACACACTATCTATCAAACCCAAGCTACGCGTCTTCTGTAAAGATAGTTTTGAGGACTGATTCGTCCTTCCATAAATTGCAAGAAATCTGTCTTCTGTCCTTCTGCCCCAACCTTAAGCATCCAAAGGAAATGAGGTGGCACATGATGGATATGAAGAGAGTGCTCAATACCTTCCTCATTAATATTTCTTTGCCTAATGCAGGTGTGCAAAGCAGCCACATGGTCTTCCATCTCCACATTTATAGGACACTACAAAATTAATATTTACAACTCAGTGAACGCTACATTTGACAGAAGAGTGTTCCAGCATACTCTAGATGCAGATGACGATGACCCACCCAGACAACAGGGAATTACTTTGGGAGGTCCCACCAAGATGTCCTCAGACTCAGAGAGAGAACGGAATATTGGACACTTACTGTGAAGGATCTTTTTCCTCTGAGGAGAGGAGGGCATCTTGTCATAAGAACATAAGCAAAGCCATGTTGGATCAGGCCAGTGGCCCATCCAGTCCAACATTCTGTCACACACAGTGGCTAGAAATCCAGTGCCATCTAAAGGACTGTCAGTGAGGCCAGGACACCAGAAGCCCTCCCACTGCCTTCCTTCCAGCACCAAGACAACAGAGCACCACCTCCCCACAAAGAGAATACCATCTATCTCCTGTGGCTAATAGCCACTGATGGACCTCTGCTCCATATATTTGTCCAGTCCCCTCTTGAAGCTGGCAATGCTTGTAGCTGCCACCACCTCCTGTGGCAACGAATTCCATGTGTTTATCACCCTTTGTGTAAAGTAGTATTTTCTTCTATCTGTTCTAACCCGATTGCTCAATAATTTCATAGAGTGCCCACGAGTTCTTGTATTGTGAGAAAGGGAGAAAAACACATCTTTCTCTACCTTCTCTAACCCGTGCATTATCTTGTAAACCTCTATCATGTCTCCCCTCAGTCGTCTTTTCTCCAGGCTAAAGAGCCCCAAGCGCCTCAATCTTTCCTCATAGGGAAAGTGTTCCAACCCTTTAATCATTTTAGTTGCCCTTCTCTGTACTTTTTCCAGTGCTATGATATCTTTTTTAAGGTGTGGCGACCAGAACTGTACACAGTACTCCAAATGAGGCCTCACCATCGATTTATACAGAGGCATTATGATACCGGCTGATTTGTTTTCAATCCCTTTCCTAATAACCCCTAGCATAGCATTAGCTTTTTTTATGGCAGTCGCACACTGTGCTGACGTTTTTAGTGAGTTATCTATCATGACTCCAAGATCTCTCTCTTGGTCAGTCTCCGCCAGTTCAGACCCCATCAACTTGTATTTATATTTTGGATTTTTGGTTCCAATGTGCATTACTTTGCACTTGGCTACATTGAACCTCATTTGCCACATGGATGCCCACTCTTCTAGCCTCGACAGATCCCTTTGGAGTGCCTCACAATCCTCTCTGGCTTTCACCACCCTGAACAATTTCGTGTCATCTGCAAATTTAGCCACTTCACTGCTTAATCCCAATTCCAAATCATTAATAAACAAGTTAAAAAGCATTGGACCCAATACCGACCCCTGTGGCACCCCACTGCTCACCACCCTCCACTGTGAGAAGTGCCCGTTTATACTCACTCTCTGTTTCCTATTAATTAGCCAGTTTTCGATCCACAAGAGGACTTGGCCCTTTATCCCATAGCTACTGAGCTTACTTAGGAGCCTTTGATGAGGAACTTTGTCAAAAGCTTTCTGGAAGTCAAGATAAACAATATCTATCGGGTCTCCCTTGTCCACTTGTTTGTTCACTCCCTCAAAGAACTCTAACAGATTGGTGAGACAAGATCTTCCCTTACAGAACCCATGCTGAGTTTTCCTCATCAGCTTTTGGTCATCAATGTGCCCACTAATTTTATTTTTGATAATAGTTTCCACCAACTTACCCGGTATTGACGTCAGGCTGACTGGCCTGTAATTTCCCGGATCTCCCCTGGAACCTTTTTTAAAGATGGGGACAACATTAGCTACCTTCCAGTCCTCAGGAACAGATGCAGAGTTTAATGACAGATTACATATTTTTGTGAGGAGATCTACAAGTTCACACTTGAGTTCTTTCAGAACTCTTGGATGTATGCCATCTGGGCCCGGTGATTTATCAGTTTTTAAATTATCTAGCAGTCGCATAACCTCCTCTCTCGTCACCTCAATGTGACTCAGGTCTTTCAAAACCCCTCCCAAAGTCAGTGCTTCCGGAGTGGGCATGCACTTCTTATCTTCCACAGTGAAGACAGAAGCAAAGAACGCATTCAGCTTCTCGGCCATTTCCCTATCACCCTTTAGTAATCCTTTTACGCCTTGGTCATCCAAGGGCCCCACTGCCTCCCTAGCTGGTTTCCTACTTCTAATATATTTAAAGAATTGTTTATTGTTTTTCTTTATGTTCTTTGCAATATGCTCCTCATATTCCCTTTTTGCCTGTCTGATCACAGACTTGCACTTCTTTTGCCACAGCTTATGCTCCTTTTTATCAACCTCACTCCGACTAGTTTTCCACTGCCTAAAAGAATCCTTTTTACCTTTTACAGCTTCTATTACATTGCTTGTTAACCATGCCGGCCTTTTCCTAAACCTATTTGTGCCTTTCCTAACCAGCGGTATATATTTAATTTGAGCTTCCAGGATTGTAGTTTTAAATAGTCTCCAAGATTCCCCAAGTGTTTTGACCTTTTTTACTTTCCCTTTCAGTTTCTTCTTCACGTACCCCCTCATCTCAGAAAAGTTACCCCTTTTGAAGTTAAACATGGCTGTGTTGGTCTTATTTGGCAATTTCCTATTTATACATATGTTGTACTCAATAACATTATGGTCACTGTTCCCAAGTGGTGCAATCACATTTACATCTCTCACCAGGTCTTCAGCATTACTGAGGACCAAATCCAGGATCACCTCTCCCCTAGTAGGTTCTGTAACCATCTGTTCCATAGCACAGTCATTGAGACAGTCTAGAAACTCACTTTCTCTCCCCCGATTCGAACACCCATTGGCCCAGTCAATGTGTGGGTAGTTAAAATCACCCATTACAACACAGTTTTTTTGTTTAGCAGTCATCTTTAATCCTGTCATCATTTTATAATCCTCCTCTATTTTCTGATCTGGAGGGCGATAACAAACTCCCACAGTTAAGTTTCCATTTGGGCCCGTAATTTCAACCCATAGCATTTCCAGAAGCGAATCTAATTCAGTTACCTTCTCAATCTTACTGGAATGTATACCTTCTCTGACATATAGAGCCACCCCACCACCAACCCTTCCCTCCCTATCCTTCCGATATAATTTATATCCAGGAATCACCGTGTCCCACTGATTTTCCTCATCCCACCAAGTTTCTGATATGCCCACAATGTCTATGGATTCGCCCAACACTAAACATTCCAGCTCCCCAATTTTACCTCGGGCACTTCTAGCATTTGTATATAAACACCTGTAACTTCCCCGGCACACTTTGCCTCGAGACGTAGTTAGGTCATCTGCACTGTTTGTCTCCATCTCAGTTGACAACTCTAATCTATCTCCCTGTAGAAGTGTTATACCTAGCCCTTCATCTCTCTGAGATGAACCATCCTGAACCAGAGACACTTTATCTCTTGTCGGCTTTCCCCTAGCATTTAGTTTAAAAACTGCTCTGCCACCTTTTTGATTTTAAGTGCCAGCAGCCGGGTTCCTTCTCGGGACAAGTGGAGACCGTCTCTCTTGTACAGCTCCCGCTTGTCCCAAAAAGAATCCCAGTGCCTAACAAACTTGAACCCTTCCTCCCTACACCATCGTCTCATCCACGCATTGAGACTCCTGATCTGCGTTTGTCTCTCTGGCCCTGCGCGTGGAACAGGTAGCACTTCTGAGAAGGCTACCTTGGAGGTCCTGGCCTTGAGTCTCCTGCCTAACAGCCTAAATTTTTGTTCCAAGACCTCACGACTGCATTTCCCAACATCGTTGGTTCCAACATGGACCACGACCGCTGACTCTTCCCCAGCACTATCTACCAGCCTATCTATAACACGCGTAATGTCCGCTACCTTCGCACCAGGCAGGCAAGTCACCATACGGTCAGAACGCGGTTGTGCCACCCAGCTATCTACTTGTCTAAGGATCGAATCACCAACTACCAAGAGCCTCCCTCCCGCCCCACCCAGGGATGGTTCCTTGATGCGAAAGGAAACCTGCTCACCAACTGAAGAAGAGGTCCCTTCTGAGGGCATGTTCCCCTTATCCTCAGTACAGTGCCCTGATTCCACAAGATCCTCATTCTCCTTGACAACAAGAACGCTGCCATTTTTAGAGTGGGACACATCTATCCTGTCCCTGAGAATCTTGTCCTCGTGCCTATCTAACTGTCTCCGCTTCTCCAGGTCAGCCACCTTGGCCTCAAGGGTACGTACTCGTTCCCTGAGAACCAGGAGCTCCTTGCAGCGAGCACACATCCAGGACTTCTGACCAGAAGGCAGATAGTCATACATGTGACACTCAGTGCAATACACTGGAAAGCCCCCAACCCCCTGCTGGCATTCTGACTTCATTATTCTGTTTTAGGAATAACACAGAAAGAGGAAAGAAAACGGCTATGATCCCCCGGCTAAGAGCCACAGGCCAAGAGCCCTTTAGCTCTCGCCCTTCGGCTCGCACCAAAGGCTCGCGCCCCTGCCCAGCAGTTGCCTTTTCAATGCAAAAGGTCACTTCCTGCTAAGCACAGGAGGTGAGCACAAAGGGGGTGTGTGGCTTGTACTCCAGCAACCCCCAGCAGCCTTACAAACACACTCACCCTCAAACACAATCAAGCCCAAACACACTCAGCCTCAAAACTACACTCAAATCAACACAAAACTACACACAAAAAGCCCCAAAGCTAGAGAGGACCACCCTTAGCTTCTCAGCTTAACCCACCACAGCCAAGAAAGGCAAAAAGCCCTTACCTCCTCTAGCAGCTGCAGACCATGTGCTCCTGAGCCCAGGTGACTCTGCTCTGCTCTGCCCTGCCCCTGCCCAGCAGTTGCCTTTTCAATGCAAATGGTCACTTCCTGCTAAGCACAGGAGGTGAGCACAAAGGGGGTGTGTGGCTTGTACTCCAGCAACCCCCAGCAGCCTTACAAACACACTCACCCTCAAACACAATCAAGCCCAAACACACTCAGCCTCAAAACTACTCTCAAATCAACACAAAACTACACACAAAAAGCCCCAAAGCTAGAGAGGACCACCCTTAGCTTCTCAGCTTAACCCACCACAGCCAAGAAAGGCAAAAAGCCCTTACCTCCTCTAGCAGCTGCAGACCATGTGCTCCTGAGCCCAGGTGACTCTGCTCTGCTCTGCCTGACTCTGCTCTGCTCTGCTCTGTCCCTTGTCATCATCATCCTTAATCTCAGAGGGATCATTTCCTGTCTTATTATTTCATTTACTTAACTGTTATTCTTGCTTCCTTTTTTGATTACAGTTATAATAGATTGTTAGCTCATGAAATTAAGTGTAAAGTGACTGCTTTTGGAATTACCAGAACTGAAGAGGAGGGTGACTCCCATGTCGGAAACAGGGAAGTGAAAGAATTTGTTCCTGCCTCCCTAAATGGATGGTGGGAATCACCTACCAAGATGACCTCCTGTCCTCAGAGGAGAAGGACTCTTCACAGTAAGTGTCCAATGTTCCATTCTCTGTTGTGGCTCTCACTTTGTGTAATGGTCGCCTGAAGAGGTCAGGAAAGCTCCCACTTTTTGACCTTCTGTAAACTGTGCAAAACCAAATTATTCAGGAGGGATTTCTTATACAGGTAACAGGATTGTGTTGTAAGGAAATGGTTAAAGAGATGCTTTAATAAAGGTATAAGGACTGTAGACTATACTAATAGGCACTGCATTTTATTGTTGTTTATTATGTCATATTAAATTGTTTATGTTTTGTTTCAACATTGTTCCAGCTCTTTTTTTAGAATAATGTTTATTATTAAATAATATAAAATCTAACAAGAAAGCATATATTGCAAATAAAAAAACCAAACATAAAAGAAAAAGAAATATACAGCCCAAAAGAACAAGAAATAAGAACTAAAAAAGAGAGATTTCACAGTCCTAATTGTATATCTCTCAAATTCTACCAATACTTCAAATCTTCTAAATAAAAATTTCAGTTAATTAAAGTCTCATTATTGCTCCATTTACATTAAATTATACAACTTCTGCTGCATTCGTCTAAACTTCTTCCACAGCTTATCTTAGTTAATATAATATGCATAATGACTTTTCCATCTTTCTTGAAATTCTGATATGGGTCATTTATTAATATAGTTTGTTAGTCTGGCCATTGTAGCATAATTCACTAGTTTCTTTTCTCATTCTTCTCATCTAGGGCAACAATCAGCTTTCCATTTGGCTGCAAATAACACTCTGGCGGCTGTTAGCATGTAATTAAAAACTTCTTCCAAAAATTTGGGGAAATTTTTGGATGGAATACCTAATAACATTGTCTTTGAATCCAGAGCAAATTTTATTTTCAAAATATCTTGCATTATGTCATGTATTCCTTTCCAATATTTTTTAGTTGTTTTACAGGTCCACTACATACAGTAAAAGGTACCATCATGTTCTTTACATTTCCAACATTTTTCCTTATAATTTTTATACATTTTTATGTCATTTTGGTGTAATATACCATCAGAAAAACATCTTACACCAATTTCTTTTAACATTTGGCACTTTGTAAATTTAATGTTTTTGTCCGTAAAGTTTCCCACTGTTGCATAGTAATTTTTTCACCAACATTCTGTATCCACTTGACATACATGGTTTTACTTGTTCTTTAATTTAATTTAATTTAATTTAATTTAATTTAATTTATTGGATTTGTTGCCCGCCCTCCCCACAAGTGGGCTCAGAGATGGTTATGACATTATCATATAATACAATAAGTTAAAACAACATATCTAAAATGCAGCATATGATGTTTATGTCTGTGGAGCTCCCATTTCTGTATCAAATTGCAATAATATTTTGTCAAATTCATTCCAACAGATATTGTTTGTGCTGAATGATCAATTTTTCAAATTCTGTTAGGTCCCTGATCATTCCACTTGTTGCTTTTGTTTCTCAGCCTTGAAGTAAGTTGTGAACATAATAATAGAACATTCTTTCAGCTCTTTATCAGATTTCTGCTTATTTTCACATTTCTGCAATCTATGCCCTATTGTATTGCTTATTGAAAGTCCCAGCTCTTGATTGTATTGAATTATACTGTGTAATCTGCCTTGAGTCTCAGTGAGAAAGGTGAACTATACATTTCCCCAGTATGAGCTTTTCCTGATATAGAGCTCCTTTGGTATGGTAGTTCAGTTTCTGACCAGAAGGTGGCACTCCTCCAATTCAATCACCAACATACTTGTTTAACCACTCAAAGGACATTTACATGGTTATTATAAATGTAAAACACTGCTACAGAAATCTACTTTCTTATTCTATAATTGTTCTTGAAAGAAGAAAAAGATCACAATTTTACCAAAAGACAAAAGAGCAAATAAAACCAGCTAGCAGCATTAATCAAAGATTTGTAAGATTGCTTTGGCTTACAGCTGCCGTTTTTCAGCAACCACAGCATACACTGGAGCTTTGCCTAACTAAACAGTCAGTGTATATCCACAATCTATAATACAATTTGCATTTCCAGACCTAATGCATCCCTGCTAACTAAAAATAATCCACTTATGAAAAACACATGCAAGCAGCTGCTAAGTGCCTGTGCTGCAGGGATCGTACAACGTATTCCCCAAATAATTCCATCATATATTTCTTTTCACTGCAGTATTTATGTAGCTCAGCTCAATGTAATAATTTTATTTTTATTTCTTTCTATATTGTTGAAGCTATGCTGTCCACAAGACGGAAAGACGATGTGAAATAAAAGGAAATGAATTAGGCACAGAAAGTGGAACTCGGGCAAGGATAATTTAATCCAGGGACAAAATTATACAGATATTTAGAGTAACATCTCTGAATTTACTTTATAGCCACTCCTCGTAATCTCCATTCCAATGAAACATTATGCATGAAGCATTTTTGTTTTTACTGACCTCTTTATATGAATAATAACTAGATGTCCCCTGGGCAATTTGGATATGCAAATTTGTATGAGGAATCTCCACACAAACCATCCAATCTCCTTGGAGGAAACCTGGGATACTTAATAATAGGAAGGATGGATACAGTCACATGGATACACCACATGGGAAGGAATGGTGCACGTTATAACCTCCTGATAATTTAAGGAGTTTGTGCAGGAGTTGTTCATGGTATAATGCACTCTGTCTTCAGCTATGGAAGCTAAATATTTATGGAATCGCACAATATTAATACCAACAATATGTCAATATTGTAACATAACCGTTTTGTTATCTCTGAATGTGTTTAATAAGGCTGCCAGTTCTGAATATGATTTGAACAGTCCTATCTTAGAAATGAGTAAGAATTAAGAAGCAAATTAATTCCTATGGGGCATTGCAGCAGAACTCATTAGCTCAGGATTTTTTTTAAAAAACCTCAAAACTTTTAATTAAAGATATTTACCTTGAATTAATACCACTTGGCAGGTTTCTACAGACGCCATAATCTCATTTATGCAAAGTTTTCTTATATTATGGGCAACATCATTAATCTCACTGGAAATGCCCTCCAGACAGACTATCCTGCAGCCATGAGATGAGTTCCTCCAAAATCCTTTTAATCTGTACGAAAGGACTCTAACTCAATCAGACAACAATCATGAAAAGGTCTGAGCAATTAGAGACATGACTCTTGCAAATGGGCTACTGATGAAAGCATGGTAGTAGGCCTCTCATAATGAGCCTTTTCCTAATGGGGATCTCTCTTGCCTCTAAGAACAAAAAGAATGTATAGTTTCTAAAGCTCCTCCTCCTTGCTTATGCAACAATTCACTTGCAGAGATTGGAATGAATTGAGAGGAGGGCAATTCCATCCCCTGTAAAAATATTTGAGAAATCAATGAATAATCAGAGTCCACAGCAGGCCAACAGCTTCACATTGTTCCTCTGTTGCAGTAAGGCAGAGGAAAATATTTTTGTTCTTCTATAATGAACGTCCTAAGGAAGGCTACACTGTGTGTGCTCTAGCCTAATTTATGACTTGAATCTCCGGACATAAACTACAAATGAATCCAGTTTATATTATTTATTCCACTAATTCAGTGTGGAAGACTGCAAAAATAATGTAGCTGGGAGAATGCAAAATATTCTATAATACACACACACCCTAACTGGATGTTTGTGGGTTCTACAAGTCTTAATTAAGTGCTGATTGGGCTGTGTTGCAAAATGTGAGACGTGTAGGAAATTACAAGTACATTGATACAAAGGATTATATATATATATATATATATATATATATATATATATATATATATATATATATCCCCCCCCAATCCCACCACAGTTAGGCAAACCATAACAATACTATTTGTTTAAACAGCTATTCTCTGTGCTTTTTTTGGTTAAAAAAAGGTGTTAGCCCTCCTATATAAAGTTGCACTGATTTCCATCAATTCACTCATCAGGAATTTGAGAGAGGCCCTCCAAAAGTTGCTGGTACTCATTACCACAATCACAAAAAAGACTTGGCTATTTTTCCCATTAGGGGACCCAAAGTAGCTTAGAACATCATTATATACATCATTCTCCCCACATTTATAGGTCTCCCAGAACCTAGTCTGACATTCTAACCACTACATCACATCGCTGCGTATCACTGGCTGTCTACAGCTACACTTGGATCAATATCATCCTATGACTGATCATATAAAGGAATGGACTCACAAGCCCTGTTCCTTTGGGTCCCAGGAGCTCGAAAAAGCCCTGCAGCCATCCCAAGTCTCTGTATGGTGTCGCTGCCCTTCCCACTCCTAGGGGATACTATACTTCCCACTGGATAGTTACCAGTTTCATCAACAAATCTGAAGAGTATCCTCTGCTAGCTAGATCTGTACATGTAGCACTCTGTATCTGCATTGCTGTTTAGAGGCTCTGCCTAGTTGTTGCATCTCTGACACGGACCAAAAAACCCCACATCTATGCAGTTTCTAGCTATTGTGCTCAAGGGATAGCGAGCTAACCTGCTGCCCCTCCCCTTTACCAGTGTTTGGATAACAAACCAAATTAGCCTGGTATGCTTAGTGAGAGAAACCTTGGAATATTTTTTTCCAGGCAACAAACAAGTTTATTTTCTGTTTTTAAGGCTACAACTCTTACAAGCATACACAGATCCAAAACAAAGGATCTATTTCAAGCAATGTAAAAAGCTGTCATTACGCTCTATATGAAAAAGCCAAATGTCTTAGAAGCATTCTGGGTTATATCAGATGGGACATTCTATGGCTAGCGTGGGTAGCAGTCAGAAAATAAGAGCCATGATATAAAAGTTACGCAAAATTTAGACACCAAATTGAAAATTATACAATCTTATACGACCAATAAGTATATAAACAGTGCAGATATAAAAATCTTAGGAATAAAACAAGCAGAACATTTAAGTTTCTTTAAACTAAAAAAGTAATATATTGTCGAAGGCTTTCACGGCCGGAGAACAATGGTTGTTGTGGATTTTCCGGGCTGTATCGCCATGGTCTTGGCATTGTAGTTCCCATCAGGAACTACAATGCCAAGACCACGGCAATACAGCCCGGAAAATCTACAACAACTAAAAAGGTAATTATTAAGTATTTAGCTTCCTTGAACCTAGCTACATGACATTTCTCCTTATCTCTTTTTCCCTCTCTCCAAGCTACTATATCAATTAGTTTAACCTAAATAATCAAAGAAATCCATTTTTTTCAGAAGTCAGTTATCAACCTGTTCTGTAAGTAGGTAGTCAGTTTGGCCATTGAAGCATATTCGTGAACCTATTCGTGACAAGCGATCTGTTTTCCATTTTCCTGCAAATAATACTCTTGCTGCTGTCACCATATAACGGAAGAGATCTCCTTGTTCTTTTCTCAGATTTGTTGGTAAAATATTTAAGAGCATGCTTTTCAGAAACCTTGGAATATTCAGAACATAAGAAAGTTTAATAAATTAAAAACAGAAAGAGTTCTGTCTGTTTTGAGCATCAGGCTGAGCAAGAATACAAAGAAAAAGTCAAAACCTACAATCCTTTAAACCCTAAAATCCAAGAAAGATGAGCAAGGAGAAGAGAGTGTAAGAGCCCTTCTTCCTTGTGTCCTGAGAGTTTATAATCTCCCCTTTGAATGTCCCCCTCTGAGATAGTTCTTGTCTTCCTGCCTCAAGAGGAAGAAATTACTATCTATACTTTTGGCTGTCCTAGCCTATTCTTTCAGGTATGATACAACACCAAAATGTGAGCTGTTAAACTTTTGTTCTTTGACGGGGCGGAGGGTATTAGCATAACCAAGAGCTGGACAGCTCTGTGCTTTGGGGAGAGAGAGGACTCATCTCCTCTAGTTTTCATTTTACCAGTCTTTTACAAGCATTTTAGCCCCAGTTAATAAAATAGCGAGGTGGACTCTAGGATGGAGGGCATTTCACAATAGACGGTATTGAAAGCTGCTGAGGGGCCTAAGAGAACCGACAGTGGGGCTGGGGCTATGGCTCAGTGGTACAGCATCTGCTTGGCATGCAAAAGAGCCCACGTTCAATCCCCAGCATCTCCAGTTAAAAGGACTAGGTAGTACATGGTGTGAAAGACCTTGTCCTGAGACTCTGAAGAGCCATTGCTGGTCAGAGAAAACATTACTGTCCTTGAAAGACTAATGGCCAGTCTCTGTATAAGGGTTCAATAGGTGTAACTTCCTTATCTATAAGTGAATAAAATCTACTAGAATATCTGGGTACTTTCAATGTCCAAAACCAGGCTGGAAGCCAGACTAAAACAGGTCTAGATAATTTAATTCATCCAAGATTCCTTATAACTGAAATGCCCTCATACATTCCATCGCCTTGCCCAAGTATGGACTATTAGAGACTGGACTGCCTTAGGGGCCTTCCTTTCTCTCAAGGAGACTTTCACAACATCTGCTACCCAGTTGGCCTGACCTGTTTTTGCAACTGAAGCAGCTAAGCAGGGAAAGGGTTAAGCATGCAGGCTTCAGCTCTCCAAAGATGTGTTCTCAGATTCATTGTAGTTTTATGTTCAAAATGTATTTTGCTATGAAAAAACTGTAATTAATATTATTTTTTTTGGTTTGGATGGTTAAGTCCTCCCTTCCCAGCTTCCTTCAAGTTAAAATTTCGTATCAATTGCTTCTGCATGTCACAATGGAAAGAAATCAAACCAAGATGGGACAGAAAGGTGGTCTAGGACCCCTTTAAAACTTCCAGCACATAAACCACAGTACAATGTTAATGCCTGCTGGCGTTTACCTTATAAAAGTCACTGATGATTATGTCCCACTCTGAAATGGGCAACCCTATCTTTTAAGCCTGATCTTGTGTCCTTCCAATTAGAAACGTTGGCTGTTTTCATAACTAATGATTTCTCACATTACAACATAATATTAAATCAATCCAGAGTGCTCAACTCATGTTTCTCTCATATTTGTGATGCACTTAAAACATCCTTTTAACCTTGTGGTAACAGCACAGTTTAACTCTGCAGCTTGTTTTAATACATATAAGTTAGCTGGGAGACCTAAGAAGACCTAGAGCAACATTTCATTAGGTGTATTTGTATGTGGTGGTCTTGGATATATTTTAGATTTGGTCTTGGATATACTTTAGATAAAACTGAGAGCCAGCTTGGTGTTGTCGTTTCTGTTGGACTAGAATGGGGGGGAGGGCAAGTCAAAATCCCTACTCTGCCATAAAACTCACTTTTCCAGCCACTCACTCTCAGCCTAACCTACATCACAGGGTTGTTGTGAAGGTAAAATGTAAGATGGCTGTACATTGGCTTGAGCTCCTTGGAAAAATGGTAGGATAGAAATATACTAAAATAATTAGTAAATGTTAGGTTCTACCAAGTGTGCCACCCAGTGAGATGCTGGCCTGCCTGACTTCTGCCTTAAAGGACCTTCAGGGATGTCAAGTTCTGCCCAGGGCGCTGACCTGTGAGACGCCAGCCTGCCTGCCCTCCGCCTTAAAGGACCTTCAAGGAATATGTGGGATCCCGATCTGTGGAAGGGGGGGGATACCTCACCCTCACACCCCACTCACAGGTCTCCTCAACCTGACCTTGTCCCGGCAGCCTTCCATGACAGTTGCCCCCATCCAGCTGTTGGCCTTAGTCCTTACTCCACCTCCACCTTTCAGTCTCTCCTCCTCCTCCTCCTCCTCCTCCTCCGCCGCCGCCGCCGCCGCCGCCGCCGCCGCCGCCGCCGCCGCCGCCGCCGCCGCCGCCGCCGCCGCCGCCGCCGCCGCCGCCGCCGCCGCCCGCCCGCTTCTACACAACCCACCACACACTGTGGGTAGACTTCCCTTATATTCTGTCCCTCATTCCAGACTCCACCTGTCAGGCCACACCCCTCTTTTGCCTCCTAGCATTGGCCTGGGCTGCCTCAAGCAGTTGCACCTGGGATAGCTAGTTTGGCTGCGTTGGACAGTTACAGCTGTGTTCTCTTGGCTGGCTGCCAAGCTTCCACTGCTCTGAGCTTCCAGTAGCCTCAGCTGGTCTCTATTACTCCCTTCCTCCGTGTTTGCAGCTTGGGGCGTGGCCCTGTACTGTTTCTGCTGTCCTGCCGGTAAGGTAGCTGTCTGGCTGGCTGTCCCTATTTCTTGTGCCTTCTCCCTCTGCCCTGGCCCCCTCCTGGCTGTCCTTACTTCCCCGGGCAGGGCTCTTAGCCTCCCACTGGAGGGTGGGGCTGGCTGGCTTCCACCTGCTCCTTCTGACCCTCTGGGGCTTGGGTGCTGGCAGGTTCTGGCCCTGGGGGTCTGTTGAGGTGGCTGGGCAGCTGCCTCCTGGCTGTCTCCTGTCCCCTTCTTCTGGCAAGTCCGGGGGCTGAGCCAGACTCCAGACAGTAAATAGCAAAAAAACACCCTTCTATATTTCAAAAGCATTTTTTCTGGCTATTTTAAACATATTTTAATAACCAGAGTTGCAAGTGCTTTTGAGTAATAATGGCATACAGGATTGCCAATAATGAAACAGTTACCCCTGCCTTCCCTAAAAGTGATAGCGCATTTAATACTCAACACACACTTTACAGCGCAATCCTAACCCCCAAGACAGCATCGGTGCTTGTGCGTCTGCGTAAATGGGGCACTGCTACATGGTTCCCTATGGACTTTTGCAGGAGAGTCCCGCTGGCGCCCAAGTGTGACAAAGCGAGGTGTAGCTGCTGAGAGAAGCGCCCTCCTGCTGTTCCCGACAACCCCACTCACACCATCCTATGGCCACACCCCTCCCCTGACATCCAGGTGAGGGGCAAGCAGTGGTGCAGCCAATGGGGAGGCTGTGATCCCTGCTGCCGCCAATAGGCACCCCCCCCCATCAGAGAGCAGGCATCCCTGCCAGGGAGGGGGGCAAGGGAGGGGGGCAGAGGTGACAGCGAAGGTTCAGATTGAACACCCACCCTCTCACCTGTCCAGTCCCCATTTCCAATGATGGCCAGGCTGGTGGCTGCATCTTGGTGTGCCTGTGAATGCTAAATTGAGGTGCAACAGTGGTATCATGTGATGTGTTATACTTTTTCTATTTTATCGTTATTTTTTAAGTATGCAATTTGATTGTATTTGAACATTGATGAAATTCAACTTACAGAACATATTATGCTGTTTTTATTTCATTTATTTCAAATTATATAATCCAGATTTATTGTAGTGTTCTTTGTATGTGTTTTACTGGTATTTATTGCATTGTTTTTATAACTCTGTGTGTAGTCTGCCTTGAGTCTCAGTGAGAAAGTATGTAAATGTAGTAAGTAAATAAACAAATGTTTGAGACATGATCTTTGTCAGAATAATACAATAAACAGGATGTCTGAAACTACCCCTAGATTACCAGGCTTCCAAATAGCTAGATTCCAAGACATTCCAAGAAGACATATGCCACATTCCTGAATGGCTGTCATGTTAGAATGGAACTATCTGCTTTCATTTTACTTTTTTAACAATATGATACTCCCCCCCCCGCCCCCCAGCCAATGATGCATGAAGAACTTGAGTAATGATAAGGCAGAGAAACTAGGAGAATTCTGTGCAGGACTCTCAAGCCATCCTGCTATTCAGGTGTTTACTTCCAATCTCCATACTTTTACTCAATCCCTGCTCAGCTATTTTCGCTTTTTTAAAAAACAAGATGACCATTTGATGCAGGTCCCGTTATGTAAAATTTGTTTTTTAAAATATTTACACCTGCCTTTGGCTTTTTTACTATGTGTCTCAAATAGTGTCAAATGGGCAACCCAAATCTTCATTTTGCCGTTCTGGGTGATTTTAAGGTTGTTTTATACCACCAAAGTGAATACTTTGTCTAGGTCCTGAATGTTAAAATATAAAACCACAGCATCGGCTAAGCACTAAGAATGGATTGTCATTTATGATGATGTCATTCAAAGCTGAGCTCCTTTAATTATTCAGATCATATTTCTGCTGCCACTGTCATCTACCAGAATCCCATACTCAGCTTTTCTCTGGTTAAAGAAGAATGGAATTATAGATCATCTCACTACCAAAAATCTCCAAAATAAAAAGAAGGTTATAAGATGCTCAGAGAGTAGGATCATAAAAGCTAGTTCTTAGGTCCTTCTCTTTGGGTGACTTTAAAACATACCTGTGCCTGTCAGTAAGGCAGGAACCATGATGACTGCTACTTTCTCCATATAAGCCAATGGCTCCCCTGACTTCTGAGACAAAGTAACTGGGCTCCAGATCGGCAAACCTGAGATTAACGATGTAGAGCTAGAAGAGGTATAGAAAGGGACAACTAAAATGATTGAGGATTGGTGCACCCTCTCTACAAGAAAAGCTTAAAGGCGTTCAGGGTTTTCGATTCAGAAATAAAATTACTAAGGAGGAATTTGATGGAAATTTTTTAAATGATGTATGGTACAGCAAAAATGGGTAGATTCTCTCACACAGTATTAGAATTCATGGGCACCCAATTAAATTAGTAGTCAGTGATACCTCGATGAGTTTGCAGGACAGTTGGCATAAAATGTTCTAAATAAATAAGTAGGATGGACAAAACAAAGCAACCTCAGGTTCAAATCTCCACTCTGCCATTAAGTTTGCTGGGTGACCTTGGGTCTGTTACACACTCTCAGCCCAAATTACCTCATATGGTTGTTGTGAGGCTAAAATGCAGAAGAGGAAAACAATGTCCGCAGCACGTTGTGTTCCACTGGGGAGAAAGGCAGGGTATAAATGAAGTAAATAAATGAAAAAATGCACTGATGACTACTAGTCAAGCTGATTAAACAAACAAACAAACAAAGGATAGGTTTATCAAAGGCAATCAAAAGCTAAATGGCCCAGACAGGTTCAGAAGCAGAATACCTCTAAATACTAGTTGCTGCTGGGAGGTCAACAATGAAAGAAGACTGTGGGCCTTCATCACTTGTTGGTCTCCTTCCCAAAAGTTCCTGTCTAGCTGCTGTCAGAAACAGGATGATGGACTGGCTGGAATAATCCAGCATGGCTCGTCATATATTCAATGACAGCAAAAACAGTATTGCCAACTGTTGCCCTGAGTTAATGCTATTTCTCTTTTCCACTGTAGCACTGACACAGAATCATCTTCCCATGGGGTTTGCAGCTTTCAAATGAAAGCTTCGCACCTTGCAGATCAGACCTAAATTGCATTTGAGAACTTATTTGAATATTAAACCAACTTTGCAGTCTATACAACCAACCTAAAGGAACAGTCTAATTAATGTAACTAATGAACTAAGATCTTACTTAGGCAGGCTAATGGTACAATAAATCTAGCCAATAAAAGACAACACTTTGCATGTATTTGCACTTCAAAGTGCTTTGCTGATGAGAAGTAGGTGGGGAGTCTTATAATTCCAGAGCTACTTTAGTGATTCAGGCATTCATAGCCTACTGCATTCATAGGTCACAAAATCACTCAGTGCCTTACATTTTATGGCCTATGAAAGGACCCATAGCCTCTAAATAAATAAATATTTATTTAAATAAAAAAATAAAATTATTTTTCTCTCTCTGCAATTGTGTAGAACAAATTGATTTTGAAATACGAAAGGAAAACACCTAGAGGTATACAAATCTTTAATTCCATTACTGTAAAAAAAAAAAGCCCCATAATGGGGTATGTGGGACAGAACTATCCCCTGCAACTATACTGTTCCAGATAACACTTGTAGATTTCGCACTCATCTGACTGGTCAGAATGGCTAAATATTTGTTTAAAATTAAGAAAAAAAATAAAATTTATTTTAAAATAAACATCTGGCATTCATTATTGTTTTCTGTACAAAGTTCAGTTAAAGATGGCACTACACCAATTCAAAAGCAGAGTCCTAAAACAGGATGGTCCTCTCCCATACTGGCCAGCCTGCTAGTTAAGATCTGCCTCCCAAGCCCGGCCTTCTGCACATCACCTGTAGAGGTGACACAGGTGTCTACTGGAGGCGGAACATTTCCAGTAGTGGCATCTCACCATTAGAGAGCCCTCTTCTTTGAGCCTGGCACCCATCATACTGTCTTTTAGCCACTAGGCCAAAACATTTATTTTTACCCAGGCTTTTAACTAATGGATTTTAATCTTTTAGATGTTTTATGGTCTGCTTCTGGCCTGAGATCTGTTTTACACTCAATTGTAATTGTATTTACACTGTTTCATGCTGCTAGCATAGTCTTAATGGCAAGTTGTCCACAATGGTTGTCCCTGTTCCCCCCGGCCCCGATGTACTATCGGCAGGGGTGGATGATATGGACCGCCATTTCAGAAACTGAAAATTCACCGTGTTTTATGATTGTATGTTTTTTATTGTGATTTTAATTGTATTTCCTGGGTAGATATGAGGGCAGAGCTGGCATCTGGGTGGAAGACCTCTCCTTGCCTACAGACAACCCCTCCAACCTTAAACGACTTCTCACTTACAACCATGAATCAGCTAGCAGTCACCAACACAGGTACCGGACCCTGTGTTGGTGACTCACAGGAAATACAATTATAGGACCCAATGGCGTCAACTACACTATATCTGGCTCTTACAGCTGCTCATCCTCCAACGTGATATATGCCCTCATGTGCCAACAATGTCCATCTGCTCTGTACATTGGACAAACCAGCCAACCTCTGCGCAAAAGAATAAATGGACACATGACATTAAAAATGGCAACATCCAGAAACCAGTGGAAGAACACTTCAATCTATCAGGACATTCCATCAAGGACTTAAAAGGTCACTGTAGTTCAACAGAAACCTTTCAAAAACAGAATCCAACAGGAAACTGATGAATTGGAATTCATATGTAAATTTGACTCAGTCAGGCTTGGACTGAATAGAGACTATGAATGGTTATCTCATTATCAGAAGTAACTGATTTCATTATCAGAAGCAAACCAATCCCATTATCAGAAGCTACTGATTGCATCTCCTCCCCCCTCCCCTCTCCACCTTATATCTGACCAGTTTCTTCTTATCCTCCATGCATCTGAAGAAAAGAACTGTGATTCTCGAAAGCTTATGCTACGGTAAAGTTGGTTAGTCTTAAAGATGCTACTGGACTCTTTTCATGTGTACTCAGCATCACTCACCAAGTTTTTAAAAAGAAATTAAATTATTACAGATTAGTGATGCCTCAACTGTAAAGAGCTCCTGGCGTATGCACTTTTGCTTCATGAACTGAACACGTAACAGTGGATCTTGAACACCTGGACTGGAGTTTGAGTTTCCAGCCTCCAGGTAGTGGCTGGAGATCTCCTGGTATTACAACTGATCTCCTTGCCACAGAAACCAGATCTTCTGGAGAAAAGGGCTGCTTTGAAGGGTGGACTCTATCATGGCATTGTACCCTACAGAGGTTCCTCACCTCCCCAAACCCCATCCTCTGCAGGATCTACTCCCTAAATCTCCAGGATTTTCCCTACCTGGAGTTGACAAGCCTAATGGAGTTAACTTCAAGGGGCATTTATGATGAGTGTTCATCTACCCTGCAGGCTTGGTGCCTCTTCTATCAAGTTTAAGCCATACTCTAAGGCCTGACCTACATATCTAATAAAATGAGAGGGTAGTATTATCTTGTCAGATAGCAGTAGCTTGGGTTGTACCACCTTATAATGGGGGGGGGGGAGTCATATGTTGGAATGCTCCCTAATAACTCAGTGGAAATTTAGTTGTACACTTCCAAGGAACTATTAAAATTAGGGAAATCTGAACAATATAACCACTCCCCTACATTCTGGTTGCCAGCTCCAGGGTGGGAAATTTCTGAAAATATGGGGGACGGTACCCAAAGAAGGTGGGGTTTGGGAAGGGGAAGGTCCAAAGTGGCGTATAACGCCATGGAGTGTACCCTCCAAAGCAGCAGCCATTTTCTCCAGAGGAACTGATCTCTGTAGTCTGTAGATCATTTTCAAATATGGGCTGGATTTTAACTCTGTTTTAAACTGCTTTTTAAAACTATTGTTTTTTAATCTATTTGTGTTTTGTAGTGTAAGCCACCTTGAGCACACTGCGCGACGAAAAGTGGCAAATAAATAAATAAATAACAACATTCAATTTCTATACTGCCCTTCAGGACAACTTAATGCCCACTCAGAGCGGTTTACAAAGTATGTTACTATTATCCCCACAACAAAACACCCTGTGAAGTAGGTGGGGCTGAGGGAGCTCCAGAGAGCCATGACTAGTCCAAGGTCACCCAGCTGGCTTCAAGTGGAGGAGCGGGGAATCAAACCCAGCTAAATAAAGTAAATAAAATAAATAAATAAATAAATTCATGCAGAGCCCCCCGGCTTGGTAGCTTCCCTAGAACGCCTAAATCGACCAGAACTTTCTGATGGAAATGAAAATAACGCCAACGCCGCCCTCACCCCCGCGCCATCTCACTGGGCCTTGCTTGAGTTTTGGTTGCCATGGCATCAGCACCACCCCCATTGTCGCTCGTCGCCATGTTGGGCCCCGGCCGAGGCCAATGAGAATGCAGAGAAGCCGAAGCCAAGGAGGGAGAGGGGCGGGGCGGAGAGAGCGGTTGGCTTCTAAGAGCCTGCGGGCCAACTGCAAGCCCTCGAGCGGAGCTCGGTCGGAGAGGGAGCGTCGCCGCTTCAAGAGCGCAGTCATGTTCGGGGGGCTTTCCCGGGTCTTCAGAGACGACCCCTTCTTCCAGTGAGTGCGCGCCTGAGGCAGGCGGGGGAGGGGGTGCGGGTAGGCGGCTCCCCGGCTCCTGTGGGGGTGTCGCGTCCTGCGCGCTTCTCCACGGGAACAGCCTTGGCCTCTCTGCCCTTGCGCGCCCCGCGGTGTGTTTGTGCCTCCCTCGCCTTTCCGTCGCCGTGCTCAAGGCGGCTGACACCCCGAAACGAGCCCCGCTGCTTCGCAGGACTGCGCGGCTGCCGCTGGCCTCTTCTGCAGAACAGGCGGTGTTTTGTTGAGGTTTCCCAGGCGCCCGGATACCCAGACCCTGACGCGAACTCGCCCGGTTGGAAGCAGGGGCCGTTCCCACGGTCTGGCCGGCTCTCCCGAGGAGTGAGAGAGGCTCCTCTCCTGCTTGAGCTTGCTTCCAGGACGGCGCACGTTGTTGTTTCCGTGCATAAATTGTTGGTTTTTATAACTTTTTGAGAACGAGGGCAGAGAGAGTCTTTGAAGAGCATCTCATGCCCTCTTGGTCTGCCGCAGAACAGCAGGATTTGAATCCCGTGACACCTTAGAGAGCAGCAAGATTTCTAGGGTGTAAGATTTCTAGAGTCTGTGCTCCCTTCTTCAGGTACCAATCTGAAGAAGGGAGCTCTGACTCTCAAAACCTGATACCCTGAAAATCTTGTTGCTCTCTGAGGTGAAACAGGGCTGAAATCTTGCTTTTTAGAATATGCAGTTATGAGCTACAAGACTTGATGCACTTGATATTTCAGAAGCCAGCATTTATTCAGATTGCCTTGGCTTTCTCACCCCTTGACATTTTGGAGGTGGATGACAAATATAACCGCAGGCACATTATTAGTAAAATGCCTGCAATTTTTAAAATTGATGTTTTTAGACTTTTATGGAGGGACCTTTTTTTTAAAAAAGAAATGGGGGCTGCTTTAGTGGATTGTTCATATAAAAAAAACCTATTATGTATAAATAAAGCCAAAAATATTTGTTTTAATTTACTCTACTTTTGCAAGGTAGAGTGAACGAAAGAAATGAGTTTTATTCTGACTTGAAATGTGTTTGAGGCCTAAATTGCTTTAATGCTGCATCTGTGACTCCGATTGGATTCCTGCTGCTTTTATGCATATAATGTTGTATCCGATTACTTAAATCTTACTGTTTCTTACAGTTCTTTTGTTTTAAACAAAAAGCATTTTTACTATTCGTAGAAACTTTTAAGGCTGCAGTCTTCTGCACGCTTACTTGGGATTAACCCCAATGATCTTGATGACGTTTTACTTCTTATTAGGCATGCATGGAAGTAGGGCATGTGAACCTCTGCCTACGTCTGCTTGAAAGCAGGTGTCAGTCACTTATGTCCTTGTGTTAAGGGTATACAGCTTTAAGTTAACTACATTCAGGATAGAAGCTCAGAAAGTTTGTGCCATTAGTCAGAGCTTTGTGGGAGCTAACTACTTGCCCGTACAGGTGCATTCTCTGTGGTGGCCCCTGTCCCATGGAAAGGTCTCCCTGAGGAAGTCAGGAGAGCCCCCACTCTCCTGGCCTTCTGCAAACTATGAAAAACTTAATCATTCAAAAGGGCTTTTTTACAAAGACAGGAGGGCTGTATTGTAGGGAGATGATCTCAAAGAGGTGCTTCACTAACAAGTTAGGAACCATAGACTTCACCACTATGTTGCCTTACACACTATATGTTGCTTTAAGTATGTGCTCCTATATACTACCTGTTTCTTTAAGTATGACCCTATTGGGTAGTTTTATATTGTCTAACGTAATTCCTAGAATTGCTTATGCTCTGTTTCAGCATTTCTTCAACTCTATATTGGATTTTTGCTAATATTATGTCTCTGTAAACTTGCATTTATTTACTCTGTGGCATTATTTATTGAAATGTCCTTGATACTAACTGCTAATCTCACACTATGTAATCCACCTTGAATCTCAGTAAGAAAGACTCTTGCTTTTAGAGAGATCTTTTAAAATAGCCTACTACAGAATGTAGTATACTAGAGGAAGTTAGTTGTTGCAGATTTTCCGGGCTGTATGGCCGTGGTCTTGGCATTGTAGTTCCTGACGTTTCGCCAGCAGCTGTGACTGGCATCTTCAGAGGTGTAGCACTGAAATACAGAGATCTCTCAATGTCAATGTGTGACAAATGGGTAAATTGCCCATTCTTGTGGGACAGCCTGCCTGAGGAGGTCAGGAAGGCCCCCATGCTTCTATCATTTCACACAGTGTGCAAAACAAAAACGTGTGACACATTGACACTGAGAGATCTCTGTCTTTTGGTGCTACACCTCTGAAGATGCCAGTCACAGCTGCTGGCGAAACGTCAGGAACTACAATGCCGAGACCACGGCTATACAGCCCGGAAAATCCACAACAACCATCGTTCTCTGGTCATGAAAGCCTTTGACAATATACTAGAGAGAGGCTCATCATTTCAGAATGCAACATTTGTGTGTGTGTGGTGTGTGTGTGTGTGTTGAGTATTTGTGAACAACCCTAAGGAACACCTGCAGCACTTGAGATGCAGTAGTTTAACCAAGGGCAGATTTGATTTGGTGTTTACTTTTAAAAAGTGTATATAATTTTCATGTGGGTATATATATGCTTACACGTCATTGTAATTAGCTTTTGATTCTACAGCTCTGGTTAGAAGGTCTGGTTGGCTTTTAGCAGCTGTACATGGTAATTTCCTTTTTTTAAAATTTCCACAATGTGGTCACAGCCAAATATACTCTGTAAGCTAAAACTGTATATCATTCCAAATTGTTTGAAGTTAAACATGCTGGTAGTTTTGACACTGTCTCCACTGTTCTCAGTTGCTTTTTAGTGCAATTAGCAAGGCTTCCAGTTTCTATAGTGGCTTGATAGTCAACTCCTACTTTATTGAATTCCAGTGGCACTGATCCAGAATGTGCATGCTTAGACAGGGTCTTCTTTTTTACATTTGGTCCTGTCCCATATGAATCACAGTCCTGTGTTTATACAGTAAGTTTAAAGGAGACTTGCTTGTTTCTTTGAGAAATGGATTTAAGTTAAAATGGAAACAAAACACTTAGCTTTGCACATTCTGCCTCTAGAGGTGATGTAGTAGTGTTCCTGGATTGGGGACAGTGTTCAGCGCTTGCTCTGATTTGCAGATCATGCCACATCAGCAAATTCTACTTTCTTTAGCTTCGTATTTTAGTCATAGTTATTTTTGAAGGATGCCTAACAAATATCTGATAATCTCTTGATAGACGTTTATTTTGCCCTCCTAATTGTCCAAGTTGGAACTGAAAATAAGTTGTATTAGAGATAGGGGTGGCATCCAGAAAACAAAACAGCAGACATAAGAGAGCACTGGTTAATAAAACCCATGCTGCTGTATGTTAGGGAAGCATTTATGGAAGCAGAAAGTTCCATAAGACCAGAATCAAGAATCAATTGTTTTATTAATGAAAGTGTGGATTATTTATATATGTTTATCCTGTGTACTAACAGTGTTCCTAAAAAATACAACATAAAGAATAAAATAATAAATATGTAGTGGGAGTTTTTATTGAACAAAGTAATTTGCATTTTTCACTTAGTAATTCATTGCAACTGCTAACATAGAAAGGGGATCAGGGCTAATACAGCTTAGCTAACCGCTGTTCACATCCCACTTCTGCCATTAACTCATTCAAGTTATTTTATCAGAGTTCCCAATAAGCAAAAGAATTGAAGTAAGCAACAGAATTACCCCCCCCCCAAGTTGTAATAGAGCCAATAATTAATGCAGTCCATATCTCTATGACAAACTCTGTATTTCAGAAGGATCATAACATAAAAGTCAATTATTTGGATGTAATAAGGACAATGTTTTATACATGTTCATTAGATGATTCTCAGTGGCTGCTGTAGTTGGTAGAAATCCTGGAGGCACTGTTCAAATTTACATAGTCAGATTCAAAAATATCCTACTGTTTTCTTGATAATTGTGTAGTTGTGTTAGTGGCTGTCCTGTTTAGGACCTGTTTGGAGTCTAACCTAAATGGTATCCCTTTACTTTGCAGAGCCACACTGTAGCAAGTGGACAGGGTGAGCTGGATCATATATAGGGCTACCTCACTTTGTGGGTTTCTTAACTCTGAGACAGTGCACTAATAGGAATGCTTCCGTTGCCTCACAAGGATAGATGTTGAACTGGCAAGCCAGAAATACTGTCTAGGATAAAATTGGTTTTATAAATGTCTCTTGTATCCAAGCAGCTGCTCTTAGGAAGCTCCAGCTGATCACAGCCAAAATTTTTCTTCGTCCCGCCAAGTTTTTTTCCTGAATAGCTCAAACAGGTGCAGAACTAGTTTCCCTCCTGCAAAAGCAGCCTTGTGAATTTAGTTTGCCAAGAAGTAGTAGCCTATATTATATTGTTCTCAAATTCTTTATATGCTTTTCAGCTATAGTTGGTATCTTGTGCAGCTGTTCTGATAAAGCTTTTATATAAAACATTAAGGCTGCAGATCTGTTCTTAAAGGAATCCACATCTAGAGGAGAGGAAAAATAAGACATTTTAGCTGCTTTTTCCTTGTAATTGTGTATATTCATTTGCCAGACACAACTACAATGTACATTTTTTCAATCACTTCCAAACTGTTCACCTGTGTGAGTGAGAGAGAGAATTTAAAGAATGACTAGCATGCTGTGAGAAATAATGTAATTGAAGGCTCCTGGGAGGCTCTGAGTTTCTTCCAGCTGGCTTTCTAGGAGGGAAAGTAATTCTGCTGTGTATCTACATGGGGAGTAATTGAATGATCCTCTTGCATCCAGGGCAGTCAAGTGCCAGAATTATCTGACCTCAGAAGAGGTTATGTGCGATACCTCTGTGTGAGTTAGACTGAATTCCTAAGCACATTTACTAGAGAGTAAGCCCCACAGAACGCAGTTGAGTTTGCTTCTGAGTGTACATGCTGTCTCTTTGGGCATGAGTGAATTGTGCCCTAGTTTTAATTTACAAAAAAAGTGTGCTGCAGCTAACAAAAGACATGGGAAATTGTATACTCTTTATTCCAGCATAGAGGCTTGTGTTAAGTTTTACACCTCAGAAGTTTGCCTGTTCTCTAAATGAACACCTAGATGTGAACACTCTCTCTCTCCCCCACCCCTGTTATCTTCTTCAGAGATTCTTTTGCTGCACATCGTGAGCACATGGATCGTATCTTTTCTGAGCCTTTTGGTCCAAGTCCATTTTTTGGTGGCGAAAGAATTCGAAATGCTATTAAAGATGGTGGTGAAAGAACTCGAGATCAAGGAGGATGTCCTGATTCTCGGGTTGCTTTGAAGGACAGTCACAAGGTATGTCTTTATATTTTCTCACAGATTATATAATTATCTGTAATATCTTGGGTTCTTCTTTAGCTACTCTGCTACCGATTTGCTGCTTAGGCAAGTCCATTCACTTTTCATTGCATCTGTTTTCTTGCGTATCTATCATGGATAATGATGTTTAGCTTTAGCTGTAATTAAAACGTGAAGTGTGCTGTCAGATCACAGCCAACTCATGGCAACCCCATGAAGTTCCACCTCTTGAAGTTTTCAAGACAAGAAATGAGCAGAGAGAGTTTGCCATTGCTTTCCTCTGTATTGCAGCTCTGGTCTTCTTCCTTGGTGATGTCCCATCCAAATACTGATCCTGCTTAGCTTTCATGCTCTGATGACATCAGACTAATTTGGACTATTAGGATGTTGTCTTGTAGAGTAGACATGCTGAACAATGATAGGACCACATAGAATGTAAGTTTTATCTCCTTCACACTGTATCAGTGGACATTCTGAGCCTTATGTTTACACTTGCACTAGTATCTGATTGTAATGTTCCTGTAACAGTGTCATGCCTTGAATTATGCTGATGAATTGGGTACTTTATCCAATCGTAGTTACTCTTGCTGGGGCAGGATATCTTGGAATCTGCCAGTAAGAAATGTAAATCAATTGATGTGAAACCAAACACACATCCTCAAATATGAGTATTTAATAATAATCATACCAACAGTATGCTTATATACCATCCTTCTGGATAGATTAGTGCCCCATTCAGAGCGGTGAACAAAGCCAATGTTATTATTGTCCTCACAATACAGCTGGGGAGCTGGGCCTGAGAGGAGTTGCTTACCCAAGGCCCATCTGCAGAGCACATGGCAGTAGTGGGAGCTGAACTAGCACAGTGTTGATTCACATCCCAGTCACTTAACTTCTATGGTACAGCAGTTCTCTGCAGTATTGAGGGTATTCATATTTCCATGGCACACTTACGACAGCAAAACTTTTGTTATGTTTTTGAGTTTTGAGGCAACGTGTGTTTAAGCACTTGCCTTAGCCTTTGGATGTTCTTCTCTAACTACTTAATGCTAGAGCTGATCCAGTGGAATTTGCGTTCAAGGATAACATTGCCACAGAGGGTTATGGAAAAAAGCCAGGACCAGTAATCTGCACACTGAGAACTAGTGCTTTAATAAACCTAGCAGCAGAAACTATCATCTGTGAATCACAAGGATAGCTCCTAGATATTCTTTCCCCCTTTTTCTCATATTCCAAAACCCGTTTTTAATAAAAATCTAGTTGCTTTACATCCTTCTTTATTTTTGTGAGCAGTTCCTGGTTCATGGCTGCATGTTAAAGCATTTGATCAGATATAACTCACACTTCAATTTCTCAGCTTTTTATTCTCTTTACAAGTTGGAGGACATGTTACAACGTGGAGGTGGTGGTGGAGAGTGCCCTCAAGTCATAGCTGACTTATGGCAACCCCTACTGGGGTTTTCAAGGCAAGAGACGAACAGAGATGGTTTGCCATTGCCTACCTCTGAAACCCTGGTCTTTGTTGAAAGTCTCTCATCTAATTAATATCCAAGGCTGACCGTACTTAGCTTCTGAAATCTGATGAGATCAGGCTCACCTGGGCTATCCAGGTCAGAGCACAATTTGGGGGACAGCAGAATTAACAAATTATCTGTAGAACATTATGCACATTTATTTTACCTCTCCAACACCTTACATTATTGACTACATGTACTTGTTTTAATCGAAGAGAGAACTTGTTTTTAAAAATTTAAACAGGACTTGGAATAGCAACATGCAAACTGGGTCTACCTCATCATTTTGGAGAGCCATTAACTAAAGCGCAAATGCACAAATGCTTACTGCAGAAAGCCCCTGGGAAAAAGCTGTACATCTAAATATATTCTAGTAGATTTTGTCATCTTGCTAATGTCACTACAGCAGGAACCAGAGCCATCCTAAACAGAGTTATACCCTTCTAAATCCATTGAAATAACAGGGCTTAGAAGGGTGTAACTCTGCTCAGGATGGCATTCAAAGCTTGTCAAGCAACTGGTCCTTGTAGAAGTGTTTGTATATGCTCATTTTTCTGTTTCTGTACTCACTTTTGTTTTTACACCTTTTTATTCTTATGACCTTACTGAAAGAGGCATAGCAAAAGATTAATTGGGCTAAGTGAAAAATGAAGTTTGAAGTACATGGTCAATAAGAGCATGAAATTGGTTAAATTACTGTCTCTGCTCCTTCCTGAGGAGGTTGGCATATGATCAAAAAAAGAGTTATTCCACATCAGTGTGTTTCTACATTCAGAGATGTGTACACACACATGCAAAATAGGCAGGCTACCTGTTTTCAACTACTGATCCAAAATTCTTTCAGCAATTATAAAGACTCCATATACCACAGGTCCAGAGTTCTCTCGGTTTCAAAAAACAAATTAGTTCTTTGGTACTGTATGACAAAACTCTTATGGAACTGACTTGCAGTATGCAGCATCCTAGGAGGAGGGTAAGTCTCTTGCAGTTCCAGTAGATGGCTTCTTTAGTTCCTAAATGGTCATCATTGGGGTCATTTTAGTACTTTGTATTTTCAAGGAGAATATTTACTCTACTACCTGTTTTGTTACTTATTTAGTTGCTTATTTACAAGGAGATAAGATGCAGATATTGGATCAGGTTTTTTTGCTGATAGTATGCATCAGTTAAATCAACAAATAATTGAGATCCTGCTAACTAACAGAAATAAACTGAAAAGGTGGTCTTATATGTCTTTGACTGTATGCATGTCAATGTCTTTCTTTTTTCTCCCCCTTGGGCATGTGCTGGGTTGTTTTAATAATCAATAATGAAAGATTTGGGGTTAGATCCAGTCTTCTGTCTACAGAGTACGTTTGCAAAAGCAATTTTTTTTGCCTTCTTCCCCCAACACCCTGAGAAAAACACCGCTGAGGAATGGGAACTCTTCAGAATGGTACGTTCAGGTTTGGCCTGTTTTCCTTTCCTGTTAAGCCCCCCATGCTGCAAGGCATATTATTCTGGAAAGTCTGCCATCCTCAGCAATGACTTTTCAAGGTATGATGGAGGCAACAGGCTATTGGTAGTAAAAATAATATCCACTAACTATTGCATCCAGCTGAGGCATAGCATTAGTTGGAGGGGCTATGCTTTTAAGCTAATATGGGCACCATAGAGCTAACTAGCTCTATACTGGATCATATTACTAGTTCTTGGATTTACAGTCCAAGTATTACTGCATTCATTTTGTCAGAAAATAGTGTTCTGCAGTAGCCTTGAATCAATCAGATGCTTTTACTTAAGCCTTACTCTTAAATGTATTTTTCTTCCCCTTTTCTGAAAGAGAAAGAGATGGTGACCGCCTCCAGACATTGCCAAAGTGGATTAAACTGCAGTTTGTCTAACCTGAACACAGCTTGCTGTTGTGCTTGTGCTCTCTCCCTCAGTCCTCTGTTTGTACATGGTGCTTAATTCAGAACTTCCTGGTGTGATCAAGCTACAATTTGCCATGCTGTCCAAAGGCAGGCACCTTAGTGAACTGGAAATTAATCAAGCCAGAAAATTTAGAATCAGGCTGTGTACAGAAAGGAAGGAATGAGGGGAGTGAGCTAGTGCAGTAACAAGAAGTGCTGGTACCCATCAGTTGAATTTGTTTACTTCCAAGGATTGCAACACTTCTGCAAGTTGTTTAGCATTATTGTTTGTTATCATTTTAAATGAACATATTTTCAGATGAAATCTGACCCCATTAACATGGAGCAAACCTCTTCCCCAGTATGTGCAACAGCTAATATTCAAGTTAGGCTAGGTCATAAGTGACATCCTTTCATTAAGGGATTATGTCTTTATACTAGATGGCAAATTACAAATGATGATGATCAAGATTATTCAGCATTTAGAAGTTAAACATTGTGACCCACATGGTGGCAATCATCACCCAAGTCCCACCTATCCTCCAGGGCTCTAAAGCAATCCTTGTGATTGTGGCTTCATGCAAATCCAAGTGATTGTCAGCCAGTCAGAACTCATGGACCTCTCCTGGATGGGGGGGGGGGGGCGGCGGCAGCGGTGAACCAGCCTTAGTTAAAAAGTGGGAAGAGAAGCTCCCCTCAGACAGGGGCCGTTTCCAGATGGCTTACCTGCCTCCGGAACGTTGTGCCATCTTGCAGGGAAAACGCGAAATATCGCGTTTTCTTGTTTTCCCTGCAAGATGGCGCAACGTTCCGGAGGCAGGTAAGCCGTCTGGAAACGGCCAGGGTTTATCATGGATGTGGATAAGAATGTCAGTTTAGCTAGGAATTTTATTTGACTTTTAGTTAAGACTTAAGGTAGGCTTAGGGAAGAGAGCTTATTTTTAAGTGATAAATAATACCCTGATAAAAGCGAGAAGTACCAAATCCACTTGGGCAGTTTCTGAGAACCCAAAACTGTGAGGTGTAAAAGAGTAATCCTAAACTTTTGAGAGAACCTGTCTGGATAAAGGGGAATCAAATCTCCCCTCAGTGTTTGTGTATGTTAACTGAGTCTCAGTTTCAACATGTTGACTCCCATTAGGAAAACTTATAATGGAGAGTGAAGTTGAGAGCCAGTTGTACGTTCGGTGCTGAACTCTTCCACACAACTTTTACCTTATCACACAACTTATTTTCTGCAAATGAATGTTTCTTGTTTCCTCACCATCTGTGTCTTGTCTGTCCTGTAAACATAGCTGTGAAATGAGGTTTATACGTAAAGTACATTATTCTAGTAGGTTCCCTTATTCTAGGGTAGAGTACATTATTCTAGTAGTTACCTCAGAAGCCTCTCTTTCTCTTCTCACGTTTCCCATTCCCCATTCTTAGCCATCACAACATACTTATGGAGACAGGAACAATATGTTGGAAACCAGCTCCTGTACACTTGTTCTTGTGTCAACAGCACATTGCTGAACATTAATGCATCATTCTGGTGGTATTCAGTGATGACTCTGTAAACATGTAGCTGAATTCCTTCTTGCACTTACGTTACTGTAGAGTTGCTGGTGGGAGGGCTGGATGAGATTCTCTGCCCCTGGGTTGAGTAGAGAATGTATAAGGAGGTAAAGGATGTGGACGAAAGAAGAGGACAGACTGCAATGGAATAAGAAGAGAGAAATAGAAAGTGAGTCATGGGATGGAAGAGAGGCACAGGTAGTAGGTTACAAGTTGTTTTGCGTGTATTATAACAGCTAAACTTGCACTTACACCATAAAAAGTATTGTGGTTTTATTACATAACTATGAAATGCTAGTTTCAGTGAAATGCATTTCCATGTGATAGCTTAATAAAATGATACTCTTCATGCATGCTTTTGACAATTCAGATTTACACGCAGATACTCCAATAGTTTTTCCACAGAGAGATATTCAAGAGCGGTTGGCCAAATTCTGATAGTCACAGGTGTTTATAGCACCATCTATATCTGTACTAGCATATAATTCCTGCACTGTGGATTTATAAGTCAAACTGTTCTGTATATAGTGATAGATTTACTCAGAACTTCTTTGCAATGACCTTTGAAATTGCTGACATGGAAGAGATGATTTGGTTTATTGCTATGGTTCTATGAATATTTTAAAGAATATGTATGTATTTCATTGCTAACTCTACATTAATCTCTTGCTTTTTACATAAAATGAATGCTTGTGTACAGACTAGCTGCATTGCTTATTTTAATTTTTGTGACCTGCAATTTATTCTAGCCTTTTGAAACTTAGTTATTGAAATTTATATGTTGAGTAGGAGCAGATTTGTTGGTTTTAATCAACATCTCTCCATCTGAACTAGCTAATCTTGCCAGATAAATAGAATAGTGTGTTTGGAGAAGCAGGAGTTGTGCAAAGTATGAAATTTGGTATCTTAAAGGTATAGGGCAGTGATTTTTTTTGTGTGCATTAAAATGAATTTACTAATTTACCAAGTTAACCAGGAAGGTCACTTCAAAACCAAACTAAATGGATACTTGCAGCCATGTTTCTTCATACTTCTGCCTTGCTTACACACAAAAGTGAAGATGGTCTAATTCAGTGGTTCTGAAATTTTTTGGGTCACTGCCCCCTTGGTTCCATAAACTCATCCCCAGTGCCCCCTCCCCTATTCTATAAAAAGCATTATTCAGGATAGCAGTTTGCATAATCCACTGAGGAAGATAATAACAATACAGTTCAAAATAGTAATGATTAATTACAAATTTAAATTCAATTAAAATTTTAGTTTAATTGCAAACTATGATCTACATTTCTTCTTTGATTGTTCTGTTTCTGCCATTTCTGTTCTGAAAAAAAGAAATTATTAAATACTATTATGTTAAGGCCAGCAGAAAAACACATGGAGGTGACAGTTTCTCAAAACTGACTAGAGATCTGGTGGTGTGTTTACTAAAAATTCTGATAGTTTCTACCAGATTTCAGCACCATGCAGAGGCAGACACTTCAAGTGATGAAGATGTTTTGCTCTAGGCTCTCACCTGGTCAATCATAAATAAGAAAACAACAAATGCACAGGGGCCCACCTCTGGTGCACCCTGCCACCCCCTTGCCTCTTAGTGCTCCCCTAGGTGATCCCACTACCCCCAGGGGGTGGTACTGCCCACTTCGGGGAGCCTCTGATCTAATTTACCATCAGAATGCATGGGGAGAGGGAACTGAATCCTCCACCCTCTTCAGATTTAGCTTCCATAGTTCTTCTACCCAAGACTCTTTTCTCTGTTGACTGCAAAGGGGAAAACCATGTTCCTCTGTTGTGGAAAAATAAAAGTTCAGTGGCATCTTAAAGATTAACATTTATTTCAATATGCACTTCTTCAGATATGTGAAGGAGAGATCATACAGGGAATTCTTCTTTAGGGGAAGATTATTGGGGGTTGAACTTTAAACTACTTCTGTTTGAGTAGTGATTTACCCTATTTATCCTGCATCATTACTTTGCATATCTATTCAAAACTCTGTTCCTCTCTCATCATCCATTACATGGTACTGAGGTCTGTTGATATATGGCAGGATTTACATGGAATCTTTCTACTTTAACTCCTCCCCTTTTCCTTTACACACAGAATTTACACTTGATTGTTCGTGACAGAATTCACACCAGACCTCTGTGTCTCAACTGCCCCCTTGTAATCTTTCCAATAAAAAGAATTCCCAGTATGATTTCCTCCTCACAGATTTGAAGAAGCGAGCTGTGATTAACAAAAGCTCATACTGAAGCAATGTTATTAGTCTTTAAGGTGCCACTGGATTTTCGTTTTGTTTTTCTTTTTGCTCAGGTTTTGGAGCCGGCAAGGAGTGGTGGAGTTCAGGTAATGGTCGACATGGAGGTGAAGTGAGAGTTCAGTTCCATTCGGCTGATCTCTTTTGACCTTAAAGTTCAGTCCTCTTCCTTTGTATGTGAGCAGAACAGATATATGCACACTAAAGATGGCTGCTGCAGTCCCATTTAATTGGAACCTCACTGTTGCTATACTGTGCTTTGTTTAAGCACAAATAGAAATGTTTTCCTACCAAATAGGATTCCTTAGCCCACTGGAGTACTATAGCTGTTTATATAAGCTGATATTTTTCTTTCAGACGATGAGCTGTTCTCTTTTACCCTTTGGCAGTTTTGGTGGCATGGTCAGTATACTATGGAAACACAATCTCTAACTTTTGGTGTTCTGGGCATGCCCTCTTTCTATGTGTGTTGTATTATTTGTGCAATAATTTTATGTGAACTGATGCTTCTCTTTCAGGCAAGTTTTCTGCTTATGCCTTTTGGCAGCATGGTCAGTATGCTAAAGAAACACGAATCTCCCATTTCTGGTGATGTGGCATGGTGATCTATCTCTTTAAGGGCCTGTCCTTATCCATTTTATTTTGGTTTTGGTTTACTTGCATACCTGCTTCCTCTCCCGGGAATATTGGCTTAGTTTTAAGGAGAGACTATATTTTTAAAAATAAATATTGAATATGTATATAGTTCTCTCCTCGTCCCATATAAATTTTTCCCAGTTTCCTAAAAAGGGGGTGGGGAGGAAAGAACCTTAAAGATCATAACATTCATGGTCTTTGAGAAATTGTCCTTTGGGAACTATTTTATAAAGTTTTTACATGAAAGGGCAATTGTGCCTTTTCTTCCATTAGATGAAATTTAAAAATGAAAGGGACAGCTATGCTTAAAGAGGGTAGGAGAGAAAATAGGCTTAGTTTCAGTGCAAGGCATGTCTCCAGAACAAGTTAAAAGCTTACACCTCTTGAATAAGGTGAAGATCTTGCATGGAATACTGGAAGCAAGCTTGATGGCAGGTAAGGCAAGGATTGGTGGTGGAGAGTGCCCTTAAGTCATAAGGCATGGATTATGCATCCTCATTATGCAAACAGGCCATAAGTAGATTTCATGAGAGGCTACAGTCTGGACACACCCTGCATGTACTCGGTCTGTAGGCCATATCCTAATGCAGCACTTTATGTGAACCAATATTTCTTTTTCAGGCCATGAATTTTCCTTTTGTACCTTTTGGCTGTTTTGGTGGCATGGTTAGTATACTAAACACACACAAACATTTCAAATATTTGGTGATATGGGCATGTTGTCTTCTATTTCTAACTAAAGCTAAACTTTAAGTATGCTTTGTAAAATGTGTTTGCATTCCTCAAATATTCATGTTTAATTTTGTGAAGCTATTTTTGAAGTACCCATTAAAATTAAACTCTGTAGAGCTTGCAATTAATATCCAACTCCTTCACTTCTTTTTCTTGCATATATAACTTCTCCAGAGCTATAAAAATCTGATCACTTGGTCTGCGTGTCTACTTTCTTGTACTTGAAAGTGTGTAACTGGAGGTTGGGAGTGCAGATGAGCAGATGCTTGATGAAGCTTGGGATCGGATAAGCTTATGACATGGGTTCCTTTCCTTTGCCCTTTGTGTTGATAAAATACAACATCTAGTTATGATTTTCTTAGCTTATGTGAGAGATCCCTGTATACCTTTGCATTCTTCTGAAGGGCTACTCATGAGAGAAAACACTTCTCATTATAAATGTGGTGCTCAATTTTTGTATATGATTGAGGAGTGGTTTCCCCAGCACTCAAGCTAACATATTGGTTACTGGGGAAATGTATATTTATTTGTTCACTTACTCTCTTCTGTTCCTGGTTTGGCTTTTTCTCTCCAACCATTTACCTCTGTCGTTCATTGTTCTTTCCTGGTGCTGCACAAAGCGTGATGGCAATTGCCATCAGCCCCTGTTGGATAGTTTCTCTGACATTCTCGGTGAAAAGCAAAACAACTTCTTATCTGCTTTCTTGCCTCATCTCATGGGCTTTAAGAAGTGTTATCTTGCATTATTACTTCAGCAAAGAATATCTTGCCTTAAAAAAATACAAGGCTCTCTTCTGCAGCGGTGTCCTAGTCTGTAAACTTTTAAAAAATCAAAACGATTACTATATAGTAAAAGTACTGATTTCCCTCCTTTTCTTTTTGGCTAGAAGTGGCTGTGTTCTCCTCTGCTGTTCCAAACTTTGTAGTTGGCCTTTTTCCTTTCAAAAAGACATGCATCAGTAAACTATTTTCCTTCCCTCACAATCTGCTGTATGTAAACTAGATATTGCAGATTGCCACTGGGACTTGGGCTATTTTTACATGGATGCTTTGCTCTACCATGGCTACCTTCCCACAGCACTAACCTGAAGCCTATTCTGTGGCAGTGATGGCAGCAAAAAGGCAATACTTATCTGCCGCTGTTGCGTCTACACTTAAATTGTCCTGCTGAGTTGTACCATGTGGTTCAGGGGCGTTTACATCATAGCCCTAGGGAATTGGACTTTAACCCCACGATGATGCACTGTGATCAGTTTGCTGCTTACATTGCAGACAAAACAATGTTTAGATGATGTACCTTTGGCATCTGCATATCTGAATTATATGGATTCCTATAGAGCCCGAGGATGTGGACAAGATTCTTGGAGAGGCGAGGCCTACCACCTGTGCACTTGACTGTTGCCCTTCCTGGCTGATAAAAGCTGCCAGAGACAGTTTGAGTCTTTTCTGAGAGGTCAGTCTCAGAAGTTGGTACTGAGGATTCTTGCTCTGCTGCGTGGTCATTGGCGTATGGGGTTCTGCAGGGTTCAGTCTTATCCTCCATGCTATTTAATATCTATATGAAGCCATTGGGAGACAGCATCAGGTTTGGGCTATGGTGTCACCAATATGCAAATTATACCTAGCTCTGCCTCCTGCCCCCTCACCTAATTCCAAGGATGCTGTTGATGTTTTGAACCAGTTCTTGTAGTCAGTAATGGGCTGGACAAGGGCAAACTAGCTGAAACTGAATCTTGTCAAGGCAGAGGTTCTCTGGGTTAGTAAAATAGTAAAGAGTCTAGTAGCACCTTTAAGACTAACCAACTTATTTGTAGCATAAGCTTTTGAGAACTAACCAACTTATTTGTAGCATAAGCGTTCTCGAAAGCTTATCCTACAGTAAAGTTGGATTTGTCTTAAAGGTACTACTAGACTCTACTATTTTGCAACTACAGACTAACACGGCAAACTCCTCTGGATCTGGGTTAGTAGAAAGGCAGACCAGGAACTTGAGATCTGTCTTGGACAGGGTTATACTTCCTTTGAAAAGCCAGATTTGCAACTTGGGAGTGCTGCTCGATGCCAGGTGCCTGTGTTGGTTCGGAGTGCTTTTGCCCAGCTTTGGCTGATGTGTCAGCTGCACTCATTCCTAGCTCATCTAGCCACAATGATCCGTACGATACATCTAGGTTGGACTATTGTAACTATTGAAGAGTGTTGAGAAGCTTCAGCTAGTTGGGGCCAGCTATCAGGAACATGCAACCTCAATATTAGAGCAATTAAACTGGCTATTAGTCTACTCCCAAATGCAATTCAGGGTGTTGGTTTTGGCCTTTAAAGCCCTACATGGCTTGGGACTGGGGCATCTGAAGGACTGTTTTCTCCCATATGTTCCTGCCTGGGAATTGAGCTCACAGGGATAGGCCTTCCTGACATAATATCAGCTAAAGAAGCTTACCTGGTGGTACATGAGAGAGGGCATTTTCAGTGCAATCCCACAATTATAGTACAGCATCCCCAGAGAGGTATACCTGGCCCCCTCACTGCTGATCTTCAGGAGACAACTGAAAACATTTTTATTTAAGATTGCTTTTAATTAACTTTGTGTTTACATACATTGGCAGTCATAAAATGTGTTTTAAAACTTTGTTTATAATTTGTTATTTTATTGATACTGTAAGCCTCCTTGAGTTCCTGCAAGGAAGAAAGGTAGCTAATAAATATTTTAAATAAAGAGCATCTAAAGAACGTCGTCCTCTATTCTTCTTGCTCTGTCCTCCTCCCCCTTTTGCTGTGATCCTGCCCAAACCTGATTTACTTCAGTCTCTTTGGAAAGCATCTTTAGACACTGTCAATGAAAGGACGGAAAAGTTTGTTTTTGTAGGTCTCATCAGTTTTCTTGCCTCAGCCCCCATTTCCCACCTCGACCAGAGGGTTTTTTAAAAAAAAAAATCAGTAATTACAAGACTGCTATAGCATTGCAACGATCTATTTGCCATAATTCCAGTCTGCAACAAAAAGAGCAGTTTTTTAAAAAACATAAAAGCTAGGAAATAGCAAATTGCAATAGTAATCTAGCGATTCCAGTTTTTTTTTTTTTAAACTCTACAGATGGGCTGAGGCAAGGAAAACTCTTGTTGCCACTACAAATGCCTCTGCATTCTTAGCAATGACAGCTACACAGAGAGTTTTCTGCCTTTGACTCTTGATTCTAATCTCTGCTGTTTTATTTCTTAGTTTATGCGCAGCACGCACACTTTGTTTCAGTTTCTTTCAACCTTTGTCTGGGACTGTCATTGTTTGTTCATTGGCTCAGTTCAGACATTGCACCAAATTCATGGTACAGTGATGCTTGAATTAACAGACCCTAATGTTTGAGCAGCCAGCAAACCAAAAACAGAGTTCTGCAGAGGGTTTGCGAACTTATGTATGGGATTCGGGGAAGTCTAAGCTCCATCATCCGTTGTGGCCATTTCTTCCCCTTTTGAGGGCCCAGAGAGCCTCAGAACTGTGGTAGTGGGGGTTTGCAACCGTAGGTTCCTCCTCCTTCTCACCAGGTCTCTCGTGTGCAACCTTGAGGGAGAGCCCAGCCACCTCCTTACTGGCTTGCTTCTTGTGCCACAGATTGTATGTGTCCAGTTGGCTCCCCTGAAGTCTTATCCAGGGGAATTCTGGGCTGCTTCCCTTTCTTTGGTTAGGCTACAGGCACCACAGATGGCTACATCAGAGTCTTAAAAGATCTGAACTGCATCATAACTTTGTGACAATCCTTGTTGCCACCATCTTGGTAGGGTGTCAGTTGCTTGGTCCCACAGCTGCTTAGGTGTGCCCAGGGGTGGCTCTGGTGGGCAGGCCTGATTCTGTAGACCATAGTTTGTGGGGCTGTCTAAACTAATAAACCATTACAGCTGTTACTGTCTCTAGAAGTTGCTGCATCTAAGAAACACAAGTGCTGAGCAGTTAATGAAAGTGCAAGATAAATGCACACTAAAGTATAGTCAGCATTATGAACTATAATAAGTACAAATCATGGTTTGGTGGGGTGTTTGAATTGAGTCAAAGTCATTGTTGTAACCTGACTTAATCCTTTAAGTGAGTTCTGTGCGCTTTCTATAAAAGCTTTGGCATGCTTCTGCAGGCATTCCCTGTGTGTCTTGTTGGTAATCCATCAGTTGGAATGCATGTGACAAATGGTGTCTATGTAAACGGAAGCCTTGGTAACTAAGAAGCCATAATAGACATTGGAGCCAAATCAACAGTCTGTCATACCTTGCTTGGTGTACTCTCTCATCAGACCACGATTCTATATCTTCTAAGCAAGTAAAATGTTATTGCAAAATTACAAATAATAAATCATACAAGGGAATCTGTATTATGCCTGCGTTCATCAATTTAGGAATTGCTGACCCATCTGTTGGATTAATCCATACTTAAAGGAAGCAGCTTCTGAGAGCATTTTATTGTAACCTAAACTAGTGGTATAAAAGGAAGGACTAAATCTTGTTCCTTTTGCTCAAAAACACTGCGTAAAAATTAAAACAAATGGCAGATGCAAAAGTATTATTTTTTAATTTCTTTAACATTCAGTGGGCAGGCATGTTCATTGATCTGTTCACATTACAAAGCAAACCAGCTTTTGCTTCTGTGAGTATCATCATAGTAACTTATAGCTACAGTGGCTGTAAAATATATCCTAAAAAACCATACATGAAGGTAGTCCATATTTTGCTCATACTCACTTGAGGTTAATGGGAAAAGCCTTTATTTCTTTAGGTGCAGTTTGAAAACTTGTCACATTGTCCTCTCCAGCAGACTCAGCATGATGAGAGTTAACAGAACAAAATGGACAAAAATAACACATTGATTTTAAAAAAACAAACAACTCTGTTCATAGAACCTTTTTGCTGCTGTGCCTCTTCATCTGTGCCGGGGGCTCTCACTTGCTGTTAGGGAAGGAGCATTTGACAGGAACTTTGAGATGAACGTTTATTGTTTCTCTAACTATCCTTCGTTGTCTCTTTTGGCAGAACATGGATTTTAGGGATCCTTTTTCGACAATGGACAGAATGATGTCAAATATGAGAAACACCATGATGGAACTGCAACAAAATTTTGTATGTTACTATTTGCTTTAATGTTAAGCTATGTTTTAATGTTGAACTGTAAACTACACTAGTGTTCATCCATGAGGTAACACAGGAGAAGAATGTATTAGAAGCTGTATAAAATGAAATACTAAAAGATAACTCTTAGGACAGTGTAGCAACATTTTAGCAGTCATTTTCTGGACAAAATATAGTCTATGAATATTCTGTTGAGATTGCCTTTTTAAAAATTTTAGTTACATTATTTATTTCACCTATACTGTGCATTTCTCCTTGATGGGAGAAGAGAATACATTCTTCTTGCCTCCATTTTATCTTCACAACAACCCTGGGAAGTAGGCCAGGCAAGTGTGTGTATGACTGTCCCAAGGTCATCCAGCAAGTTTCCATTGCGGAACTGAACCTGGGTCCCTCAGATCCTAGACCCTATAACTGGTACTCTACAATGGCGTCCACATTATTAACATTTCTTTTACGTACATTTTTATGAAAGGAAGGGTTTTTATGTCAAGTTTTTAAACAGTAATAATGTTTGAACTGCTGCTGACATCATTTTTACAAACTTACTTTAATCTTCTTGCCTTCCCCCTCCCCCGCTTGGTTGTCATTTTCTGTTACATAGAATGTATGCAGAAGCCCCTGCTTGATACAATCATGCAAGTAATATTTGTGGATTTAAATTAACATTTCTTTTGCAATTTCACAAGCCCACAAATAACGTACAGTCATTTATGATTATGTGTCATGAAGCTATCCTTCCTGATCTGGAGTAGATTTTTTATTTGCTACAGTCATGCAAGTGGTTGTTTGCAAACTCATTTGATCATACAATAAACACAGTTCTCAATTCTCTTATTCAGGTCAGGGCATTGGCAGCCTTTCTGAACGCTGCCATCTTTTCCTTAGCTTCTACAAGGATATTTATCATCTACATTGTCTTCAAATGGTTTCTCTATAAGGTAGAGGAAAGAGGACAGGTTCATCTTGGAATATGTATCAGTGTACCACGCCTTGAGCATCTGGTTGTTACACAGGAGAAAACCCTTAGCACATCCAAACTGGCTCTGATGCTCTCTGAGTGGTAGAGCCGGGGGTCAGTTGTTGTCTTCTGGGCTTCTTTAGTGGCAATGATCTGCACACACTGTCTGTAGGTACCTGTCTGTTAGTTGGGCACTGTGTTTTTATGTCAGTCATGCAAACCTCTTCTGGCATTTCCCTCTTGGTGCCTAAGCTGAGAGGTGTGGAGATAAAGCTTTGACTCTTTTTCGCCCCCTAGTAGCTGGCTGCAGCACTTCACTTTGTAACTATTAATCCATCAGCCAAGAAGCAACTTGTGGGGGGGGGGGAAACGACGTAGTTGTAGTCTACCCCAAACTGTATTGGATGCACCATTGAGAATTCTTCTGGGTGTCCTGGCAACCACCAATCCTGGAGGGATTATTTCCTCAGCCCATTCCCTACCATGCTAAGAGGTCTTCCCTACCTCAGAGTAGAAGAAACCTTCACGGTAAGTCCAGTGTTCCTTTGTTAACCTTTCGGAGGACTGGAGCTTGAGTTAGCCATATAGCATAAGATTTTTGACTGTCTTTGTCTAGAGGACTAGGCACAGCATTAAATATTGGCTTTAATTGCGCAGTCTTAGTTTTTATTCTGTTTTAAATAATCAACTTATTATGTTTTATCTTAGGATAAAATGTCAATTGACCCAAATTCACACTCATTCGTTTCTTCATCCGTGATGACATATTCCAAGACAGGTGATGAACCACCAAAGGTTTTCCAGGCTTCTGCTCAGACACGCAGAGCTCCAGGAGGTGTAAGTTTTATTCCCATTTACTCAAAAATTCTATAGTGCATTGGCTTTTAGACAATAAGAAAAATAAGATTGAAATTAACAAAAACAAGACAATAAGAGGAAAGAACAATATACAAATTAGAACGGATAAGTTGGTTTTGGTTCTTTGGTGTTTCCTTCCCAAAACAAATTTTGAACGAAGGGAAAAGGAGTGTAAAGATACAGGGAGAATAAGCTCCTTAAAATGTAATGTTGGTATTGGCTGTTAATACACATTTTTAAAATAATATCTTGGGTTTTAAGGTTAATATTTTTAATAATAACAATAACAACAACATTCGATTTATATAATGCCCTTCAGGACAACTTAATGCCCACTCAGAGCGGTTTACAAAGTATGTTGTTATTATCCCCACAACAATCACCCTGTGAGGTGGGTGGGGCTTAGAGAGCTCCAGAGAGCTGTGACTAGCCCAAGGTGACCTAGTTGGTTTCAAGTGGAGGAGTGTGGAATCAAACCCAGTTCTCCAGATTAGAGTCCTGCACTCTTAACCACTACACCAAACTGACTCTCAACTGGCTTTAGCTGCTTCAAAAGGCAATTTATGTGAAATAACATTTTACCTACACAGTGTCGTTGGAAAACACACTTGCTGATTCATGTGGCATTTATAAGTCATATTAAATAAATGTCAAATACTGGTAAGCAAATAAGTTAGTAAAATATGAATGAACTATTACCTACAAAAATGCTATAAATAACATGCAGTCACATGAATAGATGTCTTGCAGCATCTATTCAGTCCAAGTACCTGGCTTTTAATTGCTTACATAATGTTTAAAGTGCCTTTTTATTGGCTTCCTCTCAGCTGTTAGATCTAATTTTGCTAAGAAATTTGAATTTGAACCCTGAAGTCAGGTTCATGAAATACTATATATACACTGAAGAAGGCTGTCGAAAATAAACCACACCAAATCTCTTCAGAGCTCAAGCCTGCACTTGGTTATCAAAAAACTTCTAATAATATATCTATGAGCATGACGATAAGTCAAAGCCAAGATTTTGAAGTTCATTAGCATGATATACCAATGGTTGGTGTCACTTTTCATGTAGCAGATACCAGCACACACTTATCTCTGTAGCTGAAAGCTCCATTCACAGGTTATATTTAGATTATGCCTTGATGATTTTTGAATCCAGCCTAATAGAGTAATATAGAGAGAGGTTAGTAACTGTACTTAGCTTTTTTTGTGTATAAATCTGAGACAAACATCTTGTGGCCAGAATTCAGGGAAATGATCATACATAAAAGAGGTGGCTGTGTAGGAAACTGGACCTTGATTTGCGGGGGGGGGGGGGAGTGGGGTTGCTTTTTGGCTGCAGAAGTTTTCATTGCTGAAGAGATGTGCTACTCTTAAATGAATAGCTGCATGTCTCTTCAGGAGAACTGTTGTAGCAGAAATGACAAGTGAATTTACCAGCATGTGCATGGTTATTGTCTGTGCTTAGATCCATCTGAGGTTTTTGTCCTATGTTTTCTAAATCCCCTTTCCCCCAAATTCCAACTCCCTGTTTACAATCAAAACTGCTTCTGCTGTTTTCATAACCTTGCTAAATTTGATTGAAAAGGAAATGCCAAAAAACTGCCAGGAAATGCTGTTTCACAATGGTGACTTTTAAAAAATACAGATCAAAGAAACTAGAAAATCAGTTAAAGATTCTGAAAGTGGACTGGAAAAAATGGCTGTCGGCCATCACATTCAAGATCGAGCCCATGTCATTCAGAAGGCGAAGAACAGCAAAACTGGTGATGAAGAATTAAATCAAGAATTCCTCAATTTAGATGAAGGTAAGCAGCTGCTAGCTGTCATCTTGTAGTCTCATATGTATTATTTTAAAATGGTTACATACACTGTAACCATACACAGAAGCTCAAATGTGTTAATGCTGATATTCCAAATTATTGTGTAGTCGTATATAGCAATTTTCAGTGGTTTCTGATAAAAACTTCACTTGTTGCACAGCTGAAGCTCATGCATTTGATGAAGAATGGCAGAAGGAGATCACAAGATACAAGCCCTCTGCAGCAAGAAACCGTATAGACACCCCAAGACCTAGAAGTATCCATCGTGTAAGCAGGGAAGATGGAGCAAGAAGGTGTGAACTGTTATTATCCTTGCAATATTGTTTGCCTCGTTCTAGGGTGGGGGGGGGCAGTCCTAAGCATTGGGATTCATTTATTCCCATTTATTCATTGGGACTTACTTTCAGAAAAGTATCCTTAGAATTGCAGCTTGGGTTTGCAACATGCTGTAAGATAGTGATGAGTCATTACATTTCTTGAAAAAGCAAGTGGTCATACTGCCTTTGGTAGTCAAGACCTGGTCACTTCGCTGTGCCCCTTTTTATGTTGAGGTGGTATTTGGAGGCCAGAGAAGTTCAGTCTTGATTTTGATTTCTGTGAGGTGTTGTGATCAGAGTATAGGACTAGGACCTGGGTTCCAATTCCTACTTGGTCATGAAGCCTCCATTCACAGGATTGTATGGACAGAGGTGGGTATATAGATCACAAACTGAAGCTGGATAACCATCTAAGAGTGGCTTTTAAGAAGGAATTGAAGCCTTTGTGGAAAACTGATTTCCCTAATAGTATCAATTAATGTGTGTAGGAAATGCTATGAGAGCACCGACTAATCAAGTTGGTCTTTAAGATGTTACTTGACCTGAATCTTGCTCTTCAGACTAATCACAGTAGCTTAGCTGAATTTAAGTTGTTTTTGCCTGATTATATAGACAAGCCGAGCTGCCTGACCTTTCTTGATATGTTTCAACTTGCTAAGAAGGTTGATTAACATATATGCAGGTTTGGCTGGGGAAAGTGGAGATTCCTGGTCAGGGGATGTAATGATGGCTACAGGTGTAGATGGCTTTCAAAGAGGATTATACTGAGTCATAGAGGACAGGTCCATCAATGGCTCCCAAACATGATGACATTCAGAGGCAGCAAGCCTATGAAACCAAGGGCCAGGAGGCAGCATTTTGGGAAGACCAAGGCCTTTAAGCTCTGTTGTTGGCCTTCTTGAGTAACTGGTTGGTCACTTTGTGAAACAGGATAATGGACTAGACAGAGCAGCGGTCTGATCCAGCAAGGCTTTTATGTTCTTATTGTGTTGCCCTTGTTTTTTCTCCCCGCCCATGAAAGTGATTGTTTGTGCCATAAGTTTAGACTGATTTCTGGCCAATACGTCAACGTTCTTAAACTGATGAGGGATGGAGGATGCAGCACAATTTGAACTACAGTTACAATCTGTGTAGGCTTGGCTTGCTATTGTTTTGAAGATGTTTGCCAAGTAAGCTTCTCCATCTTAGTAGATAATTACAATGATTCTTTTCCTTCTGAAATAACAAGCTGTTAAGAAAAAAGCAAGAATAACTAACTCTTATTTGGCAAAGAATCTTGTATATTTAAAAAACTTACATTGTTTCAGGGAGAAGGCTCTTCCAAGAACAGCCATCGAGGGACCAAGGAAGCCTAAATCAGCTGTGGAGGCTCTGAACGTTAAAGGATCACATGTTCCCCTCAAAAGCAGCAAAAAATAATCACTCTGTTGCTTTTCATATTAATTTAGCTGTTTTAGGGAGGACACAATGATTCTGGATCAATGAATAAGACCAAGCTCTCTGTTTTAGCAGTAGTGAATTTTGCTCTTTGACTCCTGAATGTTCCTGAAAACTCTCAACGACTTGGTAACATCTGGGTTCAAGCAGTAAAAGGAAAAACATTGCTACTGAAAAAAAGCACTTTATTGATTCCCCCCCCCCCGGAGTAGACTATTAAAGCACCTAGTTTGCATTAACACCAAGCACTGTAGCATGTACAGAAAGAAATAGTATTATTACAGCTACCCGTGCAACTTTTTAAAGGAATACTATTAACAAACTGTTTGTAACTCACGCATAACTGGTGTCATTTTAGTTAAAAGCTTATCATTTGCCAAATGTAGAACGCTGTAAAAACTATCTGTATTTAAAAGCAATACTTTACAATACAGCATGTATCTATACTGTTATTAGACCATCATTATTGATGTGCATTGCACTGAATTGCATATTTATGTCACCATTCTCTCCTTCCTTCATATCTTTTTACATGACCTCTGTCTTCTAAATTGGTCATTCTGTTTCCTTGGAAGATGATCCTGTACTTCTGCTCTGCTATACTTCTTGCCAAGATTAAACTGGATATTTCTGGCCCTCTTTTTATAGCCCCCTATTAAAATTAATATTGATGGGTATATTAAGTCACTTCCATGTGTTGTAGATTAATCATTAGATGCATTGGATTTTTCAGTCATTTAGAATAGAAAAGCCATTAACTAGAAAAGATGAACTTCAACCAGTTTGTATAATGCGTTTGATGACTATTCAAAGTGAACTGCCAACATTATCTCTGCATTGCCTAAATAAATCTAATAATTTTAGCAAATAAAGTTTCACATGGGCAAAAAAGTCCCTGGCATTTAAGGCAATTGAGACCCCACAGAATTGTTCAGACCCACTTGTAGTTATATATCTGATTCCATATTTATTTTAATATTCTCAACATGCCTTGCTTAGATTTGAGGTACAGCCAAGTATTTTATTGGAATATAAGTTTCTCTTAGTTTAAAGAAGGCTTCCTTCCAGTACCTGTTTTACTTTCATATGCTTTAACTTTAATTAACAGTGCAATCCTATGATGAGTTACTCCAGCCTAAGACCATTGATTTCTTCATAGGATTGCACTGTAACTTTTCTAAGATTCTTCACTGGAAAGCCTATTTCAGGTACAGCTCTGAATGAATTGGTGACCACTTGATTCCAGGGGTATGAATGGGCATAGAAGGAAAGTGGACACTGAATCCCATTTCAGTTCCCCTTCAACATTTATAGTGTGTAGTAAAAATGCACAAAACCACTAAAGGTAGGTAGCAGAGGAATGCTTATAATTACTTACAAAAATATCTTAAGATTGCATTTAGCATTCCCCTCCCATACTTTTTGGGATTCTTTTTTTCTCTGCCTTTATATTGAATCTGTTTTCCAGTTACACTTTCATTATTATTTGATACTTGTTTTCTTTTTTTTCTGTAGTTCTTGTAATCTGTGGGTTGTAATGTGTTGCAGTGCTTGAGAAAGTTACAGGTTGTTCCCGCCCCCCTTCTTTCTGACATATAGAGATGTCTCTTGGAGTATAGTTTTGGGTTTGGCTTTTTGTTTTTGCACAAAAAATGTACACTTTTCTGCCTTTCATAGTGAAGATGCAGATGTGATGAATAGGAATATATTCACTGTGAAAATATTTCTTATTCTTTTTAAGTGACGAATCTCAATTTAATAAATAAGGTCCTACTCAACCTGCATCTGCGTATGTGAAATACAGCAATTAGATTGGCAAGTTACTCTGCAAATATACTTAGGATTTAAGTCACTTTCAATGCAATCCTAAGAAGAGTTATTCAAGACTAATCCCATTTATTTCTATGGGCTTAGGCTGGAGTAACTCTTTGTAGGATTGCACTGAGTAAATATTAAGTTTCTATAGGAAAAGACTTAGGAAGGTTTGAATTTTGGTCTTTAGAAGAGCTATATATTAGACCTCTTAAAGAGAATATATAGTGCAAAAGAAACTTCACAGATTAATGGCCTCCTTGATATCAAATCTCTTTCATATAAAATCTATTCTTATTCAAAATTGCTTGGAAGAAAATTCTGTATTTACATATTCTTGATACTGAATGAGATGTTAAGCTACTTCTCATTACTTGAGTTGGCAATGTTACATATTTCAAAGTTCTGAAATTAAATAGAGAGTTTATTAATAACACTTTTTTGTTAATAAATACCTGTTCGATGCTGTGCCTGTTTTTTTATGAAATCTTGAACACTACTAAATGTGCCTCATGTTGGGAAAATATACTAATGCCCTGGGTAGTTAAGAAGTAATGCAGATGGATTTTAAGAAACAGGAATATATACACGTTTCCTCGAAATAGCAATAAACCAATGCAGCTGCAAGCGTTTAAGTGTTTCCCAGTCTTTAAGGGTTTTGCAAGAGTGAGTTATATACTGGTTTAGAACTATTTATAATGTAGTTCTTTATTGTGACTGCAGTCCATAAACCACCAAATCCTATACTGTAAACAACTATCTGATTAAGAGGAAATACTTTTATGCAGTATTTTTTCACTACTAAGATATCAGAACAACTTATTTGTTTCATCAGGTAGACACAATTTCAAAACAAGATTTCCACCTGTGATTGAATACCTGACCAAAAAAACTACCATTACAAGTTTTTTCCTAGACAGAAAGATACTCAAACGCTTTATGCGTGCTGTGTGTGCTTGTGCCATTCTGTACACACTTCAAATTCTCAATTTAGAAGTGCCAAACATAGAATGGTGTGGCTGAGTCTCAGGATGGATAAATTATTTGGCTCAAGTCCAGATCCATTTACAGTATAATCCTAAACAGAAGTCAGAATCCTCCTCATGTCTATTCACTGGGGTTTACTACCAGGAAAGTGATTGTAGGATTGCATTTTTAGTTATGCTGCACTCATAAAATATTCAAGAATTAAAACTTGAATGAAAACTAAGTATATTGGATTTCATTTCAGAGTATTAAATGAGATTTTCTATGCTCCACATATATTCGGAACTTAATTGCAACTTGTCCACTCCAACATCTAGCAAGACAGAACTGAATCGCTTATCTTGCAATTTCCAAAGGGAATTGAGCCAGACCACTGTTTACATTTTTGCTCTGTGGGTACCCTTACAACTGGAGGTTTCCCATTCTGAAGAAAGGAGACTGGGATTCTATTTACAGTATGTTTGGTTGACTGTTTCCACTTGACATGAACTGGGCTTGTTAAGAGCACCTCAGTTTCAGTATCAAAACCATCACTTACTTCAAATGGGTTTATTTACTCCACTGCTTTTTTCTTTCTTTTTAAAGATCATTGCCCTAAACTGCATATTTTAAGCACCGCTGATTTCTGTAACCAGTATTCACATGGCATGTTACTTTTCATGGGCTCAGTGGAGATTGAATGGTACAGCTGGGGGTGAATGTTGTTTGAATGAATGTTTTTCCTAGAACCTCCTTAACAGCTTGTGCTCTGTGGAACAAAGGTTCTCACTACTTCACTGTTCCTTCCCACTTTTACCACCGGTTGTCACATTCCCATTTTTCTGTGGACTATTGTTTATAGTGCTGCTAAATGCCAAAGCTGGAGTCCTGAAATATTATGAGAGTCAATACAACCCCATTCCTTTCCAAAAAGAGAAGACAATCCCTAACTCAAGTATACTCCATGCAGGTTCTAGCCTGTCGCTGAACATTTTTCACCCATTGTTTCTTTATATGCCACACAAAGTCTGGTAAATGCTGACTCCTGAAGTCCTATTAACGCTTCATTATTTGTTTGAAATCACCTCTCCCATGTATATTCATGGAGCTTATAAGTGCTTAACTGGGGCTAGACCTTACAGTTTACATTCGGAATGAATACAAATACTTGGAATTAAGCCAGGATGATCTAGGCTATCAAATTGTTTAGGAATTATGGATAAGGAGCCCTCCACCACTTTTTAGCTTTAAAAGGTTATGCAGACGGGCTTTGGAGTTTGGCCCCTTGGTTCTGTTAAGGCAATGGGGCAGAGGCACCCTTGAATTTCTCCAACTCAACTGGCCTATATTCATGAAGTTCTGAAAACTTAAGGGCACTTACCTTAAAGGAGTGGTAACTTCTGCCAACCACGCCCCTCCATCCCAGCTGAATCTGTGAAACATTTTTCCATAGTTCAATCCTCAGGGACAGCAAAAAGGCAAAAATTGAGGTCTTTAGTGAAAGGGGAAAACCTGTAGTAATAATTACCTCCTCCTAATGAAACTTAAATAAGGTCTGTATCTAACTGTACATCTGGGTGCATCTTTGGCTGAGGGTTTACTGAAGCAGTGTATCCAGAACCACCCATGTTATGTTTCCCAAGCAGAATTTCCCATTAGTTCCAGAGCTCCGCCAAGACCTCATGCCATTCTTGGTTTTGTAAAATGTCTATTTCCTCCTGTCAATCACTGCCTCCTGCCTTAGATTTTATGACTGATGCAGTTTTTCATGCTAAACAGCACATCTTCCCTTACTCGGGCAGTTTCAAAAGAACTGCACAGGAGAATTAGCAGTAATGCTGCCAGCAGCCTTTCTATGGGTGCGAGAATCTGTTGCTTCAGCCTGGAGGCTCTACTGAGAAGGGGGCAGAAGAAAGACCTCTCGTGAGGGTCTGGAAGAACAATGGCAACTTTCACCTGATGCCTTCATTTTATCCTTATGAGAACTTTGTAAGGTGGGTTAATCTGAGTGACTGGCCTATTTTATTTATTTAAAATGTTCCTATGCTCACTTTCCATCCAAATAAAGTCTTCAAGGCAGTGGACATCAAAACATTTCAACATTTAAGACAAAAAAGGTATTTAAAATAATATGTATAAAATATTTAAACAATTCAATAAAAACTTACACAACACAACCGGGGGGGGGGGGGGGAGACCAGTAACAGCTATAATGTGGCAGTGAACTACATACCGGAGTGCTCGTAACACTGATCTACAGAAAGAACTTTTAACGTAACCATTTTATCTACTTATTCAAGTATTTCTATCTCACGTTTCCACAGTGTCAAAGGTGGCTAGTGGTAAAAAGACCATTTGGGATATAAAGCAAATCCAATCAGAAATCAAACGAAATACCAGGAGATTTTGGTATCAGTAGAAATGAAGCCACTAACCCAGCACATCATGACACATTTTAATTTGACAAGAAAGAAGAGTAGGCATCAACTGAACACCTCTGTCAGAAGTATTTCATAATCTGAGCAATACCCAAGGAAATTCCTGTCGTGGGCTGACCTCTGAGGGTGGGGCATCTGATAGGGCATCAGATGAATACTGTGGGCATGCTCCCAAGGGGTGTGTGTTCTGTAACCCGCCTATAATAATTTATGTCTGAGCAGAGATACTGTGATGAGTTATCTACATGCAACACCCTCTTTTATGATTATTTTTCAAAACTTGACTTTAATTAAACCTTTCCCCCCCACCACGTAATAACGGCATAAAATTAGGATATACGCAAAAACAGCCTACAGAGAAGAATGGTTTCCTGGACTGTTGTTAGCATCTCATAGAACTAAGCTTGTCAATATCTAGGCGGCGCCTGGAGATCTCCTGGAATCACAATTGATCACAAGACTGCAAGGATGAAGGAACAGTTCTCTTGGAGAAAATGCCTGCTTTGGCATTATACCCTGCTGAGTCCTTCCCCAGGCTTCACTCCCAGATCTCCAAAAAAATTCCCAAGCTAGAGCTGTCAGATGCATTTATTTGTGAATTAGTACAGCTTCTCCTCTTTAAAAATCTGCCGTTAAAAAAAAAAGGATAATTAGCAACTCACCGCTTCCTCGAATGCAGACCCCACCAGCTCCCTTAGAGCACTTACCTCCTCCACGCTGTAGATGGCGCTGACCAGAGAGTTTTCTACGATCCGCTTTCACGGCCCGGAAGTACTAGCCGGCTCAGGCAGGAAGTTAACTGGGGGCTGTGATCGGCGTGACTTTGAGCGAGGGTCTGGTGAAATTTCAGCTCCGCACCATGCTGAGGGGCAGGCGGCTCCTGGGCTTGGCGTTGCCCCGGCGACAGGTACTTGGGAGACGGACGGAGGGCGGCTGTGGGATGAGGAATTGCTGGGCCTGTTTCCATGGCAACGCAGCCCCATGCTCACTGTTCCAAACCTGTTGGGAGATGGAAGAGGCTGTCTTTAGCGGCTGCGTGGCAGGCAGAAAATCAACAGGTGAAGCTTTTCCAAGTGTGGAGATCTGACAGTGGAGAAAAGCTTCTCCTGCTGAAAAGTGTTAAGTACAGAGTTCTTGTCAGTAATGCTAATAATCCTAACTTTAAACAGTTGGATTGATATGATTTACAGCGGGGAGAAAATTGCTTTATGTGTACACTTTAAAATTTAAAGGGGGGGGAAGACTTATTTGTTTAAAATTCCAGTGTTTTTGTGCCTGGTGTATGTCAGATAAGTGTGCTTGATTTCAACAAAACTATTACTTCTTGTTAGTGGCAAGAGTGAGCTGCTTGCATGGCAGCTTTCCCTTTTAATGATTCACACTAACATTTGATAGATAAATAGATGCAGGCTGTAAATGAACATTGGAAATTATAACTTCACAATGTACTTATCCTGTTTTTGATCTCTATAATTTAACCTATCTAGAATTGCCAACGTTGGCATGGGAAATTCCTGAAGATTTGGGGGCAGTGCCTGGGAAAGACAGAGGTTGGGGAGGGGGGCTCATTGTGGATGTGTTGTCCCTCCAAAACTAAATTTCTCAAGGGCAGTTGATCTCTGTAGTCCAGAAATCAATTGTATACAGTTTGTGAGCTGTCCTACACGTTTGGCCCACAGAATTTTAATGTTTGATGTGATGAATCAGCTGTTAACTGTATGGAATATAGTGTGGTGTTGGTGGTAGAAGATGCTCACTTATGGGTGGCCCCTGGTGGTGTTTTTGAGTCAAGTGACTAATAGAGGTGGTTTGCCATTGCCTGATTCGGCAACCTTGGTTTTCATTGGAAGTTTCCCATCCAATCACTAATGAAGGCCAACTCTACTTAGCTTCCGAGATCTGATGACACTGAGCTTGCCTGGGCTGTCCAGGTCAAGGCATGGAATATGGTATTTCACTGAAATACCATAATATAACAACAACAATAATTTCAGACAAAATGCTACTTACTGTCTCTTGCATGTCTACATGGCGATCAAATCATAGTCAAGGATTGCAGTTATTTAGTGATTTTTCTTTTTAACCTGTTTTTTTGGAATATCTGTTTTAAGAAAGGGCATATTTTAACAAAAACCACTGCCGCGCTTGAGAAACAATCACCACTGCTCTATAATTTCCTCTTGTGTAACAAGTTCATTCTCATATAAATTGGCATATTTTCAATTTCCACAGTTAAACTTCGCAAAACAGCTGGTGGGTTGGCAGATTCTGTTTACCAAGCAAAGTAAAAAGAGGGCTCTTCCAAGTCTGGAAAGCTACCCAATGAACAAGAAAAACCTCGGGGGTACACTAAAGATGAATTAAATATTTTTTTAAAAAAAATTGTGCAAAATGCCAAAGTGCTAATGTACATCATCCAATAAATACTGTATATAAATACTATATATAATAAATACTGTATATAAATATCCAGTAATCACATACAAATATATATATATTTGTATACATATACAAATTCAATTAAAAGTCCCACCAGTATAGCTTCACCACAGGGTGGTTACTTGAAACTTCCAGAGATACAGTTCACAATGAGTTAATCCTTTTTTCTGTTCCCATGTAAATTGCGTTGGTTCCTGTGTGGAGTCTTTCCAGGAGACAACATTGCCTAGTGGTTATAGTTGGAAGCCAAAAATATGACTGAAGAGCCTGTCACCTTTTGCCAGCTTGTAATCCCGTTTCGGCAAAATGCTTTTTCAAAGGCTCATAACTATATTATACAAATTACTCCAACACCATAATACTCATCTCAAGGTCAATGAGTAGCCGGATGGACCACCACTGTTGCTGCAATACATACTACTTATTTTGTGGATAATGTTTACCCGCATGTTCCTAGAATTATCAATGTTACACATTCACATATCAAACATGAATATAAAAGTTCCTTGCAAGCTGTTGTGAGTCTGAGTAAACAATACTGACCTCGATGGACCACTGGTCTGATTCAGTATAAGGCAGCTTCGTATATTCAAGCACTTCTTTATTTTTACCATTTCAGTTGGTTTTGAATGGATGCAGATGGTGTTCCTCAGGAGTAATTCCCAATGAGAATATCCGCAACATCGGAATTTCAGCACACATCGACTCTGGGAAGACTACGCTAACCGAGCGCATTCTTTTCTATACGGGCAGGATTGCTCAAATGCATGAGGTATATCTGAATGTGAGGGGTTTGTCCTGAACCCTGTTTGATCTTGTTTGAGTTTGGTGATCTTCCAGAGCTTAAAATGTACACTTAGAGCAGAGGTCATCAACCTTTTGAGCCTGTAGGCATATTTGAAATTCTGACACAGTATGGTAGGGGCAGCAACAAAATGGTTGCCACAAAATGGCTGCTGCAGGAGGTGAAGCTAGCCACAAAATAGGTGCTACCTATTTTCTAAAAACACTTGGCAAGAACCAGAAAAGGTGTGGGCAGGCACAATTGTGCCCACGGGCACCACATTGGGGACCCTGGCTTAGGCTTTAAAATTGAGTTTGTGTGCAAGAATACTAAAAACAGATGTTGATCATTCTTAAAGATGCAAGAGAATAAATTCTTTTATTATTTATTTATATATTTTTTCTCCTTGTACATTTAAGAAATATATGTTCTTCTCAACAAACCCAAGACAAGGAAGCATTTTCAGGCTTGGGTTGCATTGCCGTTGAATTCATTAGCTCCACGAGTTAACCTCAGCTCTTTGCAGTAAACATCACTGAATTCCATCCACCAAGAATAAACTGTTTTGTCTAGAGGGCAGTATGCTGATTTGAATTTTTGAGTGCATCTTCTGGCAGAACTTGGGATTGAACAGAGATCCAGTTCATATCGAAGCCGCTGCACATGCTGCCTGTTTGCAGAGGTGTTCTGGCTATTGCATAAAAAGGCCATCAGTGGTCTGGCTCCTGCTTCTCTCAGGAGCTCCTTTCCATGTGCAAGTCTACCCATTCCTTTGGAGGTTCCTGCTCAAAGTCACGTGAGGCAGGATGATGGTAGAGTTAAAGAGGGCTTTCTCAGTTGTGATTCTGATGTAGTGAAATCACCTGTATAAGGAAATCTGTTACAGTTCTGTTCAGCTGGTAGGCAAATATTTAGTAAAATTTGTGTGTCTTGATGTCATCGTTTTCTGCTGAAATATTACTATTAATCTGTAATTATATATTCCTGTTTAGATATACATCACTCCCACCTTGATAAGTGGTTTGAATTCTTGTAAATAAAAATGCAGTCTGCTCATAGGCCATGATCCTGCACAAGTTCAGAGGAAAACACAAAATGTGGCTTGCTCTCTGGAGTTCAGGTTCCTGAAAATCTTAACTTTCATGGACAATCTCTGATGCCAGAAGTGTTGCTAAACAAGATTTCTGGTGGACTGTGGCATGGCATCATTGTCCTACATTATCTGTTTGCCATCTCCTGATTAGCAGAAGCGGGGGGAAATGCAGAGTAACACACAAATAGGAGCAGTTCTGCCTGTGTGCTTCGTTTAGGTGATTAATGCATGTTATGGAATTTCTTAGGCAGCATGTGGATTATCTTAATTCAAGATTTGATGAGAAGCAGAATATTGGTTACAATATAATATTTATAAAAGTTACATATTGTCAAAATATGGCTGTAAAGGACATTATCTGCACCTATATGTAAGAGTTCCACCTTGAGTTGTCAGATAGCCATGGCTTCAGTTAAATGTCTTTTTTCACCTATGAGGCTTTACTGGCAGTTCTGAAGCTTACTAGGAATCTAGCCTTATTCTGAAATTTGCCTATTGTAGACTAAGAGAGATATCTTGGAGCGGGCTCATTGCCTTGCACAATGAGCCTCTCCCCATATGTACCTTGGGGATTCAGCTCCCGGCCTTTGAAGAGGCACCACTTGTGCTTGTTTCATCGGTCAGGAGCCTTGGTGTGACGTTGGACTCCTCTTTGTCAATGGAGACCCAGGTCAAGGCAGCTGCCAGAACTGCCTTTTCCCATCTTTGGCAGGCCAGGCAGCTTGCCCCCTATCTCTCAACCCATGACCTAACAACAGTGATCCATGCAATGGTCACCTCCAGATTAGATTACTGTAACTCGCTCTATGCAGGGCTTCCCTTGGGCCTGACCCAGAAACTGCAGCGGGTCCAAAATGCTGCTGCTCGTGTCCTGACATGAATTTCATTCAGGGCACACGTGACTCCAACTCTGCAGCAGCTGCATTGGCTCCCTGTGGAATTCCAGATCAGATTCAAGGTTCTGGTTCTGACCTATAAAGCCCTGAACGGACTGGGACCAGCATACCTGAGGGGCCGCCTCTCCCCATATGTACCTCGGAGAGCTCTTAGATCTGCAACTAAACACCTACTGGTGGTCCCTGGCCCCAGGGAGGCTCGGCTGGCCTCGACTAGGGCCAGGGCATTTTCTGTCCTGGCCCCAACCTGGTGGAACTCTCTGTCGGAAGACACTTGGGCCTGCCAAAATCTTGTATCTTTTTGGCAGGCCTGTAAGACAGAGATGTTCCGCCAGGCATTTGGTTGAGGCCAGCACTGGATCCATCTAATTAGCCTCCCTGCCGGTCTCCTGTCAGTGGGGGGGGGGGGGAGCATATGGTCCATCTGACCCCCCATGCTTGAAGAGTTAGAGGTTCACCAACCCACACCTCCACCCTTTTCTTCCCTTGTGTATGGTGGGCAGGGAAAGGGGGAAGGGTGTCCCATTTGGAATGTGGATATCCATGAGATGTTATTTTATTGGTTTTACTTATTGTAATTTATGATTGTGACCCGCCCTGAGCCTGCTTGCGGGGAGGGAGGGCTAAAAATCCAATAAATAATAAATAAATACATGTGTGTGAGAAAAGAGGAAGCGTGTGCAGAAATGGACTGACCTGCTGAAACATCAGTATGCTTTCTTTCATGCATAGGTAAAAGGAAAAGATGGAGTTGGAGCTGTTATGGATTCAATGGAATTGGAACGGCAGCGTGGTATCACTATTCAGTCTGCTGCAACTTATACCATCTGGAAAGACACAAATATTAACCTCATTGACACACCAGGTAGTGATGCCAAGAACAGCACACTCTATTTTAAATTGAAAATTAGGGTTACAAATTACAAATTTCCAATTCTGGCACTGGATTCATTATTGTGCAAAATGCTCATATTATCCCCCATCGTTGGGAGAAAGTGTTACGTGTGCCCACATAGGACCTATATGCTCCTTTCAGTGAAGCATGGAGTCAGAGGTGGAGCTTGCTAAGATCCTTCTTCCTCATAAATATTCATTCTTTCCAGAATGTCATTTGAAAAGTGCTACTATCTGTTTCATATGAGCCCTCTTTTCTGGATCTCTCAATATGTGCTTGAGTTGATCAGAGACGAGATATTTTCTCAAAGGTAAACTAAAAGCTTTTTCTAATGCAATGGTGGTGGTGGACAGTGCCCTCAAGTCATAGCTGACTTATGGTGACCCCTGGCAGGGTTTTCTTGGCAAGAGACTAACACTGGTGGTTTGCCATTGCTTGCCTTTGCAACCCTGGTCTTGAATGGAGGTTTCCCATCCAATTACTAGCCAAGGCCGACCCTGCATAGCTTCTGAGATCTGATGAGATCAGGCTCACCTGGGCTATCCAGGTCAGGGTTTCTACTGCAGTATTTATCTATAAACTTGTTTATTGACTTTAAACTTCCATAATACAGTGAGTTTTTACCTGAATTTGTTACTCAGTATTACTGAGATCTGTATGCAGCAACAGGAAAGAGGAATTTTCCAGTTAGCTTAGAATTTCTCCCACTTTGGAAACTGAATATTCCTAGACTTTTTTTTTGTTTCACTTTTTCAGGGCATGTAGATTTCACTATAGAAGTTGAAAGGGCACTGAGAGTTCTTGATGGTGCCATCCTGGTGCTATGTGCTGTTGGAGGGGTTCAGTGCCAGACGATGACCGTGAATAGGCAGATGAAGCGGTACCAAGTCCCATTTCTGACTTTTATCAACAAACTGGATCGAATGGGCTCAAATCCAAACAGAGCCTTGCAACAACTCAGGTGCAGTGTTCTACAGTAGAAATTGACAAAAGGTTTTCTAAAACAAGTAAATGAAATGATCATTTCCTGGCAGGATTATTTTGGCCAGCATATCATGTGCTTTGGGAGGTGAGTGGGGAATGTGTGCAGCAGAGAGCACCGTGGGAAGAGTTGGAGGATCTCTGTTAAATGAATTCTTTGATTTTTTTAAAAAACCTGTGAGAGGTTGTCAGCTTCCGCCATGAGTGCTACTATGCTGGGTGACAGCACGCCTGACCTTGATTCTGGGAAGCCGTCATGGACAGTGCAGGTTCTTGCTCTGTGGAAGGAGGGGGGTATACCTCACCCTCACTCCCTCTCAGTCCACTCGCAGGCCTGCTTAACCTGACAGAGTCCTGGCTGCCTCCCCTTTCTCTTCGCCTTTCAAAACCTCTGCCCTCCTCACCTCCTCTGGGCTTGCTCTTCCTCCCTCTCACTCTCTCCCAACTCCACCACGCTCCTACATAACCCACCCCACCCTGTGGATGGACTTCCCTTTAATCCCTTCATCTCTTCCCTGCTCCACCTGTCAGCCACGCCCCTTCCTGCACTCTATCCATGGCCCTGGCTGACTCAGGTAGTTGCACCTGGGCTTGCTCTGCTGGCTGATTGGGGCAGGTACACCTGTGCCTCCTTGGCTGGCTGCCCAGATTACCTCAGGCAGCTTCACCTGGGATTGCTTTGCTCCTGGCTTCTCCTGGATCAGGCTACTGCCCTCTAGCTGGCCTGCAGGCTGGGACGTGGCTCTGTGCTGCTTTGGCTGTCTCTTCTCCCTGTCTGGTAAGGCTACTGGCTGACTGCCTTTGCTTCCTGTGCCTCCTCCCTTGGGTCTAATCCCCTCCTGAGGGGCCTCACTCTCCCTGCCTGTCCCCCTGCCTTCCCACCAGAGGGTGGGGCTAGCTGGCTTCTACCTGCCTCGTCTGACTCTCTGAGGCTTGGGTGCTTCTTTGCCCTGCTGCGGCGGGGATGCCTCCTTCCCCCCTTCTGTTGTTGGTCTGCTTTGATCCTGGGTTCTCGTTGGGGTGGCTGGGTGGCTGTCCCCCAACTGCCTCCTGTCTCCTTCTCCTGATAAGTCCGGGGGCTGAGCCTCAGACCCCGGACAGAGGTAATAAATGATATCCTATCCAGGACACATTTTGTACTTGTCTTGTAGTAGCAGGTAAGCCAAATACCTTTAATGTGTCATTTATGTGGTATTTCAGTTTCAGAAAGCAGTTGCTGTCATGGCAGGGGCCAGGCTGTGTGCGAAATATCCAACCAGAGTTTCCCTGCCTTCTAGACTGCCCAAGAACCATGGCACTATTAATGCTATGTCCGCTTCTGGAGGAATCATGACATTTGAAAAAGTTTTAAATATGTGATTGTCACAGGATGACTACAAGGGGTTTGTGCCACTTGGCCGAATGACATTTTGTTAGCCTTTAAGTTTCTACTGGGCTCATGTGAAATTATGATACAGTACAGTCTTGACAACAAAACACCCTGTGAGGTGGTTGGGGCCGAGAGAGCTCCTAGAAGCTGTGATTGATCCAAGGTCACCCTGCTGGCTACAAGTGGAGGAGTTGAGGAATCAAACCCGGTTCTCCAGATTAGAGTCCCGCACTCTTAACTGATCCACCAAACTGGCTCTCCACCAAACTTTTGCACATTCTTCATGAACAGATTGGAATCTATGACTTATACTGTTGATTGTGCCTGTGATTGAAAACCATGGGAGGGTGACATCCTATTATTTGGCAGGTGAGAGGATGGGAACCAAAAGGATTATCTGGATTGCTCCTTTCTGGTTTACAGTCCTAGCGTGGCTGCCCATTTTGATCTCAGAGCTCAGATGGACTTGAGAAGGCTCCCTTTCAGTTGGAAATGTCTACATGTGTAATGTCTGTTTATTTTTATTCTACAGATCCAAATTAAATCACAATGCTGCCTTTCTTCAGATTCCAGTGGGACTGGAGGGGAATTTCAGAGGAGTCGTCGATCTTATTGAAGAAAGAGCCATATATTTTGATGGTGATTTTGGGTAAGCATTCTAAACAGCTACGTTTGATTGTGCTATTGTAGCAGATGGTTTTAATTTAGTATTTTGCTTACTTGGGATCTTGTATAAATGTAAAACTCTTGGAGAGCAATCCTAAGCATGTCTACTTGAAAGTAAATTCCACTTAATTCCATGGGGTTCACTCCCAGGAAGGGTTCTTAGAACTGCATTCAAAGTATTCCAGCTGGCCTTAACCATCCTTAAGGGGTCCATCAGTTCAGAACTTAACTGTGGCCAAAACAAGCCAGAGTTCACATCTTTACCAGGATTTAAAGCTGGTTGCCAAACTTTGATAAAGGCAGAGGCAAATGTCGCCCTTAAATGTGGTTAACATGGGCAAGGAGGATTTTATGTCTGAGAGCTGGGAGGCTGGAAGGAGTGGTCCTGGTTTCTGATCACTGTATTTTAATTATTGCTGAGATTGGGGCATTGTATCCTGCACTGGTCCATAGAGCTAGAATATCTTGCTATCGAAAGCAGTTGATTTGGATGCTTAGTTACAGGTAGCACAACTCTTTTTTATTGGCTGAGAAAGAAGTTGCAATGGATGGTGGGGGCAAGAGGGCCAAGGAAAGCAGTGAAGAGTTTAACAATAGAGATTTTTATCTTTAATCTCTCTGGCTAAAGTTATAAAGTAGACTTGTAGATACAGAAATTTGCCTGCAGATTTGCACATCAGACATCTTGTAGGATCATATTTGTGATGTGAGAATTCTTTAACAATGGGGAAAGGTGACAGCAATAGAGCAATTTTCTTTCCTTGTTTGTGGGAACAAGTTTAACCTGCTAATTCCCATTTTGTTCTGAGTTTACAGCAGTGATATAGTTAATTCCAGGATTGCTGACAATAACTAGAGATCCTGTATCTATCTTTTCTGGAATTGAAAAGAATTACAGATTTAACATTGATGCTTCTGAGTGGAAAAAATTCCATTGTCCAGTTTGTCTTCACGTTTGAGTGTTGACAAGACAGAGTCATCAGTACCTGATTGTACAATTCGATACAGAATTACTCAAGTTCAAGTCCACTGATTTCAAACGACTTAGACTGAAGTAAGTCTGCATAGGATTGCACTGTAAATAAGGAAGGTGCAATTCCATGTAGCATATAGTCTATTTTCTTTAAAAAATAGGCTTGACACAGCATTTTTAGTAGCCTGTTGATTTCTAGAATACAGCTACTGATGGAGACACACACATTACCCTTGCAGGACCCTACGTACGTTTATTAAATTCATTTTCTAAAATGAATTCTTATTGGACCACAAGAATATATAGTATAGGAGTGTTGGTGGTGGTCCATCCTTCAGTACAAAGGCTCCTGACCTCTTAAGGTTCAGGTTTAATGATCAAATTACATCCCAAAACTATGGCCTCTTTCTGTAAGTCTTGTGTTTTAGTGTAATTCGTCCTTAATCTAAGAAATTGACTGTGGTAAATTTTTCCTAATATATGCTATCAAACCTTTGTCTATCAACCTTTAAATATGAATTCTTTATCTGTGAGGTTTTTTTTATGTAGGCCCATATAGATCTTCTTGCCCTTGATGATAACCATAATATCAAGAAATGTTACCTGCTCCTTAATTCAAACTTTATAGTCTCATCTTGGTGGCCTAACTAGTTATGAAAATTTAGCAGTTGATCCTGGATTCCTCTCCGTAATAACAATACTTCTTTAGTATAATGCCGCCACCATTCAACCCATATCTTCTGTCATGTTGTGCCTTTCCATTTTTGCCATTATGTTATATAATCTAAGCAATTTGGTATGAATCTGGTCTGCACACCACAGTCCTGAGAATTTCTTTCAGAATACACCTTCACCAGTGTCACTAGAAAGCAGAAAAGAGCCAACATGCATTCTAGTAAATGAAACTTTCACTCAATTTACAGGTGGATAAAGAACAATCCAAAGCAATTCGTCACTTCTGAGAGTGGCTTAAGTTTGCCTCTGTGGTTCATTGTGTGAACTATGGGACTATGCCAAGCTTTGAAGTTCTGCTTGTGTAGCTGGCCACTAACTGGCATTTTGTTTTCTCTACCTCTTTAGCCAAACTGTTAGGTACGATGAAATTCCTCCTGAGTTCAGAGCTGAGTCTGCAGACCGGCGTCAAGAACTGATCGAGTGTGTTGCGGATTCTGACGAACTCCTTGGAGAGCTTTTTCTTGAAGAGAAGATCCCAACAATAGCTGACTTAAAGGTAGAAACGTGTGTCTTTATCTGATTACATCTTTAAAAACACTTAAAATAAACAAACCAAAATAGAACTTAAAAAATTAGATGGGCAGGAAATCATGGTGAGCATCTTGGTGCATTTATTGATGAAGGGAGTTCTCCTAAGCCTGTCAGTCAGTATCTCAGTATCTATGTGGCCAGGGGGGCATGGGGAGGCTGCTCCCTTGATGCTGAGTAGCATTCAGCTGAATCCTACCTGCTGTACAGGATGGGGCCACTGTTGGGGCTCAGGACCTCTCGACCCAATTCTGTACAGGAAATTTTAGTCTTAAATGTCTGAGACCAAGCTATGTTAAGGGTTCTCCTTGGTGAACCTCCTCATCAGCTGAAATTGCCATATTTTTTTAAAGAAAGATCAAACCATTCTTTTTAGTTTTAAAGTGTTCTCTCTGTGAGTGTAGCAGGATTTGAGCCCAGTGGCACCTTAGAGACCAACAGGATTTTCAGGGTCTAAGCTTTTGAGAGTCAAAGTTCCCTTCTTCAAATACAGGAAGAAGTAAGAGTGTGTGTGTGTCCGCATGCTCACACGTGTGTGTGCACGTATCTGTATGTGTATACGCATGTATTTGTATGTATAGATGTAATATGTGTGATCTTTGACCTGGACGGCCCAGGCTAGCCTGATCTCATCTGATCTTGGAAGCTAAGCAGTGTCATCCTTGGTTAGAACTAGGATGGGAGACCATCGAGGAAGTCTAGGGCACTACTCAGAGGCAGGTAATTGTAAACCATCTCTGATTGTCTCTTGCCTTGAAAACCCTGTGAGGCTGCATAAGTCAGTTGTGTCTTGACAGATCTTTACGCTCAATGTTTATGAGCATTCAGAGCACTTTATATACATGATCATCATAATCTCTAGATCAATTTTATAATTTAGGTTTGTATTATTAGCTCCATACCACAGTGAGCCGAGGGGGGAGTGTTCATTCTGGAACAGATTGCTAACAGCTTTTCTAAGGCTGCAAAGTTTATGGCTGAGGTTTGAACCAGAGACTTCCTGATTCCCATCTTAATATTTTAACCACTACACAACGCTGTCTTTCTGGCTGCTCACCATTCAGAGTCTCATTGGCAGTTATCGTTGATGTTATTGCCAGTTATTATCGTTATTGTTATTGTTGACTTTCTTTCAGTGGTGATGAAGTGTTATGATTAGAGGTAGAGATCATTGTTTGCATTCAGAAGATGACTGTTTCAGTTTCTTAACATCTCCCACCCTGCACATGGGCGAATTCAACAGCAGCATGTACATGGGCCTTCTCTGTGGTGGCCCCTACCCTGTGGAACGGCCTGTCTGAGGAGGTCAGGAGAGCCCCCACTCTCCTAGCTTTCTGCAAATGATGCAAAAAGGCTTTTGTACTGTAGGGAAGGGCTCTCAGATGCTTTGCTCGTGAGTTAAGGACCATAGATTTCACCACAGTGTTGCCTTATGTACTACCTGTTGTCTTAAATATGTGCTCCTGTGAGCTGCTTGTGCTTCATGTGGTTAAATCTCAGCCCTAGAATTGCTTATGTTCTGTTCCAACATTGCTTCAACTCTGTATGGATTCTTATTAATGCTATGTCTTTGTAAATTGTGTTTATTTACCCTATGGCATTGTTTATGGAAATGTCCTGAAATTGACTGTACTAATCTCGCACTGTGTAATCCGCCTTGAGTGTCAGTGAGAAGGGTAGACTAGAAATGACATAAATAAAAATAATAAAATAAATACATTAATTAAAGAATCTGTCCAGGTTTTGGTGATCTGCTGCCAGGCAGAGTAGGCAATGCCGAGCCAGTGGTCAAAGATGGCTTCATACGCACAGGACCTGATCCTTTCTTTTGTAGACCTGGAGTGGTGGTTGAGGCGTCTGAATGTTCAGTTATTTTTTAAATTTTATAATCATGAAAATTTGAGTTGTTTTAAGAATCATAGTTCTTCCGTAACACTTCAGTCCTAAAAAGATGGGTAGGAAAAAGATTTAGCAAAACTGTTACAGCCGTATTGGACTCTTTGATGATGATGATGATGATGATGATGATAGTAATAACAGCATTTGATTTATATACCTTCCTTCAGGACAACTTAATGCCCACTCAGAGTGATTTACAAAGCGTGTTGTTATTATCCCCACAACAATAATCATGCTGTGAGGTGGGTGGGGCTGAGAGAGCTCCTAGAAGCTGTGACTGACCCAAGGTCACCCAGCTGGCTTCAAGTGGAGGAGTGGGGAATCAAACCCGGTTCTTCCGATTAGAGTCCTGCACTCTTAACCACTACAGCAAACTGGCTCTCACACTAAACTGGCATTAAAAAATGCAAATATGATTCATATACCTACATTTCATTCAGGGATGGTTTTGTATATGGGAGCGCAACATCTCATTGCCTTTAGAAGCTGGACTCATTTGCAGTGTGAGCCAGACTATGCCAGTGTCTGCAATATCTTTGTCATGACACTTTGCTGCTATCCAGGGAAGCAGCCGGCTTCCTATGCCCAGCATTAATAGCTGCAAATGACAAGGGAGATTTCCATCAGCTGCTAAGTGTGAGACAAAGTTGTGACAGATCCTAGAGGTCATCTGCAGTATCTTAATCTGCAGTTTCTTGTAAATATGATATTTGGTGCTGCATGTTTACATCTTTTATAGGATGCCTTTGATAGTCTTGTCTATTTTGACACAGGGTTCTACTTGCCGGTGGCTTCTTTGGGGATATTTTTGGTGATCCTCTGTCTCAATTCAAGTGTCATTGGTGTAAGCAGACACTGTTTCACCGTAGTTGAACTCACTTGGGCAAAGGCTGAATTTGGCATGGGGATTTGATGAGCATGGAAAATACAGCTTTAAAATTGGACATAAATCTCCTGTTACCCCTGTTAGCCTTTGATGACTTTGCAGTCTGGAGAACTGCTGCATGTCTGCCATTATGTAACATTTCCCCCTTTTATTCCAACTCTTGCACAGTATTTAAGAGGACGAAGCCTGTTTTAAATGCCTGCTGAGTGATTCGTTGCTCTCATATGTTCCATGTGCCCTGGGAATTCTGTTGGAACAGTATTTGGAAAGTTCCACCCTGGCTGTTAGCCTTTTGCATTATCTCTTTGCCAAACAGTTCAAGGGCCATCCACGTAATTTAGATGAACTGGGAACCTGCATACCTGCCAACATTAGAGAATCCAGCAGAGAGATTTATAGTTTGATCCAAACAAATCCCACTGAGTTCAGTAGGGGCAAGTATTCGCAAGATCACAGCCTTAATCCTTTTCTCCTCCTCCTTCTCCTGAAGGAGGAGAAATGGTACATCTCTTCAGCTTAGTCAAGTGTCAAATTTTTCCAAATATAGCAAAAGTAAAGCTAATTTAAAAAGCCATTTTTTGTTCTCTTTGGAAATATTCTTTCAGAGCAAAATCACCAAGAAGCTTCATGTTGCCCTGCTTTGAGTCTGAAAAAAATAAGCGATGCTTTTGTTATGTACCTTTTGTGAATCTTGTCTGAACTGACTTGTGATTGATGCAAAGTTTGCTTTAGAAAAGCCACATGTTTGTATTAACCCCCCCCCCCCGAATGTGTGGCTATTTCAGAATGAAATAGGCTGAAATAAAAGAAAGGATAGTAGTGGGCAAGATTCAGACACCCATAGGAAGATTACTTAGCTCTAACATTGGTAGAGCTAGCAGTGTTGGGGCTCAGCAAATGCATAGACTGGAGACCAATATCCTGACCTTGGTTGCTGGATGGATGGTTGCAAACAAGCATTCCTGCTCCAGGAGTTGTGCATCTGATGGGAGAAGAGTTCTCTGAGTGAGAAATGGCAACAAACTTCCTGTTGGTCTTGCCTAGAGGATTCAGCAGCTAAGCAGGTCAGCTACCCTACTTGGGTAGGAGATGGACCTGAGAATCCTGCATGCACCACCTTGACTTCCATTATGGAAGAATAATAAATTGCAATAATAAATAGTAAACTTCCTCGTGGCGAAGGTGGCTGCTTCGTGTCTTTCTTAACTCTACTGAAAAGCTTCAGCTGGAAGAGTTTGGAGCAGTCAGTGATCCGGTCGTCATTTGCTTCCTCGATGGTTAGTAACCAGATTTGCAGTGCGTTTCCACAAAGTGGGAGCAGCGTCTGCTTCTTTTGGTTAGCAGCCATTTTGAATCCTTCAGCTTTCTGCATATATTGGGATATGTCAGACTAGCACCTGGGAGACCTAGACTCAGACCCCTACTCTGCCATGGAATCTCACTGGGTGACTTGGGCCAGTCACCCTAGCCTACCTCACATGGTTCTTGTGAGGATAAAACAGAGGAGAGGAGAACAATGTTGTAAGCTACTTTGGGTCTCTAATGGGGAGAAAAGCAGGGTATAAATACCTAAACAGATATATTTAGGCCTCCCTCGCTCAAAGACCTCCAAACTGTCTGGTTCAGAGTGGCCTCGTTCCCCTTCCCCAGCTCTCCCTCAGAACTGGTGACAAGTTACTTAATAGCTGTGGCAAGGCCAAGCCGTATAAGTTTGTGCTAATTCGTCCCCAGTGGTGGATTTCGATCCTGTGGCAGGCGACCAAGTTCTGGTTTAAAATAATTCTTTGTGGAAAGGTCATGAGCTCTGGTATTAGCAACCACTGCTCATTAAGGGCTGACCACTTAAACAAATGCTGTGTTTGCTGACACCAAAACATTATTGGGACGATGAAAGGCTGACTGCTGCATCCTAGGAGGACAGGGCAGGAAACACAAGTTATCTGCAGGATGTGTGTAGGCTTAAAAAAAAAAAGACAGTGAACAAGAGAATTCTGCTTGCTGAATACAAAGGGGGTCTTTCTAGCAATGTTTGCAGGTCTTGCTTCCAGGGTTCCTGAAACGTGTGTGTGTTATGTGCCGTCAAGTTGTGTCTGACCTATGGCAACCCTATGAAGGAAAGACCTCCAAAACGTCCTATCATTAACAGACTTACTCAGATCCTGCAAACTGGAAGACGTGGCTTCTTTTATTGAGTCAAGCCATCTCATTTTAGGTCTTCCTCTTCTCCTTCTGCCTTCTACTTTTCCTAGCGTTATTGACGTTTCCAGAGAATCTTGTCTTCTCATGATGTAACCAAAGTACGATAGCCTTCGTTTTTGTCAATGTTATTTGTATGTTGAAGGAGGAGGAACAGAGACTGGAGGGGAGAGTTGGAGTGGGTGGACATCAGGACCCGAGACTGGGACTTGTTTTGTTGTGCTACGATGGACATAGAGGGTTTTGTATAATACTGTGTCCTCCTCACAATGAAAGAAATAGAAATACACAATAGAAAGGCTGTATGCAGCCTTTGGATTAGCCAGGCCTGGTATAAATAGGAAACTGGCTTCTTCCTGCCTTTGGCAGCTTACTGACCTCTGGACTCTTCTTCCAGCTTAAGCCATGGTGGCCCGAGTTGAAAACACACTCTACAGGTCTGCACCTGAGTATGGCTCCCCTAGCCCTGATACAGGTTGGGCATCGTTGAATCTTATGACTGAACACTTTTAGTCTTGGGTGTAGCTTTGCCCATAGAGTCATAACACAGTGATGGTATGCAAGTTTTGGAAGAGTACTTCTTAAAAGTAAGTTGGGCTATTCCTGCCAGTGATTCCCCCACACCCACGATGAATTCTGGCAAGGTTGCGTGATATGGTTCTTTGGGGGACTGCTCCAGCTGTGTTGCAACCTGGGATACAGCCTTACCTGGACCTTTTCCTAGGGTTGCCAATCTCCAGGTAGGGCCTGGAGATCTCCCAGAATTACAACAACTGATCTCCAGACTACAGAGATCAGCTCCCCTGGAGGAAATGGCGGCTTTGGAGTGTGGACTCTATGGCACTGTACCCTGCTGAAGCCCCCTCCCCTCCCCAAACCCCATCATCCCAAGGCTGTACCCCCAAATCTCCAGAAATCTCCCAACTCAGAGTTGGCAACCCTGTTTCCTGCCCTTCAGCGATTCTGTATTCATCAGGAGTATGGCTGCAGTTTCAGTGCTTGTGCTCTAGCAAAGGATTCCAGGATATCCTCTGTGCAGTTTTCTATCCTACATCCATCTGCATTTTCACTAACCAGATGTGAAGACTACGGTAGAGTGTTCCATCCTCAGTAGTTTGTAGCCATTTCTTGAGACATTTAAAGAGAAACTTTTCAGGCATGGCTTTTTTTTTTGGCTCTTGGTGCTTTCTTAATTTCAAAATGGTTTCTACAGTCTAAAGAGGTTAATTTTTCCCCTCAGTGATAAAAGAAGCAGCAACTTCATCTGTACATTGTGTAATTAGGGACACTGTTTTCTTCCAGCAGGTGGCAGGGTAAACGAATATGGTGTTGTGCTGCTTTGTGCACAAAGTATTTTGACGATGCAACGCTTTAAGGCACAAACATTCTGTTTCTCCCCAGCTTGCTATCAGAAGGGCAACGCTGAGCAAATCCTTCACGCCAGTGCTGGTTGGAAGCGCTCTCAAGAACAAGGGGGTGCAGCCTCTCTTGGATGCTGTGCTGGATTACCTCCCAAACCCGTCGGAAGTCCAGAACTATGCTCTTCTCAACCAGGAGTGAGTACTCAGGAGGTGAAGGCGAGGAGAAGACTTTTGCAGTTCATTTCTGTAGTAGAATTGCACCCTTCTGGAAGCATTAAAGTCGGCTTTAGTTGGCTTAGACGGGTGTAACTCTGCATAGGATGGCACTGTTAGTTTCATTTAGAATATGTAGACAGTTAATATTTTTGTCTGAGACTCTGATCCATGTGCCTCCAGAGTTGAGGTGGGTTGCCACTGACTGCAGAGTCTTCTTTGTTGTGGCCCCTTGTTAATGAAATGGCCTCCCCTTGACATTGAGAACTGCCTCTCTGGCACCAAGTTCAGACGGTTGTTTTCCAAGGCTTTTTCAGATGAATTGATTTTATTTTCTTCTCCACCCCCTTTCTGCTGCTGATGTTTTTTAATAGCTCTTTTGATGAATTTCTGCTCATTTTAAAAATAACTTTTAGATCAACTTTATGCAACTGTTATAATGTTTCTAATGGTTTTACAGCAATTTCCCAGTTCAGTTCCCAGTTGATTGTATCATATTATTGTTAGAAAACCACCTCATCAATGTTGATTGAAAGAATGATACACAACTATTTTAAATAAATAGTTGTACAGACTTTTTTCCTGAATGAAAAAAACCCTTGGTGTGTTTCCTACCGTTTCTGGCCTCCAAAAGCTTGGTTTTTCATATTTTGCATTATGTTATAAATTATATATAAATAAATCTGTTAAGTATAAGTTGGACAAGTTGGACAAGATGAATTATAGCACATAAGCAAGATAATTTATAAAGGTTTATAATTTATAAAGAAGGTCACTTGACGTAGGCATTCTTTTGTCAAGAACTTTGGGAACACAAAATATTCCCTATTGCATTAATGTGCCAGAGCAAAAATGGCTTCAAAAATGAAATAAGAAGAGAGATCTAGGTTTAAGATGTGCTTTTGACCTTGGCTTGAGAAGAGTGATGTTGACTGTAGTGGTGGTTGTTATTTCAAGGGAAGCTGCAGTGTAGTTTCACTTGAAAAGGCAAAATACTGTGAACTGCCTCACATGTTTTATGTGAATACAAATTGGAAATTGAAGTCGGTTTTGCATCAAATGTTAATCAGTGGTGACTTCTAATAACAACAACAACATTCGATTTATATACCACCCTTCAGGACAACTTAATGCCCACTCAGAGCAGTTTACAAAGTATGTTATTATTATCCCCACAACAAAACACCCTGTGAGGTGGGTGGGGCTGAGAGAGCTCCAGAGAGCCCTGACTAGCCCAAGGTCACCCAGCTGTCTTCGAGTGGAGGAGTGGGGAATCAAACCCAGCTCTCCAGATTAGAGTCCTGCTGCTCTTAACCACTACACCAAACTGGAAGTGGTGGCCTGCTGGAGAAAAATCCACTGCAATTCCTGCAGCTCCTAGAAAGTGTATTGCACCCTGAGCTTTTGTGAAACAGATCCCACTTTGTGAGATGCATAAAATGGTCCCTTATGGGGTAAGCTGCATCACTGTGGCCTGTAGATGGCAGACCTATCCAGAACTCTGGCGTATTTTTGCTTGTTTGCTGTTATCCCCATTGATGAACAAGGCAGTGCATTTTGATCTGCTTGTTGTAGTTAATTAGTTACAGCCATTATTTGATATCTCTGGGTAGCTGAGGAAAATCATACTAAATTCTGCTTCAAGTGTTAATTCTTCAGAGTCTACCCCAAAAGAACTGCTGGAGACAGAGGATGGTCTTTTTAAAAAAAGTTGCTAGGAATGGCATTGGCGATCGTAGTGGGGATGTTTGTTTCTATTCAACTGGCTTCGCAGGGTTTTAATATGCTTTAAGCTGCAAACTTCATTTGGCCTGAGGTGACAGAGGGGCTAAAATGGACACGTACACCACTCTGCTTTTGGATCTCTTAAAAATAACTTATTTTCTCCCCAAGATGCACAGGGCTTGAGTGAGCCCTCGGCATCTCTGTGCTTCCCATTGTGACTGCTGGGGATGCTCCTTAGCAGGCTGCAGAACAGAACCTCGCAACAAGAGCTGATTGATAAAACACTGTTAAAATCTTGTAATTTAAACTTGTCTTTGGATTTCTCTCTGGTTCAAGGAATTCCCAGGAAAAATCCAGGCTATTGCTGGGGTCTGCCAGAGACAACTCCCTGCCTTTTTTGGGCTTGGCATTTAAGCTCGAGGTAAGTTGCTTATTCTTTCTTTCGATAGACGTTGCTTCCACGGCTGTGGTGTTATCTCCGTGGTATCTTTGGCCTAGTTATCAGTGACCACTCATCATACACGCCAGGGAATGGCTTACACCGCTCGGTCCTCTCACTTCACTGGAACGTCTAGCTTTCCATCTCCTTTGCTATGACTGTTTCTTCTGCTATTGCAGGCCGGACGTTTTGGACAGCTCACATACATTCGTGTTTACCAGGGGATGTTGAAGAAAAGCAATTACATCTACAACACTAGGACTGGGAAAAGAGTGCGAGTGCAGAGACTTGTCCGCATGCACGCAGACATGATGGAGGTGAGTGTCGAGTCACAGTTCAAGGCACAGTCTGGATCCAGTTTGCAAAACGTTATTACTTGGTGTGAAGCCCCTTTCAACAACATGGCATGAATTTTATTGATCTCCTTGGATGCACTGTGGAACTTCTTTTCCACCAACATTTCATCTTCAGTTATATTCTGTTTTCATTTGCTTATACTCTGCCTCAGCCTATAGAGTCGGGATAATAGGGTTGCATCCAGTGATCAGTCAACAAAAGGTGTTGATGGATACGTAACTGTCCTTTGTTCCCTTTCCCCCTTTTCAATCCCAGGGAAGGACTGCTGGAGGGAGAGGAACAAGGGAAAGATCTGGAGTTGGAACCCAGGCAAAATTTCCACTTCTGCTAGAATTCTTGCGCATGTGGAAACGCAAAAAAAAGACCTTAGTGGCTGCTTGCACTACATCACACTTACTGTACACCCACATGTGTTTCCACTTACATGAGATCTTGGGCAGAAAGTTTCTGGGTACTATAATATATAGGGATGGAAGTGCTAGGGGTTGCACATCCTGCGCCCGTGGAACTGTGCTTAAGTCTATTTCTGTATCTGTTTATACATTGCTGGATCCTCGCCCTTGTGTCCACAGAAGCGCAATGCTGCAGCCCCCAGAGAGGTTTTTCCTTTTTTTTAAAAAAAATTTATTGGGTGAGTATAATATAAATGTTTACATTTCCCAAATCTGCCCATTCTTAATCTATTCCCCCACCCTTTCCCTCCCCCCTTTCTACTATAGACTTCCAACAGCTTTCCAACCCAATATCTAACTACTCTACTTAATATTATTTGGCTATTTAGCAAATAAATTGTTCTCTTAACTCAGTTACTATTTCACATCATTGTCCATACTTCCCCCTTGTAATGATCACTAACTCATCCCTTAATCAAAAACTAAACATTATCTAATGCCCACATCTCCCCTTTTACATCCCACTTTTTTTCTATATACTGTTTCAATTTCCCCCTATCTTTAAAAAATTCTTCTGGATTTTGTTCTCTTAGCTTCCTTGTTAATTTGTCCATTTCAGCCATATGTAGTAATTTTTGTATCCAATTCTCTACAGATGGCACTTCTTGTGTCTTCCACACTTGAGCATACAATATTCTTGCTGCCGTTGTCATGTAAAATACTAATGTTCAGTCTTGTGGAATAATTCCGTCTAAGTTCAAGTCCAGCAAAAGCAGTTCTGGATTTTTATTTATTTGGATTTGTAGAATTTGAGACATAGCTTCTGTAATATTTTTCCAGAACTGCCTTGCAACATCACAAGTCCACCACATATGATAAAATGAACCTTCATGCTTCTTACATTTCCAACATTTATCAGACATTTGATTATTTCCGTATGCTATTTTCTTCGGTGTTAAGTACCATCTGTACATCATCTTACATACATTTTCTTTAATATTAGTGCATGTTGATATCTTTAAGGTGTTCTTCCACAAGTGTTCCCATGCCTCCATTGTTATGTCTCTGTTACAATTTAACAGGACCTTATAAACTTTAGATATCTTTCCCCCCCCATCTTGCAGTATGCTTTCTTCCAATTCAGAGTTTTTCAGTTCAAATCCAAATTTCAAACGATCCGAATCGTATAAGTCTTTGATCTGTCCATATTGAAACCAACCATATTCAACTGGCAGCTCATCACCTGTTTTCAACTTAGCCATATTTTGCTCCTTTTTCAAAATTTCTTCATAGGTCAAACATTGTTCTCTGTTGTAAATTATATTTGATTCAACAACTTCTAGTGGCACCACCCACATTGGGATACCATCATCTAAATATTTTTTATATTTTGACCAAACCATAAAAAGGCTTCTTCTTATATAATGGTGCAAGAACATGGAGTCTGCTTTAAGTTTTTCATACCATAAGTAGGCATGCCAACCAAAAAGTTTTTTGTATACTTCAAGTGTAAGTAGTTTTTGATTTTTTAATTGCATCCAATCTCTAAGCCACACTAAACATACTGCGTCATGATATAATCTTATATTAGGCTATTGTAGTCCTCCTCTTTCTTTTGCATCACATAGCACTTTCATTTTTACTCTGGGCTTCTTCCCAGCCCACACAAAATCTGATAACTTCCTTTGCCATTTGTCAAATTGTTCGTTATCTCTTATTATTGGTATCATTTGCAGTAAAAACATTATTCTCGGTAACACATTCATTTTAATTGCTGCAATTCTTCCTAACCATGACAAATTCAGTTTATTCCATTTAATCATATCTCTGTCTATTTGTTGCCACAGCTTCTCATAGTTGTTCTTAAATATATCTATGTTCTTTGCAGTAAGTTCAATTCCTAAATATTTCACTTTTTGTGTTACCTCACAACTTGTAATTTCCATTAATTCTTGTTGTTTTTGCTTGGTCGTATTTTTACATAATATCTTAGACTTTCTTTTATTCACATAAAATCCCGCCAGATCCCCAAATTCTTTAATCTTAGTCAACAGTTTTGGCATATTTTGAATCGGATCTTCTGTTATAACCATTACATCATCTGCAAATGCTCTTACTTTATATGTAAATCCTTTTATCTTCATACCTCTTATATCATCATCCTCTCGTATTTGTGTCAATAGAATTTCCAGTACCATAACGAACAGTAATGGAGACAGTGGGCAACCTTGTCTTGTTCCCTTTCTTATCTCTAATCTCTTAGTAAGTTCATCGTTTACTACAATCGCTGCACATTGGTCTTTATAAATTGTTTTAACAGCTTGAATAAATTTCTTTCCCAGTTGCAATTTCTCCATTGTGGCGAAAATAAAGTCCCAATTTAAATTGTCAAACGCTTTCTCTGCGTCTACAAAGAAGAGAGCAACTTCTTTTTCAGGATGTTTTTCATAGTATTCAATTACATTTATTGCAGTTCTCAAGTTGTCTTTAATCTGTCTATCAGGCAAAAATCCAGCTTGTTCCTCCGCTATGAATTCTGTCAACCACTCTTTTAATCTTTCCGCCAGTACCTTGGCAAAAATTTTATAATCGTTGTTTATCAAAGATATGGGATGATAATTTTTCACATTTAACAAATCTTGATCTTCTTTTGGAATCAATGTTATATTTGCCTCATTCCAAGTTTCTGGCAAATTCCGCCCTTCCAAAATTCCATTCATCACTTTTTTCAAAAATGGTACAAGCTTTTCTGCCATGACCTTATAAAATTTAGCTGATATTCCATCTGGCCCTGGCGCTTTCCCCAACTTTGTCGTTTGTATAGCTTCTTTAATCTCAGCTTCTGTAATTTCTGCATTCAGTTTTTCTCTTAACCTCTCTGGTACCGCTGGCATATTCATTCTCTCCAAATATCAGTTAATACAGTTCACATCTATCACCTCTTTCTGATACAGTTTTGCGTAAAATTTATAAAATGCTCTACTAATTGCAGATTGGTCAGTCAATATTTTCCCCTCATCCAAAATTTTGGTTATCATTTTTTTCTCTCTCCTTTTTTTTAGTTGCCATGCCAGGTATTTTCCAGGTTTGTTGGCACCTTCAAAAGTCTTTTGCTTCATTCTCTTCAGTTCCCATTCCAATTCTTTATTTTCCATTGCCTTTATTTGTTCTTGTAACATCCGAATCTCCTGTTGCAGTTTTTTCCCCCCCAGTCTTTTCTTTAACTGTTGTTCTTTCACTTTTATTTTTTCTTGAATTTCTTTCCTTTTTTCCTTTTTGGCTTTTTTATCTCCGGCATTTAAGTCCATTAAGATCCCTCTCATCACGGCTTTATAAGTGTTCCATACTTTGTGCGTTGGTACTGTCTGGTCCAAGTTGTATTGAATAAAAAATTTAGTCTCTCTTTGTAATTTAAATTGTTTTGGTGTTGTAGTAAGTCTTCATTAAGTCTCCATCTGAACTTCTTAGTACGTTTTCCAAATCTCCACAAAATTGAATTATGATCTGAGCTTACTTTAGGCATTATTTCAACATCTTTAGTCCATATCGTTAACTCTTTTGAAGCCCAGATTATATCTATCCTTGATAGAGATGCATGTCTTGCTGAATAATAGGTATACTGCTTAGATTTAAGGTTGTTTCTCCTCCAGACATCTTCCAAATTCTCTTGGCATTGTAATTCAAAAAAGGATTTCGGTAACAGCCCCCTTTTCTTTTTTGTCCCCTTTGTTTTTTTATCATCTTGTAAATTCACCACACCATTAAAATCTCCAGCCAAAATAATTTGTGCATATGCCAGTTGGTCTAATTGCTTCAATATCTCTTTAAAAAAAACGTCCTCGGCACCATTTGGTGCATAGATCCCTACAATTAATGTCTTTTGAAAGTTCCAATCAAATTCCACAGCCAAAAATCTGCCTTGCAGTTCTTTAAAAATCATCTTAGGCTGAAGCTCTTCCTTTATGTATATAACAACTCCTCTTTTTTTTCTGCTTTGTTGAGGCCACAAATTCTCTACCCAATTTGTTATTTTTTAGGTATTTTAAATCTTGTGTTTTTACATGCGTTTCTTGTAAGCAAATTATATTACAGTGTTGTTTTATTAGCCAATGAAAAATAGCTTTGCGTTTAGAAGGTGAATTAAGTCCATTTACATTCCATGATATTATTTTGCACTCCATGATTATGATCTGGGTCGCTTAGGTAAATCTTTTTCATAGTCCAAAAAGAACATCTCCATCTCATATTGTGATTTGATAATTTTCCTGCTTTCTTGAAACTCAAAGCTCAGACCTTCCGGTATCTCCCATCTATATCGTATATTGAGCTCCTTCAAAATCTGAGTCAAATCTGTATTTCTTCCTTTCAAACAAAATCCTCTTGGGTAGTTCTTTCATTATTCTCACTTTTTTCCCATCCATTACAAGTGGGTTTTGGAATTGCCTGCTGATAATTTCTTCTTTCATTCTCTTTGTAATTAACTGTACAAGCATATCTCTCGGTAAATTCCTCTGGGCTGCATACTTTGAGTTAATTCTGTACGCCACATCAATATTGCTTGCAATTTCTTCCAATGGTTTATTCAAAAATCCTGCTAATATTTCCAAAATTTGCTCTTGGGCGGATTTCCCATCTTCCTCCAGGACCCCACGAAATCTCAGTTGTCTATCCGTATTTTTACACTCCATTACTGCCATTCTTTCATTCAGTCCTGTGGTCTCTGCTTTAAAAGACGTAGCGAACTTTTCTGTCTTTTCTTCAACCTCTGTAACTTTCTGCTGCATTGTTTGTAATTCTTTCTTAACTTCTTCCAAGTTTTTAGCCAGCTCCGCCACCTCCGATTTTATTGTTTCTTTAATGTCATTCATCATACTTTGCATAGTCTCTTTTAATTCTCTGTTGCCTTCCATCATTTTTTTATCTAAGTTATCAAAAGCCGATTGCCATTCTTTCTTCGACATCGTTGGGCTTGCTTTGCTTCCCGCCCACAAGTCTGATCTCTTCCTTAATTCTGTGGTTTGATTAATTTGTATTCCCAATTTTAATCAATTGGTGTCAAAATAACAAGCAAAAAGCTTTAAGTCCGTCAAAATGTCGGGCGTTTTTTCTCTATGGTTCTTAACTGAGGTTTTGCCCTTTCCCTTCTCCAAAATGGCGTCCTTGCTCCTTGGATGAAGTCTTCCCCTTCCCCTTCTTCAAAATGGCGTTCTTGCTCCTTGGGTGAAGTCTTGCCCTTGCCCTTATCCAAAATGGCGCTCTTCCACTTCCTTCTTTGTTCTGTTGCTCTGTCACTCTGCAGCTTGTTGGTACCTGACGTACTTGCTGTTCCGTCTCTGTCGTCAGCCTGCTAGTCTCTTATCGCGATGTTTCCGCGGTTCCCACAGCTCACTATCTCTCCTGACCACAAGTATGTAAACAATCTTCTTTTTTCTTCTCTAATTCTTTTAAAGAGTCTTATTTTAAACTAGTTTTCTTTCCGGAGCGAACTTATGTAGTTTCTACAGAGTCTCAATTAATGATTTCCACTTTGATCTTATTCTTCTAGCCAAATTTAAGTCCGTGAAAGAGATAGTGATCTTTACCTTGCCGGTTCTTTTCTGGGTTGTAATCGCTGTTTAAGTTGTCAAAATTAGTCCAATTTTGCTACTGAGGCTTGGGTACGACGGCCCTATGCCAACGCAATGACTCCAAAGTTGTTGCAGAGATAACAACTGCCCTTCTTAGAGTGGGACCTCAAGGCTGGGAGAGGATCCTTTATTCAGAACCCCCCCCCCTCAGCCGAGATCACACACCCTCTGGGTCTTGAGCGTACTTGCCTGCTCTCCGCCTGAAAGCAGGGGGCTGTGGGCGATCTAGCCACCCCACCAGCCCAACAAACAACAACTTGGATGGTTCAGCTCCCTGAACCGCGTCAGCCCGCCATAAATCCCAACCGGAAGTCCCCCCCTCCCAGAGAGGTTTTTCCGACCCCCCCTTCCTTAGTTCCTAATCCTGACATTACCTCTCCATAGTCTATTTCTCCCATGCGAATCAAGACCCTTTAAGCCACTCTTCCAGGATCCTTTATTCCATGTCTTGAAGTGGGTAGCTGAAATGCATAAGGCAGACGCACTCTGCCAAAGGAAGGGAAGGTGTTCAAGAACCCTTTATCTGATGGTGGGAGGAACTTTGTTGCTTCAGCCCTCACTCAGTTCAAAAGGTTGCCCCTGTAGAAAACAGATGAAGACCAGGGATGGGAGGCTCAGGGAGGTTAACATTCCTTCATGGTTTACTGTTTTCTGACATTACCTGCCCCTGCTTCATTTAAAAAATTCTTGCCTGTTTCCTCCCCAGCCCCCAGCCCATACTTCCCTGTTTTCTTTGGGAAACGAATATGTGCATATTGAAAAAAATCTCTCAATATACTAGTAATGCCTAACTGTGGGAATTAGTCCCTTTCTTTCAACATAGTTACCTTTTTGAGACCAAAAGTTGGTGGGAAAAATGAAGGGCACAAATCTTGACTAAAACGATCTTGACTAAAACCAAAACTAATAATTCTTCACCTTGATTTGCCAAGGGTAGGACTGTAGCCTGGTGGTTTAAGGGATGCATTTACTTCAATCATTAATCATAAACTTTATTACATTGAATTGTATTTGCTTAAGGAGTATGAATGAACTATTGAAGTTCTTTTCCTCAAACAGAAGTCTCTCCTCATCCCAGCAGTTAGCTGCCCTTCCCATTTGGCCACCACTCATCTTTTGGCAAATTACTGTGTGACTAACCCTTTTAAGTTATCAGTCTGCTACTAACAGATCAGCTTCGTATGAGCATAGGGTCATTTGGCTGAAAAATGTGAGCAACTGAGAGAGAGCTGGGGTTGATCAATTTGAATCCCTTTTAAACTAATTAACTTTCCCTATTTTAGATAATTCATTCCTTGTGTACTGCCTCTGTTATCATGGAGGACTGGCTTAAAGAAATTTAATTCACGTGGAACAAAGCACGTGGAGGGGGCAAGGACAGGGCATGACGTAGGGCTAGATTTTAAGTTTTTCCATGGAGATTTCAGGTTTAGTTGCCACCATTTCCATCCATTTAAACGGATCAGGTAGCAAGTGATGTGAAAGACCTTGACCTCAGACCCTGGAGAATCACTCCAGTTGTGAGACCTTAACTGACCAGTGGCCTGACTCTGTATAGGGCAGCTCCATGTGTAATAGTAATAATGTGTAATAATAATTGTGATCTGTACCTCTAAACACAGCACAAAAGACCCCACCAAACCCAGTATTGCCTTTAAGCTTTGTAATTTTGTAATTGTAAACAAGTTTGTGATTTTAAACCATTGTAATGGAGGGCTGTCAGAAGCTTTTGCAATGCCACATAGTTCCATTGGTGGCTATATTTGAGAAATTTGTGGGCTGATTTCCTTTCAATGCAGCCGTACTAGAAATGCCACAATACAATTAATCATTCATCAGTTCTATGGTATGTGAAGTAAAAGTAACCTGTGTGTGCTTTTTATACTTGATAGGATGAACCCTCTTATCTGATAGATCCTAAGGAGTTAGCTGTGTAAGTCTGTAGTTGCAAAATAGTTAGGAGTCCAGTAGCACCTTTAAGACTAACCAACTTGATTGTAGCATAAGCTTTTGAGAACCACAGCTCCCTTGATGCATCTGACAAAGAGAGGTGTGGTTCTCAAAAGCTTATGCTACAATAAAGTTGTTAAGTCTTAAAAGGTGATACTGGACTCTTTCTTATCTGATAGTAATCAGATTGTATAAACTGGGGGCCTTCTCACTGCTCTGAAACAGCTACCAGCCTCTGTGCGGTATACCTATCTGTCCACACTAAGCCTGTTGGTCTAAGAGTCGCAAACATTGAAAGTTGCAAATGTTAGACTGATCTCACCATTTCTTTTAACATCATACCTGTTCTCTCCTAAAACCATCAAGAGGACTCATAGTGCTGTTTGATTTTGCTAGGATGTGGATGAAGTGTATGCAGGAGATATATGCGCGTTGTTCGGCATTGACTGTGCTAGTGGGGATACATTCTCCGATAAATCCAGCACAGACCTTTCCATGGTAAGTTCTTTCTTGGTTAAACTGCTACAGCTTGCTTTGGGTTTTGTTTGTAAATTATCTCTTTATGTGTAGAAAATAAGTCCTTTTTAAAAAAAAAAAGTTTGTATTTTTATTTTCAGAATGCTTTTGCAGCTATTATAAAACCCATAAGGATATATATGTTTATAGCTCCAAAATCTGCCATTGTGAAAGGGCAGGGTCACCAATGTATAATGCAGTGGATATACTGTATTTAAAATGTAGTTACAAACATTAACTAAATATTAAATATAAAACTGTGTTGAAAATCCTGATATTCTCCGAAAGGATGTACCCAATCTTAAAAGATGCTTCACCTCCCGGGTTCTTCCAGAGAGGAGAGAATGGAAACGGGCCCCCGGCTTGAGAGCTTCGTCTCCTGTCCTTCAAGCATAGGAAGAAATTCCCTAGTGACATTGCACATGTATTTGCAAATAGAAATCTTCTGAGCTTAGTTTACTTCTCCCCTTGCTCAGGAGAGTGGGAAAAGGAGTGGGCAAACTGGAAACCTCCTCCCATCTTCCACAGCCTGGTGGAATGCTGGGAGTCATGTGTCACCCATACACATGGGTGTGTATGGGTGATCCCCCCCCCCCAGTGAAGGAAGTGGCAGCCACGGGAATATTTTGTTGCACTCTGCTGACTCATGGGAAGGGAGGCATATTGGCTATTTCTCATGATAAGCCAGCTTTTCCAATGAGTGTGCACTTATGAGGACACACTACCAAATCCAAGCTCCCCAATTCATTGGGTAACCTTAAATCAGAAGCAACTTGATAGAACACAATGGACCAGGATTATAAACATGATTGCTGTGTTCACTTGTTGCACTTTCAGGTATGTGCTTCAAAATATAATTCTAGAGCAGTAGCCATTTTAGTGTGTTGCAGCAAAAATGGAGTTTGGTAGCACTTTAAAGCCTAATAACATTTATTGGATGCTCACTTCATTAAAAGTACAGTGCGTCCAATAAATATTGTTAGTCTTTAAGCTGCAACTGGTTTCCTGTTTAAATTTGCATAAAAACATAATGGGCACCATCCTACCATCCACATATGGAGTTTTCCCATGTTCTTTTGCATTGGTGCAGGTTTCCCCCCCAGCCTCTGGAAGGATTCTCAAGATCTGTGCAGTGGAACCACCATTAGGGTCAGTGGGCAGGAGTGAGGAGGGATAAGGTGGTCAAATTGCCCCTTTCCCTCAGTAGAGCAGCATTTGCAGAATGGGGACGAGGAACAATTTTAACTTCTTTTCCTTCCTCATTTCACTCACATCTCCCAAACCTGTGTGGCTGTTCCTTTGAAAATATCCCATGACCCTGGGAGTGATGTTTCCAGGGGTCAGACTGACTGTGCATCAATGCAGAGGAACATGGGGAGACTACACATTCTGCACACATTAGTTACGATATTGCCCAATGTGTCTGTCATGCCTTTCTTTAAAGAGTAATTTTTCAAGGAAGTAACTAACTACACAAAAGGAATAAATGTGAAGAGAACTTGTCTGAAATGTCACTTGAGTCAAGGCCCTTTGAAATGAGTTCAGTGGAACTTGTGCAAGGGTCTAGCAAATGGAAGCCAGAATGTCCAGCAAGGGGAAAGCGTTTTGCTGTTAAGGCACTTCTGGTGCAAGATTCACAAACCTTTCATAGAATATATACCTTGAACAATAGCCGGGAATATGAACATGTTCAGTAGACACAGTAAAGATTAAAGCAGAGTTTGTTTTTATATTGCAAGTTTGTGTGTGTGTGTATATATATATTATATTTTCCCCTTTTTCTAGGAATCTATTCATGTCCCTGATCCTGTCATTTCAGTAGCAATGAAGCCTGCCAACAAGGTATGACTCTGCAAAATGGTCATTAGTAAATTATTTCCTAAGTTTGGGATAAAATGCTGTGGGCTTGTGGGCTTTTAGAAATTAAAATAGAATGATGTATTTGCATTTTCTGAAGTGGAGGAATGTATTTTGATTTTTTGTCACAGCCTTCCTTTGAGGAGTGGAAGGTGGAGGCATACATGACCCCTCCTCCTCCTATTCTCACAACATTCCTGTGAGGCAGTTTAGATTATGAGTGTGTAACTGGCCCAAGGTAACCTAGCATCTTCATAGCAGACTGGAGATTTGACCCAGAGTGTCTCTGTTGCTATTCAGAAAGTAACCAGTGTACCACACTGACTAGCTTTTCTTCAGAAAAACGGATTACATTTTCTGGTGTGAGGGCCCCCCTTCTGTTGATGGTCTTTGTGCCTGAGCCAGGGATGATAATGCAATCATAGGTGAGAGATTCCTAGCTTGAGCCCGGGGGGTCGGGGTATAGTATTGAAGTGTTGGGCTGTGACTGGAGAGGTTCAGGTTCTAGTCCTCACTCAGCCACAAAGCTCGCAAGGTGCCCTCTTGCCATTCACACACACGGTCTCATCTAGCTCATTAGGCTGTTGTAAAGATAAAATGGAGGGAGAATGAGCTGTATGCTGCCATGAGCTCCTTGGAGGAAGAACAGTGGCGGACCTACATTTTTTGGACCCTAAAGCTTGAACTGTTATGGGGTCCCCCAGATTAGATTCTGGCAATCTTGGTGAGCCCATACAGCTAGGGGTTTTGAAATTTGACCAATCAGAGGGACATTTTGAGGCCATATGAAATGGGCATTAGAGGAGGGCTTTAGAGGGCACCACCACTGTGGAAAGGCCAGGCGAATCAGCCCGTCCCTCCAGAGAGCGCCGGTGTTAGAGCTTATTCTAAATTCAAAGGACTTCAACCCATTGGCTTATAATTCTGTCCCTAAAATAGCCTTATTTTAATAACAAACACTTAAAAAAACTCCATCAATTTTGTTGAAAAATTCACTCATTAAAAAAAAGTTGCTTCAGGTCTCTCCAGGATTAGGGGCCCTGAAGCTTAAGCCTAATTAGTTTCATAGTAGGTCTGCTCCTGAGGAAGAACAAGATTTTAAAAATGCGGTATCTAAAAGAGTTGGTGATGTTTTGAACCCAGTATGTTTCATGCATGTGGACAGTTTATGAAAACTGCCCAGCCATGCTTTAATAGCTTTTTGCTGGAAACACAGCTAGCTCTTCAGACTCTCATCTAACTGACTCATGGATGCGGATTTCTTTCCTGCTTATAGAATGACTTTGATAAGTTTTCAAAAGGTATTAACCGCTTTATCCGAGAAGATCCTACCTTCAGAGTTCAGTTTGACGACGAGAGCAAGGAGACCATTATTTCAGGAATGGGGGAACTACATCTGGAAATCTATGCTCAGGTAATTGATTGTTAAAGGCTACGTTGGGCAACCATGGTTTTGGGTCGTCATAGTGGAAGCAATCCTTTTAATTCAGCATCAATCAGCATTCTGCACTAACTGAAAACTGCTTCGCTGTGTGTTGTGGATCACGATTGTTGTACAGTGCAGCCTCCAAACCTGTAGATGGATTTGTGCATGCACTTTCTACATATCCCGTCTGTAGATGCAAAGAATTCGTTTAGGATTTCAGGATCTGAACCAAATCTTGTACTCTATAATTATAAAAATGTATCTGTTTACAAAGGTGGGATATGAGGGGTGGGGCTTTACAACTGGTACATATGTATAATGTAAGTTTTTTTTAATTAGAGAACATCACCTGATCAATCAGACAACATTTGCCATTTTCCCCAATGATTATAAATAGTATTTTAGATAAATCTGGCTGCTTCCTCCACTAGGCTTTGCCCATTTGGCTGTTCATTTTAATTGGTGTACATTTTTTGTGTCTCCCCCCACCCTTTTTATCTAGAGAATGGAAAGAGAATATGGTTGTCCCTGCGTTATAGGAAAGCCAAAAGTAGCCTTTAGAGAGAGCATTGTGGCAACAGTACCGTGAGTATTCACTATAACAAACAAGGTCTGGGGATATGTTGCCTTTGGTCCTGATCGTATAGAGGGAATGAAGGGGTTTCTGAGCCCACGAGAGCCTATGGTGTAGCCCTTATTCTAGCTGTATGTGCAGGATTATTTTAACAAACTCTAATAGCAGTATTGAAGGCATTTTGCTAATCTTGTGCTGCGCGTTTTGGCTGGCGACTATTCCGTATTACTTTCACTCCATGCTGTGGGTGCCAGAGAACTTGCATGTGCCAAGGAATAATTTCCTGCAGATTTAAAAAAAGCAACAGGAATGGCGTTAGAGAGCAAGCAAAAATCATTTCCTAATTCCCATAAAGGACATTCTTGTTAGGCTTGCCTGCTTTATTTCCTTCTCTTTTTCTCCATTCCCCATTAATCTCTTATTGTTAATGTAACACTGATCATATGTCAACTGGCCCTTCAGATACATCTTTTTAAGATTTGACTAATGGACTTGCTTTGATGTGCCTTGATTCATCTGCAGTGGCTGGCTACTGGCACTGCCCTTGAAGTAGGCGGGACATCTCTCTGTTGGTGGCATAGTAGGGTTAACCTTGGAGAGGAATAGTAGTGGGTGTGTGGAGGATTCTGCCCTGGGGAAGGGGATTGCGCTTGATCACTTCCTAGTCCCTTGCAAGCCTATGATCCACAGGAGGAAGAAACTGATCTGATCAGACAGCTAACCAAAGAGACCAATTTTTTCATAAATCCTCAGCTAATAGGTTCTTCTTTAATTTCTGTTATTATTTATACCCCACCTTCCAGATAGGACTGAAAGTGGCTTACATCATTCTCTCCTCCATTTTATCTCACAACCCCAAGAGGTAGGTTAGGTTAAGATAATGTGATTGGCCCAAGGTCACCCAGCGGATTCCATGGTAGTGTAGGAATTCAAACCTGGGTCTCCCAGATCCAAGTCAGTCTAACACTCTAACCACTACACCACTCTGGCTCTCAGGATGTGCATCCGGGACCAGGAAGGGCTTAATAGTAAGAACCAGCCCCCTGAACTGAACCTGGAAAGTAAGTGGTATCTAGAGCGAAAACACTTGTGCTAATGGTTCCACTATAGCTGTAGTGTATATATGTCATATAGATTCTTCCCCCAAAGCAGCTGGACCCTGTGACCCTGCCTAATTTCTGCTTTTTTAAAAACAATTTTTGCTTAATTTGGTCAGCTTTTTTAGACTAAGAATTTGAGACTTGTAGAGGAGCTATGTGTGGCGCTGAAGCCCTGTCCCCAACCACTGAAAACCTTAAGTAGCCTCGCTTGCTTCTGAGATTTCTGCAGTCATACCACCCCAATTCTTCGAAGTATGAGCAAAGCCCTCCGTGAGGGGCTAGAAACAGGCCCATTTTAAAAACAATTCTAAGGAAGTCAAATTCTATGTCCTGTCATGCACAGCTGGTGTTTTACCACTGAGCCATGGCCCCTCCCCACAATCCTAGCAGCCTGATCCTGTCCTCTGCTGTTCAGCAGCCGTAAACGGGGCAGTAGGCTCCCAGGGCACCCTGGATTGCTCAGGAAGCATCTCCAGCTTCTTTGTCAGGACCCTTGGTATCTCCTTCCTGTCTGAAGTCCTGTTGTGGGAATCACTGTGCTAGAATGATTTTCTGACAGGCAAGACTTTTAACTTCCCCTTTTTATTTTACAATAACGTTACTTACCTGGGAGACAATGTCGTGGATTAAAACCACATAGGAAAATTCAAGATAATCATCGTTCCTTTTCTGAAACCAGCAGCAAAGGGGAAAATTTAAACTCTAGCTTAATTCCATTATACAGTTGTCAATCAGATGCATGTAATTACTATCAAGCGTCTTAAATGAATGTTAAATAGAGATGGGCACGAACTGAAATATGAACCAAAGTTCGTGACGAACTGGGCCAGTTCGTGGTTCGTGAACTGGCGGTTCATCAGACCTCATTTCTGACGAATCGCCATGAACTTTAGGCTGGTTCATTTGTTTTGTTTTTTGGTTCATCACTGCAGACAGCCTGGCGCCAATCAATCAGTTTCCTAGGCAACAGGGGATGGACTTCCTGCAGACCTTCTGCTGACCTGGAAATGATGATTTGCTGACCTGGATGTGACATTTTCATAAACCAAACGAACCGGTTTGCGAACCGGGGTAGGTTTGTGAAAGTTTGTGGTTCATGGTTTGTAACTGCAACGAACCACGAACCGCACGGTTTGGTTTTTTTCCGGTTCATGCCTATCTCTAGTGTTAAATATTAAAGATATAGTTAAATACAAGGACCCTCTCCCCAGCAGGGGTATTTGGTTTTTAGATGTACAATAACATATGGGAGGCAGAAACAAAAGTTTGAAACTCCAGTTGCTCAGATTGCTATACAAAAAGTTACCTTCTTTTTAAAGACAAATACACATTGCGTAAACAGATTGATGGATTTCTAACTGAGTTATTGTGTTTGTGTAATGCTAAATCATTATGGAGACTCCTTTCTTAAGTCTGTGCTTTTAAAAAAAATATAAAAGCAAGCACATCGCATAGAACAGATAGATGTTATGTATTTAGGCCAATGATGTGTTTTCCCAGAAAAAAATGATTTGGAAATCTACCCCCCCCCCCCGCCCCCGCAAATGCCAGTGCTTTAAAGATTCAGCATGCTTGTTTTGACTTAAATTTAGTAAACAAAAAATTAAAAGAACTCCATAATATTTTAAGGTCCCAGTAGCAACAAATGGTGTAACTGAAATGTTCAGTTAAGGAAAAAAGTAAATTGGGTGTAGTTTAAATGTTGCATTCACAACACTGTGTGGAAATTATTGGCATTAGAATAATGCATGTAAAACGTTAAAGACAATATAACATGTACTTCCCTTATGTTGTTTAAAGGAAAAAATACTAAAATTTGAGCACACTCCAAGAACTGTGCATATTATGCTACAGATGTGGCTGTCCATTCATCTGTCTCAACAGAATTTAACTGATTTACAGTGGGATCCTCCATTTCTCTGTGAAGCTCTGTGGCTTTACTGATTAGTTCCAGCTCACATTGGTGAACCGGTATCTCTTCCAACATGTGAAAGGAGGCATAAATAAATTTTTTAGTTTGGCTGTGCATGTCAAATCAAGTGAATTAATAACATTTTTTAAAAGTTGGGTTATTATATGAATTTGTGGTCCTCTTCCCATTTACTAGTAATCACCCCAAAGCATTAATTACAACTGAAACTGCCAAGCTTGCCTGATACTGAATTGGCAATGACATCCATTGTCATCAATTTCATGAAATGATGAATCTTTAGAAACAGAAAATTTTCCTCAGAAAAATGAAATACCAGATCATTTTCTGCCCCACATCTCTGATGTCAAACAACACCATAAGAATATCTGATGGCAAAATGCAGTATGTTAGGTAGCATGCTGTTTTGACCAGGTGTATCAATACAAAATTCAAAAATAAACCGAGGGAATTCCTAACTCTAAAAAACAAGTGTGTGTGTGTGGGGGGGGGGGGATGATATTAGCAATATTTGGATTATTATTTTAGATAATATTTTCTGAAGATGCTAGCCCGTACACAATGTTTTTTGTTCACATGCGCATGTGTACATATACAAAGACACACAGTCCACTTGGCAAGAGAGTAAAGTTGGGCTTTATACTGTGTGTGTTTGTTTCCACAGCATCTCTGTAGCCACCTGAGATGTTTGCACAGCAACTCCTTGGCTACTCTCTCTGTTCTACAAAGGATGTGGTGTTTTTTTAATCAGGTGGTCATGGAGCCTTTAGATAAACAGAGTATTGCTCCAATCAGTTAATTTCTTCTCAAAGGGAAGGGAGAATGCACTTAGGAAGTACTGAGACTCTGTTGTGAAAGAAAGCATCTTAGCAAACCCATTTTAGCTCCTGCTGATAAAAGAACAGTTCATATTGAGCCTTCCCAAGTCAGGGGGAAAAGTACAGAAAACGGCAACTAAGATTAAGGTGTTGGCACACGTTTCCTATGAGGAAAGGCTGAAGAGTCTGGGACTTTTAAGCCTAGAAAAGAGATTACTAATGGGGACATGACAGAGATTTATAACCTTATGAACGGGGTATAAGTGGATGGAAAGATCTTTTTCTTCCTCTCCCCAAATATTAGAACTTGAAGGCATCCAGTGAAGTTGATGGCAGTAGATTCAGGACAGACAAAAGAAAATACTTTTTTACTCAATGACTGACTAAAATACGGAATTCACTGCCAAAAGGGTATAGTGATGGCCACAGGCATAGACAGCTTTAAAATGAGATTAGGCAGATTAATGGGGGATACATGGTGAATAAGGGGAACCTCCACATTTAGAGACAGTAAACCTCCAAATACCAGTGCTGGGAGGCAACATTAGGGGAAGCCCTAGGTCTTTATGCCCTGTTGTTGGGCCTCCAGAGTCATTCAGTGGCCACTGTGTGAGACATGATACTGGACTAGCAGGAGTCTTTATGTTCTTATGGAAAACATGTTTCGAGAAGACAGACAAAAAAACATGGGAAGGAGTTTTTGGTTAGTTTGTGCCACTTCTGGCAGTTGATCAGGCCTTCTTAGGCAGGCATATGTCTTACTTGGAGCCTTACAGGAAGGAATGGCTCAGTGTTGACTGTCTTCTAATACACTCTTTTTCTTTGGCAACCAATTGTAGCTAGTAAGAGGGGCAGCGGATGAGCATGCAACACTGCAGTTATCACTCAGAATGGCACCATGCAGGTTTTTTTTCTGGGCATGGTAACAGAAAAGAGCCTTTTAGGAAAAAATCCTTAGCCTCTCTGTTTTTGTTACATTAACTTACCATTTGTTTAACACTTTCAACTTGTATCATGTTGTACCACGTGTCTTCAGTTGAATTCTGCCATATAATGTATCCACAGGCCACCTGGGCTAGGTTCCGAACAGGCTCCATTTCTGCAGTTATATTCCCATGATTGTCTAGCAGTGGGGGGAAAAAACAGCCTGTACTGAACTGGGCAGAAGTCTTGATCTATTTAATCAGCTTAAAAGAAAAAAAGCATTTCCTCGCTTTTGTTATAAACTTCTGCAATCTTAGCTATGGTTCTAGGCCCAATCCGTAAATGTTGTGTGCCAACCCTCCTCCAAGTCAGGATCTGTGATTATTGTCAACTATGTTATTTGTAAACGTCAACAATCTGTTTGCTTTATTATGAACCATTTAGACTCGGCTTAGTGGCTTACATAGAAAAGCGCTGTAATGGGCATGGGAAACAGCAGGGGCTAAGTTCAGAAACAGCAAGACCGCCTGGTTGTTGGACCATTACTGCCAGTCATACAGAAAGTCTGCAGAAGGCCTTCCATGTGCTGGAACCATTTATACATACTGTATGCTGGTTCCCTAACATACTGTGATCATAAGGGCTATACACTTGTTTTGTTAAAAATTAAAGCTGAGATTCTCCAGATTTTGCACATGCACAAGTGCATATATTTTCATAAAGTTGGCCGTGTTGGCCTGCAATAGAATGGCAGAACTGGTCCAGGGGCACCTTAGAGACCGACAAGATTTTCAGGGTATCAGCTTTTGAGAGTCAAAGCTCCCTTCTTCAGATATGAGGGGCATCTGAAGAAGGGAGCTTTGACTTCTGAAAGCTGACACCCTGAAAATCTTGTTGGTTTCTAAGGTGTCACTGGACTCAAGTCCAGGAGCACATATAATTACAGAATAATCCTCTAACAAAGCCTGTAGAGTTACCACTGGCCAGGAGTATGGACAAGTAGCATGTCATGCTATTTGTTCAAGCTACCTATTAAATTCCACAATAGTGGCAAACAGTATTTTTTTAAAAAAAACGGAACAATTCAACTATTATGTTAATGGCATAATAGCTGAATACAACTACTAATGGCCACTGGTTTAAAGTAGAGGCAGCCAGCAATCCCGCCAGGACATTCTAACCAGTCTTTCACCTCCACTGAGGGATGACTTGTCCAGATGGAACTAAATAAGTGAGCCACCTTTTCTGTATCAGCTGATATCCAGCCAGCCAGAGGGACTTATAGGTTGCATGCCTCTGGTTTAAAGGAAAGCTACCAACTCATGTTCACTGGCAGTGGTAAATTTCAAAACTTCATTCAACTGGTTTCAGTTCAGCACTAAAAGTCCCCCTCAAAAAGCAAAGTGTCAGGTTCTTTTTTAACCTGGAATGTTTTGTGCCTCTAGGGTTTCTGACAGGTTCTTGATTCTGTTGTAGAATTCATTATCCACTTGCTCCGTATTCTTCCCAAACTCCCCTTCCACTGTGTAGTGCACTTCTGGAGCAGTATGCTGGTCACCATGATGATATAGAATCTCAGCTGTGCAGTTGACGGGACTGTCCTGTGGCAGAAAAATTGGCAGGGGGTTAAATTTTTCAGGAGCCACATGCTAGCATGTTTCTAAAGAGCGATTTGTTTTTCTTTTCAGTGCAAGTTTGATTGCTAATATGTACTGTCCATGACTAGTCCTTATTTTGAACATTATATATTCTTACTGACTGTAAGCTACTCTGTTCCAGGAAAATGTTACATGCATTCCCCTTCCTCTCTTCTTCAGTTGTTCTGATAATAACTGGTAGTTGACTAGTATAGAATGTAATCAGATATTGTGGCAGTTTTCTGTGGTTGTGGAATCATCCTGGGATAGGTGGTCGAGTGGCTTGTTCCTTGGTGTCATGTACTCCAGTCTTTAAAGACGTCAGGAGTATTTTCCCAATACCACAGCCTGCATTTCCAAACTTTGGCAAAAACTGGATTTGTGTGAGTTGCACTCCTATCTTTAGCTCATACATCAACATTTTATTCCACCATTGTATCAGGGAGTTTACATGAAAGTTCTGCTGCTTCAGAGAGCAAGGCTAGATCTAATGGGCTGAAGTTATCAGAAAGATTAGGAGAAACTTCCTAATGTAAAGAACAGTTTGGTAATGGAAGGAGTTACTTGTTATTTGGAGATGGGTGGGGGGAGACTTGCTGGGCTCTGAACAGAGAAGTTGGACAAAATGGTCTATAAGGACCCTTCCAGCTCTACGAGTCTATGAAGCTGGTGTTTTTGGTAACACGTCTTTTATGTTTAAAGAAATAGGTTTAATATATACCAAGTCTGAAACATATCATTGACATTAAGGAATGCTGCTCTTAAAAATGAAGGACTTTCATGTGGCTCCTAAACGCATTTTCTAGTAAGTTAAGACTGGTTTGCACATATGTGCGCTGCTTGATTTTTTTTAACCACTTGGAAGTAAAGTATGAACTAGCTCAATTCAAAAGCTTTGGCTTTGAGGTGAACATATGAAAGTCCTGTCTGCAGGAAACGTACAGAAATAAATCACCAGTGATACCAAATCGGCTGGTTCACATTAAAATCAGCTCTGGTTTTCAGCAAAGATTCACTTTTCATGTAACAACTTGATATTCTCTTGGGTTTTATGTCCACATGGGCTGTCTACCCCACTTCTGTGCATGAAGAAATGGTCAGACCATATCTGTATTCTGGAGCCTCTGGATCATGACAACTAGTGATGCTGGTAGGAATGTCTGATGGCCTTGAAGGCAGTGGTTTGCCTTTACTTGAGTGTGGTCCTTAGTAGGCTGTTAAGAGCCATGGGGTTTTGGTAGGCCAAGACCTCTTGATGGTAAGCCAGAATCATCTACACGAGATGTGCAGGTCACCAATCCTTTTGGACAGGCTGACCTTGCCATGCTGATCCATGTTTCTGTAAGTTCTAGACTGGGTTACAGTAACATGTTCTTTGAGGGGCTTCCGTTGAAGACAGTGTGAACACTTCAACTAGTTCAAAATGCCACCACGTGATTATTAACAGGAACATGAGTTGCTTTCATCATATTAAACTGCTTTCAGAGCAGCTTCACAGGTTTCCTGTTTGCTTCTGGGTTCAATCGTAGTTGCTAGTTCTCTCCTTTAAAGCCCTTATGGCCCCTTGCACTTCATGTCTGAAAGATTGTCTCTCCTTGCATAAGCCTGTGTGCTCAGGACCTGTTAACTTTGCCTTCTCTGAAAGCAGCATATCTGGGCACTAGCAATTCTCCATTGCTGCAGAATGATGCATCCTCTGGTGAGCTGTAGCATCCCATCACTGCTGGTCTTGTAGGAGAAAAAGCAGGATATAAATGTTGTTAAATAAATGTATTTAGGATGAGGGTGCCATACAAAGTCAGCCTAGTATTGTGGTCATAGTGCTGGACTAGGATCTAAGAGACTCAGGTTTGAATCCCGTCTTCCATGGAAGCTTGCAGGATTACCTTGGGCCAGTTGCACACTCTCAGCCTAACCTACCTTACAGGGTTGTTGTGTGGAGGAGAGGAGAATGATGTAACTCACTTTGGGTCCCCATTGGGGAGAGAAGTGGGGTATAAATGAAGTAAATAAAAATATATGAATAGTGTGGTCTGCACTTCATTGGTGCAGACATTTGTTTATTTTCAGAATGGCTTCCTCATGGTTTGTGCCTGCTACTAGAAAGAGGTTCACTCTAAAAAAGCCCTATCAACATCAACCAAAGAAACATCAGTTACCTTTTGTAGGATTTCTGTTATTGAAAACTTAAGACGGTATTTATGTCCAACACCTGCAATGTCCTAGGGAGAGAAGAGTAGGCCATTTTCAGTTCTTTGAAATTGGAGGATTCTTGTTCAGAATGCGAAGCTATTGAGAAATCTTAAAAAACAATTAATCTGGAATGTATCGAAGACACCAAGAAAGCCAACAGGCTATGTCTTCCAGCCAAACTTTGGAACATTTAAGCCGTTTCACTAGGAGACTGATGTGTACGCATTCTTCTCTCCTAGTGAAATCAGTAGAATTTTAAATGTCTGCCAGTACCCAATGTTTTTAACCAGTGATCAGCAGCCTTTGAGGGCCAAACTAGACTTACAGCAGCCATAGGTCTGGCCCATGGCTGCCAACACCATTTTAGAGAAGAATTTGGCCATTTAAAAAGTGCCATTAGGGCCCAGTTCCCCTGTGGCAAGGTGGGACCAGCTGTGTTGTCCCCTCCCTGTGCCTGTTGCCAAAACAGCCATGTTCCAACATTTGAAAAGGCACGCACGAGGCGGGGGCAAGATTGCCTTGTTGTGCCACACTGCAGTCTCAATCAGGATTGGGCCTTTGCAGCTCTTTTTAAATGGCCAAATTCTTCTTTTAAATGGTATCGGTGGGTTGGACCTGTGGCTGCCGTAACACCTAATGTGGCTCTCAATATCATGTTGATTTTGCACCACTCTGGAATACAGTAGCAGTGATGGCTTATTTCTGTACTTTAGAGAGGACTTGGCAGAAAATGAAAGACAACTTGGTTAGGAGGCACTGAGAAGTCTTTTTTTTTTAACCTCATGTAAATGGTTTTACACTTTCGCCCAAACTGCATGCTCCAGGCATTTTCTGTATTGTGAGGAAACGGACTTCTGGGCATACTCCTAACTTCGCAGTGAGCAAAAAGGACACCACAGCATGTTTTAGTTTCTCCTTTCCGCAAATTGGCCTGCTGCGTTGTTTCCACTCATCCTATTAGAGGATGGAAAAGAGAGAGGCCAGCCAGGTCTCCTACCGGAGGGCTGAACCTACAAGCCAGTGGCGCCGGGTGGGCCGGGCTCTCTTGAAATCGGCGCCCGGCAGTGCAATCCTGTGCCGTTACTCCGACGTGAGCCCAGTGCGTGGAAACTGGAGTAACTGCACTGCTACCTTTGGCCGGGGCTGTTGTGTTAAGGGATCGTCAGTTGACAAGGCTTAACCTGGGAAAGGGGGGCTTGCATTGTTATGTGTCATCAATAGCAAAAAAAGGGGGGGCGAGGTGCGGCTTAGCAAAACAGGCTTGGTGCTTGAAGGTGAGATGAGCAGGGAGGTCGACGTGGCTTTCCGGTTTTGAGCGGCGAAGCCTGGCAGCCTGGGCTCGCGTTGAACGGGGTGCGGATGCGGGGCGCGCCTCGTCTGCCCCCGCCGGCCTCCCGCCTGCGCAGGGCCCGGCTGCTTGGCTCGGTCCCGGGCCTCGCCCTCCCCGCACCCTCCCCGGCTAGGCTGGGCAGGTGCGGCTCACCTCTCGGCTGGCTTGGCTCACCGCCCGCACGGCGAAGAGCTTGCTGGGCCCCCCGTGCTGGTAGTTGATGTAGTTGCCTACCACGGCGGCGGCGCGGGTGGCCGGGTAGTGGGTCGGCGGGATCTCCATGGGGCGCGCTGCCTGTGCTTCGGCGAGGCCGCTGCTGCTTGGATGGCCCCTCCCCGGCGAAGCGGAAAGGTCGGCCGGGTTGGGCCGGGCTTGGGCGGCGGCGGTAGTCGCGGGCGCGCAGGCGGGGGTCTGCGCCGTCGCCGCCTGGAAAGAGGCGGGAAGCGCCAGCAAGAAGAGGGGGAGAAGCGCTGGCGGGGCGGCGGGGCTGCTGGGGAACATCTGCCTGGAGGGCCACATCTGGGCCGCCTGGCGCAGCTGCGGCTTTTGAGCACCGTTGCAGAGCAGCGGGGAGGGAGCTGGAAGTGGCGCCTCTGCCAAAAAGAAGGGACGCGCTTCGCAAACCCTCTCGGGGCCTGTTTACTCGGGATCGAAGCCCACTTAAGGCCGTTGGGGCTGGCTCGCTCGCATGTGTGCGAAGGGCTGCGGCCAAAAAGGCTTTGGCATCGTGGGAAACGAGCAGCTCTTCGGCATGTTTGCTTGGCGGTAATCCACACGGTCGATGGTAGCTGGGTTTCACGCTGCAGCGTCCAGAGTCGCAGGCTTGCTCGGAAGTAAGCCCCATCGAACTTGGTGGGGCTTTCTTCCGAGTAAATACGGTTAGGAGACAGTAGCAGTTTTTTCACTTGGGACGACGGTTTGTTGGCAGCCACAACCATGTTAAGGAAACAGCAAGATCCAATAGCACCTTAAAGCCAGGGTATGAGCTTTCAAGAGTCACTCTGGAAAGCTCATACGTTGGAAATCTAGTTTGTCTTTGAGGTGCTCTTGGATCCAGATCTTGCTCTTCAACTGCAGACCAACACAGCTTCCCGTTTGAACCCGTGTTGATAACATTTGATTTATATACCACCCTTCAAGATGACTGAACACCCACTCAGAGCAGTTTACAAAGTATGTTGTTGTTGTATTGTCGAAGGCTTTCACGGCCGGAGAACGATGGTTGTTGTGGGTTTTCCGGGCTGTATTGCCGTGGTCTCGGCATTGTAGTTCCTGACGTTTCGCCAGCAGCTGTGGCTGGCATCTTCAGAGGTGTAGCACCAAAAGACAGAGATCTCTCTGTGTCACAGTGTGGAAAAGATGTTGGCAGGTCATTTGTATCTACTCAGGAGGGGTGGGGTTGAGCCGAGTCATCCTGTAAGAGTTTCTCAGGGTGTGGAATGCTAATGGCGGGAGGCTTCACTGAATCCTGAGAAGGTTCTTTTGCATATGGATTGGTGCTTGATGTGCTAATCTTCTCTGCAGGGCTATTGTCGGGTGTGGAGTGTTTTGTTGGCCTGGTGTTTTTCAGAACTGGAGCCCATGCTCTGTTCATTCTTAAGGTTTCTTCTTTCCTGTTGAAGTTTTGCTTATGCTTGTGAATTTCAATGGCTTCCCTGTGCAGTCTGACAAAGTAGTTGGAAGTGTTGTCCAGTATTTTGGTGTCCTGGAATAAGATACTGTGCCCTGTTTGAGTTAGGCTATGTTCTGCCACTGCTGATTTTTCAGGTTGTCCAAGTCTGCAGTGTCTTTCATGTTCTTTTATTCTTGTCTGGATGCTACGCTTTGTGGTCCCGATGTAAACTTGTCCACAGCTGCAGGGTATACGGTATACTCCTGCAGAGGTGAGGGAGTCTCTACTGTCTTTTGCTGATTGTAGCATCTGTTGTATTTTTCGGGTGGGTCTGAATGCTGCTTGAAGGTTATGCTTTTTCATAAGCTTTCCCATCTGATCAGTAATTCCTTTGATATATGGCAAAAACACTTTTCCTGTAGGAGACTGTTTTTCCTTTTCATAAGCTTTTCATAAGATTTCCCATCTGATCAGTAATTCCTTGAAATTCACAAGCATAAGCAAAACTTCAACAGGAAAGAAGAAACCTTAAGAATGAACAGAGCATGGTTTCCAGTTCTGAAAAACACCAGGCTAACAAAACACTCTATACCCGACAATAGCCCTGCAGAGAAGATTAGCACATCAAGCACCAATCCATATGCAAAAGAACCTCCTCAGGATACAGTGAAGCCTCCCGCCATTAGCATTCCACACCCTGGGAAACTCTTACAGGATGACTCGGCTCAACCCCACCCCTCCTGAGTAGATACAAATGACCTGCCAACATCTTTTCCACACTGTGACACAGAGAGATCTCTGTCTTTTGGTGCTACACCTCTGAAGATGCCAGCCACAGCTGCTGGCGAAACGTCAGGAACTACAATGCCAAGACCATGGCAATACAGCCCGGAAAACCCACAACAACCATCTATGTTGTTATTATCTCCACAACAAAACACCCTGTGAGGTGGGTGGGACTGAGAGAGCTCCAGAGAGCTGTGACTGACCTGAGGTCACCCAGCTGGCTTCAGGCGCAGGAGTGGGGAATCAAACCCAGTTCTCCAGATTAGATTCCTGCCACCCTTAACCACTACACCAAACTGGTGCTCCACCCACTCTCTCCCAAAGGTGCTTGAATTGACGTGGCCCATTTGGGATGTATTCCCCACCCCCACCCCAGCACTTCATTCTCTGGGGCATCATGTGTAAGACGAGAGATGTGCAAAGATAAAATGCTGGACTGGGGCATCACGTGTAAGACGAGAGATGTGCAAAGATAAAATGCTGGACTGGCAGTCATGGTAATCTGAAGAGAGTTTCCAAGTTGGGGGAGGGGCTGTGGCTGACTTCAGGTTGCTGGGCTTCTAGTTCTTTAACCATTGTTATTTTGACAAGGAAAAACTGATCTAGGGGTGTCACACACTAAAACAAAGCTTTCAGCCAGATGCAGTGAGAATGTCATAGTAGTGGTTGCTATGTAGGCTTAGCCTTATCCAAAGAGCGTTATGAATGAATTGTTGGGCCCATGCCTAGTGCCGTATTCACAGGCTGGCACTGATTGGTGTTGGTGCATTGTGTTTAAGAATGCTTGTCACAAATATTAAGAGCCAAATAAAGTACAGTATGATTCAGACTTTCTTCCCTTCATTCACACACAGTACAAGATTTCTCTCAATATATCAAAAATTGGTTTCAAATCCATTTCCACTCCCCCACCCCACCTTGCTTCTTCATCTTTGACCCTCTGTAGTTTAAGATGACCTTTTTTCTCCTAATGGCTATGTTCAGTCATTTATTTGGGGATGGAGCACAAAAACGTTTGCAATTTCTCCCCCCAGGTTCCTGCATCGGACCGTAAGAGGCTTGCTAGTTTGGGCTACTATTTGTCATGGGTATTTCCTGCATAGGACCCTGTCATATAAACTAATTACTTTGCAAAGAAGAGGAAACTAACTTGATCAATTTGCTGGGGACGTAAGAAAGTCCCCCCCCCCATGTGTAGTTTTTCCTCTGAAAATGGATTTTATATCTTAGGAAGCCTATAGGTTTGCCCTGGCAATGTTCTGGTCACTCTTGTTTGCCGTGGGGCTTCTTGCTGCTTCTTGCTGAATGGGCATCCTTGGCTCTTCTTTTACAAAGAGAAGGGTGCAGGGAAGCCTGCTTCACACCTGCCAGGCTTTTCTTTTTGTCAGGATGTACAGCAGGATATATATGATACCGTTGTATTATGCTGTTACGACCCCCTTTCTGTCCTTGGTTAGTTGGATTTTGCCTTTAACCCTCTCCTTACACCCACTGAGTAGATTGCTGCCACCAGGAATTATATTGTAAAAAATAATTTTAATAATGTGCCCAAGCGTCAGGCTCCTTTGTGGATCTATGTGGCCCTGAGGATAGGAATGGGATATATAGGGATAACAGATACTCTGCGATGAAAAAAACAAACTTTTTTTTTACACAAAGCGTATTTTCATACTGTTAATTAAGCTTGATGGTTTCAAAGATGGTTCAGTTCTTAAGGTTTTTTACATAGGCTCAGTCACACAGATAGACACAAACTTTCACTCTCAGGCACACACACACAGTTTGCCTGCTTTGAACAGAATTAAAATTTCCTCACAGACACACAAATTCAGGCTTTCACACAGGTTGCCTAAATGAACTAGAATCAATATTTCTCTCAGAACACTCTCAGGCCACACACAGCTTGCCTGCTTCGGCCAGACTGAATCTTTCCCTCAGTAACTAAAAACTGCATCCACTCTGCCCACACTCGGTCATCAATCATCTCACTCACTCATCCCTCTCACCCCCACTCTTCATCTGAACCACACCAAGCATTTAGAGACACACATCTAAAATCATCATATATGCTTTTAAAATGTAAATTTTTAAAAAATGAAAATTGTTGTAACCGACTCAGCCAGCTTGTGTGGAGGGCGGGCTAGAAGCCTAATTAATAATATAACACACGCACAATCCATGTGCAGTACGCTCTTGATTTTTCTCTTTATGCACAATGAGTAATTCTCATATTACATTCAAAGCATGTATAGATGGGTGTGTGCTTGAAACCAAATACTTACCCAGGTTCTAGTGTGGTACATGGGTCAAGATTAGGGTTGTCAGCCTCCAGGTAGTAACTGGAAATCTGGAATTACAGTTGATCTCCCGGCCATAGAAGTCAGTTTCCCTGGAGGGTGGACTCTAGGGATTATACCCTGCTGAGGTCCCTCCCCACCCCCAATCCTGCTCTCTCCAGACTCTGCTCCCCAAATCTCCAGGAATTTCCCATTTGACTAGCTGGCAACCCTAGTCAAGATCAGTGTCATTTTGTCAGATTAATTATACACCAAGGTTGGCATAACTAGAAGGATAACTAAGGGATACAAAAAAAACCCCTCTGAGCCTTATGGAACACAAACATTTAGTCCAGCATTCTGTTTTCCCAGTGGCCTACAAGCAGGAGCACAGAGGCCACCCCCACATTCTCCCAGCAATTGGTATATTCCCTCTGAATGTGGAGATTCCATTTAGTCTAATAGTTACAGACCTCCTTTTAATTCACCTGTGTAATCCCTGTTCAAGACAGTAAATTCCACAAATTAAGCATCGGATGAAAAATCTTTCTGTTTGTCCTGAGTCTGCCCTGTCAGCTTCATTGGATGGCCGCAGATTTGGAAGAGTGAGAAAAAGTTCACTCTGTCCACTTGTTCCACATGATGCATAATTGTATAAATCTATCATATTCCTCATCATCATTTCTTTTTTTAATAATGAAAAGTCCTCAGATTCTTTAGCCTTGACCTCAGTTGGCTGGCGGAGAGCTAGGTGTATAAATGTTTTTAATGGATTACAGCAAATTCACTCTACTCGACCATTTAACACTGCTGTGTAGTGACTTTGCCTGTAAGCCTAGGTTTGAGCACCGTGTAAGTGGAAGCATCGGTGTCAGCCTCTGCCCACCCACATATCCTGTATGAAGCAATCAGACGATAAACTTCATGATGAAAAATGTGGTTCTGTTTTGTTTGGCAGGTTTGACTTCACTCATAAAAGGCAGACTGGTGGGGCTGGCCAGTATGGTAAAGTGATTGGGTTTATCGAACGTCTGGACGCAGATGACAACACCAAAGTGGAATTTGATGACAGAACTGTCGGAACCAATATTCCAAAGCAGTTTGTGCCAGCTATTGAAAAGGTAATATTTCTCTTATATTTTGTAAAGAAAAAAAATGGGACATTTGTTTCTCTCCATATTATGATAAAGGCAACAGATGGACCTAATCCTGGAGAGGGACATTTTCTCAAAGAAGCAAGTTGGTTGTGAAGCCAAATGGTCAACCGTGATAAGAACCAGAATGAAATAAAACTGCTGTGCTGAGTAATAGTAATAGTGACATTACAGAGATTTGAGTAAGATTTCTAATTTTTTTTAAAAAAAATAATGATTAGCTGATTTTCAGGCAACAGACTTTTCCTGTTGCTGCAGGTTTTGATAGTGGCAGAACTCTTTCTGCCCTGTCCACTCCGTGCATTTATGTAGCATTGGAAAACAGAGTCAACAAGCCCCATAGATAGGAATACCACCTTCTGGCCCACTTGACTATTTCTCCAAAATAACATCCTGAAGAATCTGTTCCATATACTTTAAGTAAGATACTGAAGTCTCTCTCCCTGTTTATGTACACGTGTGAAAAACAGCCAGTTTTGAAAACACGAGGAAAGTTTGTAGTCTATGCTTTCCTCCACGTATGTGATTTTTAGCCTTCTGCTACCTTTCAAGCACAAGATAAGAAATGCTTGTTGTTCTTCTAGGTTTCCTTTTCTTGTGGCGGCACCCTCTTGTGGTAAAAGATATATTTCCTTCCTTTAAAGATTAAATGTGTTTTTCCCAAGTTCCCCTCCTCCTGTCTTATATGTGCTCATGTCAATGAAACGAGTGCTTTAGGAACTTTGTGAAGCAGATACACAAGAATGACAGGATTTTTCAACTTCCGATAAAGTTTCAGTATTTTAAAAAAGGAAAGAGTCAGCATAGTGTAGTGGATAGAGTGCCGGACTAGGATCTGGGAGACCCAGATTTGAATGCCCATTCTGCCAGGAAAGCTTGATGGTTGACTTAAGCCCATCACACTGTCAGCATATCCTGCCTCAGAGTTGTTGAAAGAATAAAATATACCAGAGGAGAAGAATCTAAGCTACTTCGGGTACCCATTGAGGAGAAAGGTGGGGTAGAAATGGAATTAAAAATAACGAATGAAATGGTCATGCCCTTAAACTTGGTTAGTGTTATAGGTGCCCAAGTGTTACCCCTGCTTCCTTTGTAATAGTTTGAAGACAGTTGTTGTCGCGGGGCTTTCCTTATCAAATAAGTAAGGAACTGCAAGGAACTTGTGTGGATGGGGGATGCTCTTGTTTTGGTGGGCTTTAACCCCCCCCCCCCTTTTATGTACTTTTTAAGGTTTCAGATTTTCCTACACACCTGGGGTAGGGGCACCAACTTTGGAGAAAAATCTCCGTTCTATCCAAGTGTGCCCAATCCATGGATTTAAGTATCCATAGTTGGGGGCCACACTTTGCAATTAGAATATACAAGTGGTCAACCTACAAAGACTTGCTAGGGGCATCTCAATTTCCTCTTTCCCTTCCCTGGCAGCTCCCATAGCCTCTCCTTTTCCTGCTTCCTTCTCTCCTTTTGTCTGCCCCGCTGTCTTCAGCTCCCCCCTAGCCCGTAGCCACTCCCCAGTCATGTGGTGAGGAACTTGCAAGGACTTGCTGGGGGACTTTACTTTCCCTGCATCAGCTTCCCCACGCTATTTCCTCTTTTTCTTCTCCTGGCAGCCTCCATATGCTCACTTTTCCCTACATCCTTCTCTCCTTCAAACCCACTAAACAACTCACTTTTTATCTGTCACCCATCTTCACCTATGTTTCTTGATGTACTTCATTTCTGTACTGCCATTCTCCACAATGGACACCCAAAGCAGCTTACATCATTCTCCTCACCTCCATATTATCCTTGCAAGAATCCTGAGAGGTAGGTTAGGCTGAGTGTGTGATCGGATCGAAGTCAACCAGTGAGTTTCCACAGGAAAGTGGTGATTCAGACCTTGATCTCCCACATCCTACTCTAAAACTAACCAATACACTGGCTTGAGGGGCTGCTGTTGAACAGTAGCAACAGTAGCAAGATTCCAGCTGGGTAAGTCATGCAAGTCCTGTGGTATCAGGTTGCCCAGTGGTTGATTCTGGGCATGGCCCCAGTGAGTCCTCCCTCAAAGACCAAAAGAGGGCCCTACCCACTCCCCCTGCCTTTTCTGACAGCAGCCAAGTCTGGAATACTGGCTTAACTGTTATGGTTGCCTAGCAAACGCCACTGAAGTAATCTGTTTAAAGCTACAGGTGCTCCTCTGCTCCTTTTATCATTTTGGGTTTTTTTAAAACACCCCAGTGTATTAGATTTCAGATTTTTCTGCAAACATGGAGCATTTTTTCAGGTGTGTAGGAAGATCTGCCTTGTCCATTCATGGCTCCAATCTCCAAATGTAGGTATCCTCAGATCAGGGCCACTGAGCTTATTAGTATATAATATGATGATGATACTGCAAGGCTTTTTTGTTTTATGGCAGCAAATCATTATTTTGCGTGGCTGTCTTCCACACATTACCAGTTGCATTCTTCAACAGACAGAACACGGCACCTTTTTTGATTTGAAGTCACTAATACCAAAGCTGTTCTTCCCAGGGCTTCCGTGATGCATGTGAGAAAGGTCCCTTGACAGGTCACAAGATTTCAGGGATACGGTTCGTCCTGGAGGATGGCGCTCATCACATGGTGGACTCAAATGAAATCTCTTTCATCAGGGCCGCAGAGGGTGCCCTGAAACAAGGTATCGCATCACAGATGAGCTATTTTGCAGCCTCTTCCTTGCAGGTCTTCTGTCTTTTCTTCACTCATCTCTTTTGTTTAATGCAAATGCCTATACAAAAACACTGTTCTCAGTCCAATTGTCTTTTTCCATATCCGCTCCCTTGTTTAAATTTTCTCTCACACCCCAGTCCTTCTCTCTGCTCTGAGTATACTTAATTACCTTCAATGCCTATGCCAACATTTGTTTTCTCTCCTGTGTCCTTTTATTCCTTGAACAGCTCTTTTAAATCCCTCTCTCTTCTGTCAAGCATGACCCTCTCCCCTGCTGCCCTACCTCTTCCTGCCCTCTATCAGCTTGATCCTCTCTAATGCAACTCAGCTCATGTTTACTTGGAAGGAAGTTCCTTTGTATTTAATAGAGCTTATTTTCACCAAAGAATTCACAGGACTGCTGCTTTGACTCCAAGCCCCCTAGATAGGAAATACATTATTTCTGTGTATTGTGTGATGCATAGTATGCTGTTCATGCTAAATAAACTTTTGGTGATGATTAATTTTCCCAACACTTCTTTTTTAAAAAACAGATTTTTATTATTAATTGAACTTGCCTAAAGAGAGTCGTCATACCACTCTAGGATTTTATACATTCTTGGGGACTGGAGCCAACGAATTTCTCCACAGGCCTTTCCCCCCTGTTGACTGATTCTCAGTTGCTCCCAGTTTCCTGTGCTCTTGGAGCATAATTGGTCATCCTTGGGCCAGTTTCCAGGAGGGTTTCCCCCCTTGCTAGGGGACAATGATGACTAATTTTATAAAGTTATGATTTTCTGTATACTTGCATAATTCTTCGAGTAGATCGAGACCTCTGTCTCATTTAGGGTAGCCTAATCTTGCTGATTTTGTGATTAATACAGGGCTGGGTGCCTTACATAAGAATGATTTTTCCCCTAATTTGTCATAGAATAAATGCTTTGGTTCTTTGGATCTCTGTTTGTAATGAACTTATTTTTTTGCATATTAGTAGATAATATATATTGTGATGTGTCCTAGTAGTTCTGTTTTGTATTTTTTGTCTTTAATTTTTACATAATAATAAGTACTGTTAAAAGAGGAGATATATGAGGGTGGCGATATCCTGAGTGATCGTGTTTTTCCCACCCAGCTATGGGAAGTGCGGTGGTGTGTATTCTTGAGCCCGTTATGTCTGTGGAAGTTGTAGCCCCCATCGAATTCCAAGGAGAGGTGATGGCAGGAATCAGCCGACGTCAAGGCATCATCACGGGGCAAGATGGAACTGAAGGCTATTTTACCATCTATGCTGATGTATGTCTTTTGAAGCTCATTCACACAATTGTTCTTTTCTATCCAGAATGCTGACCTTTAACCATTTATAGTTACCATTTTAATGTTATTGTTTTGCTTATCATACTCAAAATCCTGTCACCAATATTTATTGTCTGTTAAAAGCAAATTCCAGTACAAAGCCAACTAGCCCATAAGGCGAGACGCGGATAGTTTTAAATTATGCAGAATAAATAAATACATGTATCTTTTTGCTTTGCATAACTTACTCTGCTTCTGACATCAGTTGGGGGGAAAATCAAACGTTTTATGTGCATCTGTGTGAAAGAGCACTTGACGGAGTAAGAGATTTACAGTGTAATCTGAAGCGCAGTTCCTGCAGTCTAATCCCATTGCAGTCAGTGGTCTTAGACTGGAGTAACTCTTCTTAAGATTGCACTGTTAGAAATTAGGTTTAATTGGCCAATAGAAATCCCAGTGGTATGGTTGGAAGGCAAGTAATGCAGCAACATTGTCAAAGCTAAGCAGGCTGGTTCTGGTACTGGCTAGATGGGAGACCGCCTGGGAATCTCTGTGTACACCACATTGAATTTCATGAGGGAAGGAAGGTGGAATCTAAATGCAATTAATGAAATCAATAATAATTAATAAACAGAGGCAGTGGTGTTGAAGAATTGGCTGTTGTGGGGCAGTGGAAAGCACGGAACCCCCTTCTGCTAACTACTGGGATTTCCATTCAGCACTTTTCAGGTTTCTGAGCTTTCTCCCAGTCATTTCTAAGCTTTCCTCTGCAGAGCACTTTACAGTGCAAGTTGAAATTGTCATAGTAACAGGAGTGCTGCTGTTCTGCTTTTTCTAATTTCTGGTTTTTCCCTTTTGTTGTAGATAGATTTTAAATTATGGTGTACAGCGATTGCACTTTGGTTTTTGTGTTATATCCAACATGTTAAATCTTTTATAAAATATTTTTTTTTAAAAAAATGACTGGAGGTAGTGCAAAAAGTTAAGCGCCCCAGTATAGTGCCCCAACAATAGAGAGACCAATCCATGAATCTGTTTCAAAAAATATCCTGCGTGTTTAGAGCCTGTTCGGCCGGCCAAACTCCATCGTGTATTTCTATGTGCAAGTTTTTTAGCCAGTTAATCAGTTTTAATGAGTGAGAAGGTATAAATAATTTGGGATGGCAATGTACAATGTAAAACATTGTACTTAGATTTGGGACCACAAAGTTAACTACTGTAATCACTGAAAATTTACAGAACAACTGGATAATGTTCTGCCCAGTAAAAAATACATATCATGTAATTTATCTTCAGGTTCCCTTGAATGACATGTTTGGATATGCGTCAGAATTGAGATCTTGCACAGAGGTAAGCAAGCAGCTAATTTCAGATCGTATTAAGCCATTCTTTAACAGAAGCAAACATGTGCCTGTATATACTGCTGCCTCTGTTGCAGCTGAATTTATTTTGTAACATACTAAGGGGTGTGTGTGATCTTGCCTCTGGCAGTGATTGGCAGAGCTTTCTTAGCAGCAAGCAGAAGGGTTATGGCTGCTGTCAACTTATGCTAGAGAGAGTGGAGTAGGTAGAAGGACCTGAATAAGGAGGTGCCTGGGAAGTCCAAGGGAAGCAGGGACAGCCTAGGAAAGGAAGTTTATGAGCAACCCAGAGGAATTAAGGAAAGAGAAGAATAAAAGAAGGCAAAGAGAAGGAAGGGAAACGGAATGACTCAGCAAAACACACTCAATGCATGCCTGCCTCTGATGGAGTCTTTTCTCCATTTTCAGCGCCTGCTGTGCTCACAGAACCCAATTTTTGCCTTCTTGCAGCAGCTGCCATACTGCATCACATGCTGTTCTTGAGAGTTGTTGACCCTCAGGAACACTGGAGGACAGGCTTCACTGGGAAGTAGCAAACATTCTTGGCATGTGGAAGGGTTTGATCCAGCCTCAAGTGGTTTAATAACAACAAACAATGAGAGGACAGAAAAACTAATGAATGGGGCCAATTTGATGGTGTCGTTGTGCATGTGTTGGTGCTGAGGGAGCCTCTCGCATGTACTGTGGAAAATAAAGCCGTTCCTAAAAAGATGCTTAAATACAATGAGGATAGAAGCTTGGGAAAGAAACCCCTTTAGGTGAAGAAATGGACACAAACTGAGCAGCACTAGCAGTAGAACATTTGCAGGCATGTGAGACTGAGGGCAGCTTCACACACAACCCAATCAAATCCGTGTATTTTCTGCTATGAGGACCTGATGCAGGGATCCATTAGTTGACAGCTCCTTGAGGCGTGTCCGTACAGTGTGCATTAGAGGTACATGTAAAAATCTCATCCCCTGAATCATTCCTTGGGCCTTTTGTGTGTCTGGGGTCAGCCATGTTCCTGATCGTTTCACATAGACCTGTGCATTCGTCTGCCTTGTTTTGAGCCGAGGTCGTCAGAAGCAGGTGATGCCCTTGCTGCGTTTGACCCCAAGGTCCGTGGTTGTGTATGCAACCTAGTTCTGCTAAAAAAGTTCAGATTTGTCCTTTTGCAGATGTAAACTCAGCGGGCAGATCAGGAGGCACGGGTCAGTTGCTGTGTAGTCACTAGTTTTCATTATTGTTTTATCCTTCACTGTATGTTACGTGAAGGATATAGCACGACCCTCTTGTTCATGCTGTGGACAATTGTGGAATCTTGATAGTGGCTACCATGGGGTCCCCAGAGCCGGTCACAAGTTTCCAGATACCACATCATTCTACGATGGTGGCTGCTGTTTTTGAACATGTGCTCTCTGCAGATAAAATTGGGTGATACCTTCTGGGTTCTTCTGAAGCACATCTGGCTCCAGTAAGGTGAATGAAAGTTAAGACTGACTGGTTTGTGAAGAATCACATGAGTGCTAAGCAATGCATCAGTGGGCATCATGCTGCCCATGGGTGACATGTTGAGGGGGGTCGCTGAAGTACCATATTTAAAACTGCCATCATATTTTAGATGTGCCACTTTAATAGCTGAGCAATTGCTTAAATGGTTTCTGACTTGGAGCTTTTCTCTCTCTCCAGGGAAAAGGTGAATACACAATGGAATACAGTAAATACCAGACCTGCTTACCCAGTACACAGGAAGAATTAATTAACAAATACCTAGAAGCAACGGGACAACTTCCTGCGAAAAAAGGCAAGGCCAAGAGCTGATTCACCTACAGGCAAGGTGATTGTAAGGATCCAATGGCAAAATTCTACTGCTCCAAAATTCTGTTGGTTTAATGACACAAGGAAAATCAGAGCAGGCGGCTGAATTTCATCCTGGATCGATAACTGGACTTTATTAAGTCATTGAGAGACTGTTTCTGGAACTGTTCACTTAGACAAGTCTATGAATTAATCACTGTCTTTTTTTTTTTTAATTTTTTTTTTTAAATTTATTTTTTTTAAACCAAACAAACAAACAAAAACAATGTACAGAAGTAAAATAGAACAACAACAAAGTCTTAGTGAACTATATACAATAAATGTCATGCCAATATAGTTAAAACAAAGACAACTAGCATTTTTTTTTTCAATTATTTGATAGTCGTTGCTTCAAATCTGAGTAACAAAAAGTAAATGCTTAGGTGGAGAGTGATTTGTATTGGAAATGAATTCAATGAATGGTAACCATTTTGCAATAAAATCAGTTTCTTTCAAATAGTGTTCATTCTGGTATAATTCGTCATGTATTTTTTCTTGTATATAGTGGTCCCATATTTTTTCTAACCATTTTTCTGCTGTGGGAACTGTCTTTGATTTCCAATGTAAAGCTAGCAAGTTCTTAGCTACAACCAAAAGGTTGCTAATTAGATCTTTTCTTATTTGTGGAATTTCAAAAGTATCCCATACATTCAAGAATATGATCTTTGGATCAAGGGGGATTTTGTAGCCCGTTATTTCTTTTATATAACATAATATATCGTTCCAAAAAGGTTCTATTCGGGGGCATTCCCACCAGCAATGTTTAAACGTTCCTATATTTCCACACTCTTTCCAGCAGAGCGGAGGATTTGTTTTAGTTATTAGTGAGAGTTTTCTTGGTGTTATGTGCCATCTGTGAATGATTTTGTAATTTTGGATTTGGGAGGTAACTGTCTTAGGTTTTAGAATGTTTGCAGTCCATATTTCTCTCCATTGTTCAGGTGTTAGCTCTATGTTGCAATCTAAGTGCCAATTTGTTTGGCATTTTAGAGTTTTAATTTGGTTGAGAGATAAAAGGATGTTGTATAGTTTAGAAATTAATCCCTTTTGTTTGAGTGATTTGGTATCAAGTAGGAGTTCAAAATCGGTTAATTAATCACTGTCTTAATTTAACAAAATATCTTTCATTTTGTTTTAAATGCATTATATTAAAATGATGCTAATTAGTAATACACTGGCTTTCATTTCGGACAACGTCTGTTAAGTTCCATCCTTCCGTCAAGGAGGTCTGGATGGTATCCTTTGTTTCTGCCTTCCTCTTCCCATTTTGTCATCCCAAGAACCCTGGGCTGGACTTGTCTCAACCCAGCCTTCAGTCCTCGGCTGCCCCAGCCCCCTTGATCCCCCTTGCCTTTCAGGGTACTGCCCTGTGCGGAGTTTTGCCCAGAACCAAGGAGGGCTGGGTGTTTTTAAAACCTTTACTTTTTAACCCCCTCAGATTAGGGATTTTGGTCCCCACTAAGATAGCAACCACAAAAGGAATATTTTTGAACCTGTCCCCTTTTGAAAGCCGGAATAATGACAGGGGGGAGTCTGGGCTTCTGCCCCCGCCCTTTCCCTCTCCCTCTCCGCTATTCAGTACTGATGGATCTGATCAGTGTTACCCAGGGGTCTTAGGACAGTAAGATTTCTCAGACAGTCTTCAATGAACATCCATAGATCATGAATTAAACATGAACCCAAGAAAGTGCAGATAATTGGGAACAATCAGTAGACAGTTTCAGGCAGAATATTGAAAAGGAATATGAAAAGGTATCTTGCTAACTAAGCCTTTACTTGCAAAGAGCCTCTGTTTTTCCTCTCCTGGGAATGGGTTCAAGACCAAGTATCTTGGCATAGCCTTACTGGGCTTGCCTGTCATGTCACAGTCTTGACCCAAGTATGGACTCCAGTCTTGACACAGAACTCCAATCCAGGCTAACAATTTTATAGAATTCCTTTTAAAATCCAGTCATAATTTAAGGGTGCAGGCTCAAAGTTTCCCTCCAAACCTGATTTGACTAATCATTTCAAAAGTCTGGATAACAGAGATGAAGGCACTGAGAAAGCTAATATTGATCCAGTATGTTCAATCCTGGCGGAAGCTGGGTTCAAATAGCTGACTCAGGGTTGACTCAGCCTTCCACCCTTGTGAAGTTGGTAAAATGAGTACCCAGTTTCATGGGGTAACGTAGATGACTGGGGAAGGCTATGGCAAACCACCCCTTAACAAAAGGTCTGCCAAGAAAACGTAATGCGACGTCCTCTCCATGGGTCAGTAATGACTTGGTGCTTGCACAGGGGACTCCCTTTACCTTTTATGTGCTTGACAGCTTGGCCAAATGGTGCAAATTGAAAGTGGGGTTCAGTTTCCTTTCCCAGCTCATTTGATCACTCTAAACCTGTCTTTCTTTTTCCTGGGATATAATTTTAGGATTTAATTGCCCCATCCTAGCAGATCCTGTATTATTCTAAAGGCACATTTATCCTTTTATAACAGAGCTGACAGAGGACAATTAACTGAACTGTATTGAGCAGAAATCTATCTGGGTCTCCCCGATCCAAATCCAATACACTGTCGACTACACTGACTCTTATATGTTACTGAAATTATGTTATTGTTACTGGGGCAAACTCCCAGTTATTCAGCCCTTTATCCCCACAGAATGGCAAAGGCAGTAGTTGGTATAATGAAATGCTTAACTTGCTGTTTGAAATCAAGGCAACTTCAGGTCTTTTTTGGTTGTACTCTACTTTTAGCCAACTATTTTGTTTCAGTCTATTCAAACCCTTTCGCAGCCCACTCAAAGATGATTAAGTAGAGATATTGCTAAACAATGCCTATTTCTGTTGCATGTGAAGGCTCTAAAGTTGAAACCTGCAATCTTTCTCACTCTGTGCTTGTTGCTCTACATATTGGGTTGCTTATTTAACTCCGCTTGTTACAAACTCACTCGGGTGAGCCTGAAAATGAGGACTCAGAATTGATGGATTACATCAGTCTTGAAGAGAGATCATGGGATCCGGCCGGTCAGTTTGGTCTGCCTTTCACTCCTAGTTGGGCATCGTGGGTTGGATCCACCCAGCTTTTTCATCACCCCAAATCCCTTCCTTGTTTCAGCCTCTATTCCACATTGCTTTTGTCTATGTCTTTGTCTATATTGGATCCCCAATATAGCCTTATTAGGCTTTTTTTCACCAGCTGAAAAAAATTGCATCCAAGTCTCCCCCACGCCCAGGGTTTACTATTTCATTGCTGTGCTTCTAATTAAGGAAGGTGTTTCAAAGGTTTGCCTACATCTTTCCCCTAATTACAACCATTATTACTTACCTAGTTCATTGCATCAAGTGAAAGGATGTTTCCCTGTTTCTTGTTAAAAACTAATTTTTCTTCTTAAAACGTAAATGCGTGTGCAAACTGGTTAGTATTTCATCAGTTTGCTTTCTAGTGGGAATTTGTTACAGCTCTGGCAAATTTCTTCAAAGAACAAGGTTTAGTAGATCATGCTGTTCACAGGTATTTCTGAAAGAATGTTGCTTTTATTTTAATAAGATCTTGCTTTCATTTTAATAATTGAATCGCCCTACTCTCATCAAATAAACCCCACTGTAGCTTTACAAACCTTGTGAACTTTCCATTTAACCCCAAAAACGTTTGGTTCTAAAAGTATGTTATTCGATGATTGGCAGATTGTCGTGGTAGGGCCTGGTTTGCCTCAGGATCCTTGCGAAAGAATGATGCTTACCAAAGCAGAAGTAGTTGAAAGCCCATACAACATAAACTACAGGAATTGTTGATTTGTGTTGTTCCAATGACAGGAACTGAAACTGACAACCTACAAAGAAAATGCAGGTGGTTCTGACCCATTTGCATTACATCCACCTCCACACACTAAGTGCCATTTCATTACTGACATCCTAAGGAGAGTCGCTCCAGTCTAAGCCCATTTAAATCAATGGGCTTAGACTGAAGTTACTCTCCTTAGGATTTCACTGAAAGCCTTCTTACACTGCGGTGTGTATATTGAAAATATGTACACCCTTCAGTTCTCCATACAGGACCCAAGAAAGACACACCAAGGAGTAGCAGCAATTTTGGCTGCTGCTTTGGGAGTAGGATACATTTGTGGAGAAGTGGTACATCTTGCTCCTTGATCTGGCAGGCTGGGATGCTGTTTTGCAAGCCGATCGACATGTTGGGTGAAATACAATAAGGTAGCATGGGATATGGCAACTTTTCCTAAATATCCAAATTTACACTTGAGTTGCAGTTTAAGTTTCTACTATTATTTATTTACATAATTTATACCCCACCTTTCTCCTCAATAGAGACCCAAAGCAGCTTACATCATTCTCCTCTCCCCATTTTATCCTCATTATCCCTGTGAGGTATCTTAGGCTCGAGTATGTGTGATGGACTCAAGGTCCCCCAGCAACCTTACACAAAGGGGTGGGGATTCAAACCTTGGTCTTCCAGATCCTAGTTGGATCTAACCTCTATCCATTATACTACAGTGTCTGTCCATGTCTTGGTCCCTTGAATAACTTGGCAAGATGCCGACAGTGTTGTGTTGAAAGCCTGACATTGAAAAGGGGGAGGCTTTGACTATTCCTTTCATTGACTATGGTAACTGGGGGGAGGGGTCTTTCCAGGTGTTTCTAACCTCTTCTTCCAACTAACCCTTTTCATATTTTTTTAGACTTTGCTCCCTCCTAGCATTAAGCCAAAAAAAACTTCAGAGAGCCAGTTTGGTGTAGTGGTTAAGAGCACGGGACTCTAATCTGGAGAACCGGGTTTGATTGATTCCTCACTCCTCTGCTTGAAGCCAGCTGGGTGACCTTGAGTCAGTCACAGCTTCTAGGAGCTCTCTCAGCCCTACCCATCTCACAGGGTGTTTTGTTGTGAGGATAGTAATAACATACTTTGTAAACCGCTCTGAGTTGTCCTGAAGGGCGGTATATAAATCGAAAGTTGTTATTATTATTATTATTATTATTATTAGACTTTGGTGTCTGTTCAAATAATAACAGCTATGGCTCAGGAGTAGATTGCTTCTTTTGCATGCACAAGGTTTTGAAACCAGGGGACTGGTCATCAGGGAACTCTGTAGAAAGGCAACTTCATATGTTCAACTAAAACATTGTTTTTGGTCTGCTGAGGAAGTTAGTCCTGCCTAAAACCTACTGGACTCAATGGAGAGGTTAAGTCCCATGAATTTTAACAGGGATCAGACACAACTAAAGGAGAAGTTGCCATCTGCATGCAAGGGGAACACCTTTGGGTCTAACCCAATATATCCAATTAAAACCTACATCACATGAGATCATGTTGGTTCCCTCTATGAAGGAGTAGAATGGTACATCTTAAAAAACACACACAGACACGTTCTGCAAAACTAGGCACTTTATCCATTTCCATTTTTCCTACTTATTCAAGGTGTCTTACATGCCAAGAGTACAAAGAATTTTGAAGCAATCCAGCAAATACGGAATAATGCAGTGTCCACAAGACATAAATTTATTTGTTTTATTGGATGTTAAAAGGTCCAATATTTATTTTCATACACTTAAATATTTCCCAAATGCTTCTTTTAAAATGGTAGTTTTAAAACCTTCAAGAATGTTGTTCATATATATTATCTTTGCTTCATACAGAATAACTTCCTAATGTCAGGAACTTGGTGGCAAGTCCAGTGGTCTGTGTGTAAGTGTGTAACTCCAATTTGCAAAAGTGCCTATTAAGAATTTCTATAGTGGGTCACTCAGAAGTGACTTGTGCTTAAACTTCAAACACAGCAGTAATTTACGTAGAAGAATAATCATGATACAGAGTTGAAATATTAAGGCAAGGTGCTCCACAACCTTGTAAAAAATGTTTACACCTTTATAACACAGCTTCTTTCCTTCCTATTTAAACATTGACTGATTGAAAAATAAAATCATCAGTAGATCCAAATTCCGCTCCAGAACCACTAGATTCTGAAGAAGCGCCTTCTGAAGAGCAGTCATATTTCACTTCCGCAGGCTGCTCAGGCATCCAGACTACACGCATGTGGCAGGAAAGGGAAGACTGGAGAAGAAAGCACAGGATGTGTGAATCAGTGTTCCCATCATTCTTACTAGTACTTATATTTATTTTCTTGGTAACAGAGCAACTCTGTATGGGAGGTTTGTATTACTGCACTGGACTCAACAATTGACGCCTAAGCAGAGCTGCACTTAAGAATGCATTGAACTCTCCTTAGGGTTGCACCATAAATCTTTCACAAGGGGATGGGTACTTCTGGACAACCTGGGGGGGTGGCATTTCTTCCTCCTTCCCAGTGCCTGCCTCCCTCCCCCCCAGTGCATACTCCCATATTGTGCCCTTTGCAGTGTGGACCCACTGACATCACCCATTTCACAGAGCACAGATGGCTGCAGGGGGAAAGATCCCTTTTGCATGCAGAGCTCTGCTAAGGGTCCCTAATAAGATCCAAGCTGCTACAAGATAGTTGGTGGGGTACTGAGGAAAAGTGGCTTGCCTAAGGTTCTCCCTTGACTTCACTGCAGAGGTGCAATTTGACCCTGACTCATGTTTCTTCTCCATGCCAGCTTCTGAAGTACTTTTAGGGAGTAAATTCGTTGCTACTTTTGCTTATTTTTTAGGAGAATGGTTTTAAGCAATGGGGTTCTCTTACCTCTTCTGACTCACCACCAAGCACAACAGTGTAGTCAAATTCCAGCAAATCATCGGCTCTTTTCTGGAAAGGAAAACAAAGATGAACAAATAACATTGCATTTTAAAATGGTGCTGAAGTCCTAATTCATCCAATAGTTAAAATTAGTCCAAATGCATAGGGTAAAATTATTTGTTCAGTAATTTTATATTATACCTTCCTAGACATTCCAGTGCGGCCAGCTTTTGTGGGGGGCGGGGGGTGGGGGGCAAGGGCTGTTATGAAGGATTTGGGATCCCACTCCTCCTGCCTCCGGCTGTCAGCCCTATATTCTTTCTCTAACCAATGGGGACCTAAAGCACATTACATCATTCTGCCCTCCACTTTATCCTCCCATAATTCTATGAGGTAGGCTAGACGGAGAGGGTGTGATCACCCAAGGTCATCCAACAACCTTCTGTGGCAGAATGGAGATTTGAGCCAGGGTCTCCCAGATCTTGGTCCAACACTAACCCCTTTCTCCCACCATCCTCACACGTAAGAATTCCTTTGGGGCTTTCATAACTGCTTTTGTATGCACTGTTGAGTGGCTTTCTTTACTGTGGCAGAATGCAGCCGGGCTAGTGGCAGGGAACATCATTTAGCCTGGGCTTCAAGTCTAAAACGGAGGCCCGCTTAGAACATGACTTACTTTTCTGCCATTTTAAACATTTTGTAACTCGTCTCATTTTCAAAATGCCTTATTTTGTTTTCAGCAGTCTTTTCTGATATGGCAGCTCAGAGGCTCAAAATTTGCAAGTGGTCGAGGCCTCTGACAACCTCTCAGAGGGCCTGGACTGCAGTAAGTCTATGCTCCTGACCTTTCTTTGCATGTGCCCTGGGCTGTCTTTGTGAGCTTACTCTTCATAGTGAGGCAAGTCATCCTATAAAATGAGCCTGCAACTATTATTGTAATGATTTGTTAAACAAAACAAAAGAAAATAACAGCCACCAACTAACACTTTTGCTACAGCAATCACACTAAAGATGAGTCATGTGCTGCCCACCCCCACCCAATGAATCCCAGCATATGACTGAACTAAATGTTTTCACATGATAAAGCCAGTTTGGTGTGGTGGTTAAGAGCGGCAGGACTCTAATCCGGAGAACCGGGTTTGATTCTCCACTCCTCCACTTGAAGCCAGCTGGGTGACCTTGGGTCAGTCACAGCTCTCTCAGAGCTCTCTCAGCTCCACCCACCTCACAGGGTGATTGTCGTGAGGCTAATAATAATACCCTGCGTAAACTGCTCTGAGCGGGCATTGTCCTGAAGGGTGGTATATAAATAGAATATTATGTTGTTATTATCTGGCTACTGTCATTGTAACAGAAATGAGACCACTTGCAGCTCTCTGCCTTTTCAACATCTGCTTGCAGCAACTTACGTAACTTTTCAGTCCTGGCACATTCCTTGGGACTTCATCATGAAAACAGATGGAAGTAGCTACCCCATGCTTTTTCAACAGGCAGCACCAGCCATTTACATTCTCTTTGCTCTCTAAGTGTGCAAGAATTTCTCTATAGGACAGTTTCTCATGCTATGTTTACAGCAGTGGAGAGCCAGCACTCAAAAGGGCTTTCCTAACACTACATACACAAAACCAAAATCAAGGAGATGCCTATATCTGTTTCTCAATTTTTCAAAACCCCTCCCTCTTCCAAAAGAGATCTCTATATTATGGCTTGGATTCACTGAAGCATTTCTACAGATGAAAGGAATTCTTTGCCTTCCCTGTTCTACTGTAGCCCAAAAGGGGGCACTTGGGGCTCCAGGGAGGAAGCAAGAAAGTCACACTCCATGGGTGGACATTCTCCAGTCAGCAGAAATGCTTCAGTGGATTCAAACCAAACACTGGGTCAACATGTTTTCCAGGTTTGGTTGGTGAGAATGCAAGTACCCACTTGTCTTTGAAATGGTTTGTGACTGCAAGTCACCTGGAGTTACCTTGCAAGGTGGACATTAACGCAGAATAAGGCAGCTTCCAAAGGTATGAGATGGTACAGCAGGGCTGCTTTAGCCCGACAGAAGTAAAGAAATAGCTTGCATACTGCCTACCCTTCATTCACCTGGCTACAGACTAGATACCCTATGCTGATCTGAGAGTTTCTCATTACATGTCAATGAGACTGATAATATATTCCACTCCCAAGGCGCTCCCCCTTGGTGGTGGGAGGACAATGGGCTTGACCCTTGTTGCATAGCATGGTCAGAGAACAGGCCACGTATATGCATTACCACTACTAGTCTTTTTTTTAAAGCGCACCCAATACTCAAGGATTACCAAAAGAATGCTCATATAAGCATATTACTGAGCGTTCCTCTTTCTCCATCTCTCTTTCCTAGTACAAGTTATTCGCTTCCAAGCACTCTCAATTCACTCTTGAACACAACTTGGAAGTCTAATCCAGGGGAAATGCAGGGATTTATTGTGGCAAGGATGGATGACACACCAATGACACAGACGACAACTAGAGAAGTAATATGGCTTGAGGCAGCTGGGGCATATATCCAAGACCCACACAATCCTTTTTGCAAAAGCAACCTCCGGCAGCATTTCCAAAAATGGCATCTGGTGTTGGGGAGAAAGAGCGTGCCTTAGAAGTCCAAAGACCAGCCTGTTGTTCCTCGTGAGACCATGGTAGGACCTTTGCTTCATTTCACAGAAACATCATCTTTGCTTACCCACAGCTTCACATTCTTGATTTCTGTCAAAGTGTAAGCCATGTCCTCGGTTGACATCTCCCATGCAAGGAAGCTACTGCCGAGAGCACCCAAACCCTGTAGGTACTCCTGGGGGGGCTTGATATCTCCTGCAAGGGTTGGGAAAAGGCAATAGTTTAGAAAACTCTGGTGCTGAGATTGAGACAGAAAGCAGGAACTAGCACCAGCACCGCAACTCCCGTGGTGCATTCTCAAGGCCATCACGACAAGCAATTCACTCGACAAGCAACTAAATTGTGGAATTCGGTGACAGTGGATGAAGCGATGGCCACTAGCCTAAATGGCTTTAAAAGGGGGATTAGACAAGTTCATGGACAGAGCCCATCAATGGCCACTAGCCATGATGACTAAAGTGAACTTCCGTGGCCAGAATCAAGTAAGCTAGGTGGCAACATCAGGGGAAAGGCCTTAACCTCCATGCCCTGTTTGTTGTTCATTGTGTGAAAGATGATGCTGTACTAATGGACTTCTGGTCTGACCCAGCAGGGTACTTCTTATGTTCATATGCAAGAACGGTTTTTTAAAAAGGGGATTTAGCAGTATGGAAAAATTGATGGGTGTAGCGTTTTAAGAGGGGCAGAGGCAGTTTAATAGTGGAAAAACTGGCTCTGTGGACTTTCACAGAATCACAGAGTTAGAAGGAGCCATACAAACCTTCTAGTCCAAGCCCCTGCCCAGTGCAGGATGAGCCTAAAGCATCCCTGACCAATATTCATCCAACCTCTTCTTGAAAACTGCCAGTGAAGGGGAACTCACCACCCCCCTAGGCAGCTGATTCCACCTTTGAACTACTCTGACCGTGAAAAAGTTTTTTCTAATATCCAGCCTGTACCTTTCTGCATGTAATTTAAGCCCATTGCTTCAAGTCCTATCCTCTGCTGCCAACTGGAACAGCTCCTTGCCCTCTTCCAAATGACAGCCTTTCAAATATTTAAAGAGAGCAATCATGTCCCCCCTCAATCTCATCTTCTCCAAACTAAACATTCCCAAGGACCTCAGCCTTTCCTCGTAGGGCTCAGTCTCCAGACCCCTTTCATCATGGTTCAGTTTTGATGCAGAATAACTAGCTATGTAGGATGCCTACTGGCTGGCTCCCATGCCATCACCAATTTCACTTTTCTCTCCCAACAGTTCAGAGCAAATATGCAAATATTTTTTAACTCGGGGGGGGGGGGGGTTAGATGAGAGATTAATACATTTACAAATGTGTGTGGCATACTTAACTTTTAAAAGAAAAAGCCCACCTGGCTGATCCCTGGCCCAGAGCTCACTTTGCTGGTACATACACCGGTCATGCAAGTTCTAAGTAAACTGCTGTGGTTTCCCTTAAAATTGTGTTTCATCCTTTTTACAAAGCACTGTGCTGAGGTGCAAAGAGGCCTAGATCTTCATGCAGGCCTCTCTGAAGAGGTCATGTGTGGGGGACAAAACAGGATCTGACCTCTCCAGGGAGAGAAGACGAGTAGAAACTTTCTTATCCTTCTATTTACTAAAAAGCCTTCCACATCACTGCGTGTATGCATCTTACACATAATTGTGTTAAGTAAAGGATGCCCAATAGATTCAAGGAGTCTCCTCAGAGGCTGGTTTGTAAAGGAAAACAGAACCCCTCCCCACTTCAATTAACAGCTGTAAAATATGGCTGCTGGATCTAAAGGTGAGGAAGCCATAACTAAAAGACCATTTTATAACTTGCACCAAAAGAAATGTTCCTCTACTCATGCAATGCTCTGATAAATCTCTTGTGCAAGCACAAGAACCTCTGTAGAACCTGCCCATTAGAACATTTCTGCAACCTCTTATTCAAATAGTTATACAATATTCAGCAGTTGCAGAACACCACTAGAATCATGGCCAGTCTACCACCTAAGCAGGCATTTGAGTGCCAAACTGGACACATAGGAGGTGGTGGATGAAGGCACATGAAGAAACTGCCTGATATTGAGTCAGAACAATTACTCTATCCAGGCTGATGTTATCTATGGGTAGCAGTTCTCCAGGGTCTCAGATAAAGGTCTTTCACATCACCTACTTCCTGAACCATTCAATTGGAGATGCCAGGAATCGAACCCGGGACCTGCTGAATGCTAAGATGCTTATCACTGAAACAAGGCCCTTCCTTTGGCTCGTTCCTGTTGGCACCTCCCACACCTGTGTCACTGAAGTCTAAGATGAGCTGCAGAGCACCTTGGAATCAGCAGGGGCAGCAGAGGAGAGAGAGGGCAATTCAGGAGGCAACAGAAAGGGCTGAACAGGTGCTAACTTGGGAGTTGCCACAAACATACTTGCAATTCTCTGGTACAAGGCAGAGTACAAGGCACGGTCCTTCCACTGACGCTGATCTCTGTCTTTGTCGAGGAGGCAATTAATGTCAACAGCCGGCTTAGGCTTTGACTTCAGGTAGAACACAGAGGCGAGACAGTTGCCCAAGTTTTGCTGAAAAGAGAAAGGTAAATTGTGATTCTTTAGTTACGAACTAAAGTCTTATGTTTATTTAAGGATATCAATTGAGTCAATTGAGCTCAAGGTGGATTACAGGTAATAATTAAAACAACAAAATCAAAATCAAATCAAATAACCATTCCCAAATATCCCTCCTCCCTTCCAAAAAGATGCCTGCCATTCATACCCCACCAAAAGCAACTGGAAGCAAGTGAGCAGGCCTTACAGCTCCTCCTGAAGATCTCCAATGCAGGGGCTCCTCTCACCAATTTGGGGAGCCCATTCTACAAAGTGGGAGCTGGGATGAAAAAGGCCCTGGAGGCTCTGCTCAATGCCAAGTGGGCCTAGGTGGGGGAACAACCAGCAGTCGGCAGCTGCCTGAAGACCATATCTGGCACACAGGAACATAGGGGAAGAGGTAAAGGTAAAGCACCGAGTCATTACTGACCCATGGGGGGACGTCGCATCACAAAGTTTTCTTGGCAGACTTTTTACGGGGTGGTTTGCCATTGCCTTCTCCAGTCATCTTTACCCCAAGGAAACTGGGTACTAATTTTACCAACCTCAGAAGGATGGAAGGCTGAGTCAACCTTGAGCCGGCTACCTGAACCCGGCTTCCTCCAGGATCGAATTCAGGTCGTGCAGAGCTTGGGCTGCAGTACGGCAGCTTACCACTCTGCGCCATAATTTCTTTATGCCCCCAATTTAACCAACAGCCCAGTCCAACAGCAACTTCTGAACTATTGAGGTATAAGCAGACGGGACTGCCAGCTTTCCCCCGAGTACACTTTCCCTATCAGACCAGATATTCTGTGCCTATAACCTTTTCTAACAGAGGTTAGCTTTTCTAACAGGGTTACTGTCCCTTTAAGAGCTTCATTATTATTATTATACTGTTGTTGTTTATATATAGTCTGCCTTTCTCACTGAAATCCAAGGCAGATTACATACTGTAAGTGAATACAATATAAGCAATAGCTACGACATTCACATGAGAATTCAACAGATGCTGCTTTTCCTGACAGGCCAGGTACAGAACAGCATAAACCTGCACCAGTTGAATTTCTCACTGCACAGCAGAGAATCTTATCCATAGTCCAGTGAGTAGGACCCATGCTGCCCATTGCCAGGTAGCTCAGTGTACATGAGGGGTGAAAGGCAGCTTCTGTAATCAAGACCCCTCCCAGGATTCCCCAACCTTGTTGAGCCTGCATGCACCCTGGAAAGTTTGAGAAGGGGTATTGGACACTATCACAAAATGGCTGCCAGGGGAGATGGAGCTCATCACAAAAAAAAAGGAGGTCCCCAGCCAAGTATCCCCCCACAGTGAAGGCAGCCACTTCTGCAGAGGCAGAGGTGATGCCTCCAGAGCTCTTTCTTCCTGTTCTATTGAGCTGGGGGAGAAGCCGAATCCATATTTTGCTTTGGGGAAGAGATTCTGTCTGGTTTCCATTGTCAAGGGAAAGGACCCTGCCAGGGATAGAGGCTTCTGAGCTGAGAAATGTAGGAAAAGTCTGCAGCAATGAGCAAGCCAAGGTCTGTGAAGCACAAGCCTGGGATCAGCTGAGTGCTTTGATAGTCATTTGGCTGGTAGAAAGTGGCCTGAAGCCCTCCCCCTCTGTTCCCATCAAGAACCCTTGGATTTTATCCCCAAGACTCAAAAGAGCAAGAGGGCGCCAAGAAACACATCAGCAGATGCTGTGTTGCCCCTGGCCACCCAATGTTGTGGATTGCTCTTGTTGGGCAGATCTTTTGTCAGTGGATGAAAAAAGGGAATCTTATGGGCCAGAGAACCAAGGAAGGGATGGCTCATGTCTAGGAACAGCGCGAAAAAATGGTTTTTATGTTGCATGCTTACTCCAGTTAGGAGGTCTTCCGTAACGAACTGTAGGTAGTACTTGTGCCCAACTCCTGGAATAACCTGGAAGAGAGAGAAAATAGCTGAGTTTCAAAAGCATGCATTATTTTAAAACAAATGAACAAAGCCCACCCATAAGTTAGTCTAAAATGCGAGCAACATTTAGTAGTCAAATAATGTATATAAAGTACTTTGATGACTTTTTTTCTGGGAAAAGAGGTGGTGGAACTCAGTGGGTTGCCCTCAGAGAAAATAGTCACATGGCTGGTGGCCCCGCCCCCTGATCTCCAGACAGAGGGAAGTTTAGATTGCCCTCTGCGCTGCTCAGCGGCGTGGAGGTCAATCAAAACTCCCCTCTGTCTGGAGATCAGGGGGAGGGGCAACCAGCCATGTGACCATTTTCAAGAGGTTCCGGAACTCCGTTCCCCCGCGTTCCAGCTGAAAAAAAGCCCTGGCTATGGCAATAATCATTACAAAATTCCATAAAATAAGCCTGTGGTATTTCTTTTCACTGATGAGGAATGGTGGCAGGAAAAAATAGCAGGTTTCTGATGAGTTGGATTGCTAAGAGATCCTTGGCTGGGTTTTAAAATGCAAAAAGCAACAACATGAGACCCTTATCCAGACTGAAGCCACAGTGTGGTGATGGACAGAGAAGAGAAATCCTCCTCTCCCCGCTGCATCATTTTCCTGATTTAAATCACAACTGTCCAGAAGTTACAATTTTCAAAGAAAAAACTGGCTGGGAGGCTCCAGACACTGACCTACCACCATCTTGTCTTAATGAAGACTGCGCACAGAGTTCCTTTTTGTATTCAGTGGATAGATGCTGTGTCGTTTTTAACCTATACTATTAGGCATTTAATATGGACTCTGTTTATGTAGAGAACTTTGCACAGCTGAGATGTCAGCTATCACTTGGGGGAGGCAAAGCATTGCCCGCTCACCATCCAGTGTGTGATTCACAAAAGCAGGTCTTTCCTGATAGGTTTTTTTTAAAAAAACTCTAGCCTTGCTCAAAATTCTCTCTTGTGCTCCTGCCACCTTATTATAAAAATCCTTCTATACCTCTTCAAGGTTGCCAGATGATATCCAGGCACATTCATCTTGTGGTATTAAGTACAGCAGGTTGAAATGAAACTTCCAGCATGAAAAGAATATTTTAGAGCTTTTTTATTTTCATTTAATATCCCCCATTCTCAAGCTGCAAATACACAGCCATTTCCAAATAGCCCCAGGTTGCAATTTGGTACATTTTAGGACAGGTGATCAGAGGCAAAAGCTACCGGGTTACTAGCTTGCAAGCCATAGCTGTGCTTTAATATTTTAAAATTGTAGTTAATACTAGATCCCATGTTACATCTTCCCAATTTTGTTAAAAATATTCCTGTTACATATATAAATAAGTGCCTCAAAATGCAGCAAAAATCACACCTGCAAAACACTGGAAGCTAAAAGTAAGATGAAAATAGATTAGCTTAGGAAACTGAGTAGTATGGTAAAAATTAACAGCATATTTTAAAATAAAAACCTTGAGAGTGGATCTAAGCACAGGCAGTGAAGCGAAGCTGACACAGCAGGGTTTCTCCCACCCTCCCCTTCCTTCTGCAGCCCACAAAAACCTCGGAGGGGGGCAAGGGGCCCCCTCAGAAACAGCATAGGAATCTGTAGCGAGAAGGAGAAATCAGCAAAACTTTCCTCTTCTCTGGCAACAGAAGAGTCATGAGTGGCAACTTTGGATCTAATCCCTGATGCTCAATATTAAGAAGTTCTGAATTTATGGAAAGTTGTTGAGTGCATTAGAGACCTGTGTGGAATCTGTTGTACCTAGCTTGATTATAGGAAACTGGTATGAAGTGTTTGTTTTATGATGTGCATTATAGGGCTTTTATAGTTATTTGATTCAATTAAAAAGATTGGGGGAAGGGCTGGGAAGGTAATCACGTTTCTTTAAGTTCTTAAGGAAGTTTCACCTGCTAATTTCCATAGACCCAGCTGCTTCTAAAGATCCAAGCGCAGGCTAGTCAGTTGTTTCATGGACAGTTGGCATCCCCTGCTTTATAGTGAGGTTTGCCCTAGATCTAAATGCATCTTTTACTTTTTTTTTGCTAGTCATTATTGAACTACTTCATGTGAATACGCAATGCAGTTCCCTAACTTCTTCCCCAAAACAACAGGTACATTTTTCAAACGTCATTTCTGTCTTCTCCAGAAAAAGGATGCTGTTTGATAGATAAGGAAGGGGTGGGGGAAATTCCATAACTGTTTGCAAGAGTCAGTTTAAAGCCTGACAATGCTATATTTGTTTGGTAGCCTCTGCAGTAGGAAAGAAACCCACTGCGGATTCATTTTACCCAAGCTAGATTACTCTTTTGCTATGGAGCAAAGATACTTCAGAGGAAATTTCTGACTTTAAAATGTCTAACAAAGGCCACTGGGTTTTTTTTAAAATAAGCATTGGTTATTTGTGTATTTGTTTGTTAGCAGTTCTATCAGAAGAAGTTCTGTCATTGCTAAGGTTCCCATAACCTTGTCAAACACTTAAAACTAAACATTGTATATAAAGAAAATTAGCATAACCCTGCCACAAGGGGGCCAAACATATTGGTAAACCGTTCCATGTTTTTTCCGCAGTGAAACAAGATTGAGCGTTGTTAAAGTGGAAAAGGAGGTGAGGAACTTCATGAAATCATTGTTATTATTTATTATAAAAGTTATCTCAAAGTTTTACAGTTCTTAATCTGGTTAACAAATATAATGGACTAAATTCAAAAGTGAAACTTTAAGGGGGGGGCGGGAATGGATATGTTTTGAACCTATTATCAAATATGACAAACATTCTTGAACAATGGTTTGTTGTGGGTTTTCCGGATTGTATTGCCGTGGTCTTGGCATTGTAGTTCCTGACGTTTCGCCAGCAGCTGTGGCTGGCATCTTCAGAGGTGTAGCACCAAAAGACAGAGATCTCTCAGTTGACTGTGACACTGAGAGATCTCTGTCTTTTGGTGCTACACCTCTGGAGATGCCAGCCACAGCTGCTGGCGAAACGTCAGGAACTACAATGCCAAGACCACGGCAATACAGCCCGGAAAACCCACAACAACCATCGTTCTCCGGCCGTGAAAGCCTTCGACAATACATTCTTGAACAACTTCGCTTTCTGATAGTTTTCATATGTATGCTCCATGTTACATATGAGTGTAATACTGACAAAACGACCCTATTTTCTGTTAGGGCCCAACAACATTACCAAACCTGTTATAACATTTCTAATCCAAGATGTTTAAATTCCCATAGGATTAAAAAAGTAGAAGTTAATAACAGCGAAAAGAGGAAAGGCAGTAACAACTCCTCTCTATTAGAAGAGATCCTGTGGTGTAAGTAGGGTTGCCAGCCTCCAGTTGGTGCCTGGAGATCTCCCGGAGTCACAACTGATCAAAGATCAGTTCCCCTGGAGAAAATAGCTGCTTTGGAGCATGCATTCTATAGTATTATACCCAACTGAGGCCCCTCCCCTCCCCAACCCCCACCATCTGCAGGGTCCAACCCCAAAATCTCCAGGAATTTCCCAACCTGGACCTGGCAACCCTATGTAGCAGTGAGAGTGGGGACTAGGACTTAGGCTTGAATTCCCATTCAGCCGTTAGCCTGACAGGTGACTTTGAGTCAGTCACTGCCTTTCAGCCTAACCCTCATAGTACTGTGACAAAAATGGATGAAGGGAGAACAATGAACAATGAGCTTGGTGGAGTAAATATAGACCAATATGCTTTTGCTTCTTGGTCTTTCAAAAACACTAGAATTTGTTGCCCCCTCCTATATTAAAAGTCTCCTAAGTGCCTTTAAGAGAGGGAAAACTACAAAATATTCCATCCATCCAGAGAGCGAGAACACAGGGGACTGAGCAGATCTAGGAAGGATTCCTCGAATCCTCTCCGGGAAGTTAGATAGGACTCCATACCCTGCCTAGCAATGAGTACAGCAGTTTTTTTGACAACATAATTTTGTCATCTTGTGTTCAGTAATGAATCTAACAAACTTAGTCCGGAATTCTCCCACAAATAAATTAGCATGGTCTACTGGATAATGGGTTGGATCCCACCAATTTCTGCTCAATCTCACCTACTTCCCTGTACTATAGCCCCTGTTCCACATGGCTTTTGCACCTGTTCCCCTCTTCCAGTTATTCTCACAACAACCCTGTAAAGCAGATTAGGCTGAAAAAGTTGATTGGCTCCAGAGCGCTGCATGACTGAGTGGGGAATTCAATCTGATCAAGCATTCATTACATCACACTGGCTGTCTCCATGTATTATTAGACCTAGTTTGGGGAGACCCAAGTTCAAGCCTCCTTTTAATGGGTGAGCCATAGTTATTACTTCAACAGATTCACAGGATTTTTGTGAGGATAGATAAGGCTTAGATAAGCCAAAAAAAGTGTCTAAACACATGCAAGACACAGTAATAGCTGTCCATTAGGTGTGCCTGACACACTCACAAACACAATTTATTACAGTGCTGAAGAATGCAGTAGCTGCACATATAGGAAAAGTTGCGACTCAGCACATGTACAGGTAAAATATTATTTCCCCACCATGGATGTATTAACTTTGAGAACGTGGCCTTGATCCAGTGAATAATCCAGTGAGCTTTACACAAACCTCTTACTGTTTTCTAAAGGATTACCTAGGAAAGCCCACAGCCCAGAAGTGTATGTGAATACCCTTAAATTCATAGAATACTCCTGCCCAAAAGATGCTGCTTATGGCTGGAACAAGGAGAGGTTTGGGAGGCATGGCTTGGCAAAGCCACTCGTGCCACATTTTCCCATGCCAAACAGATTTAAAGGGCACATAAGCCCCCTCTAGCTGGCAACTATTTCTCTCCGGCTGGCACTAAAAAAGCAGTCTGCACTGAAAAGCTCTTTAAACACATGACAGTCTGCTCTTCCAAAGCGGTCCGCTTTTCTTTAAGTGCAGCTTCACATCAAACTTAATTCAAAACACAATTTTGACGAAGTCCACAGGCTGAAAATTGCACTGTCCTTCTGGCTAGTCAGTTGTCCTGTTTTTTATAAAACGTGACCGAGGTTGCTCAGCCTTGTCTCCACCCCCACCCCCGCTCTGCAAGCACCTCCTTAATCCAAACCACAACAAAAATTTAAAACATCACCCCAGGCTATTTGCTGCTGGCTTAAGTATTTTTCTTCCAGAACAAGAGAAGAGATACAGGACGGAACAGGACTTAGCCTGAAGCAGATTTTAGGATACCGACAGACAATTTCATCGTTAACCTGCTTGGACTAGGCTTGCAGGGTCATCTTTTGAAGATTTCATAAGTGAGGCTGAAGAGGAAGGAAGAGAGAACAATTACAACTGACCCCGACTGCAGAGATTGTACGCAGTGGCTGCCCTCAAGCTCTGAAGCAACCGGCCTTGCCTTTCGGTGCTCTGGTGGGAGAGCAGCAGCAGTTCCCTGGATTTGCATCACTGCTGACTACATCAGCAATCACAACAGTTGCTGGAACAAGCCTTGATAACATTTAACAAGTTTGGAGCTTGTATAATGTGCACCAAAGGATTGCCAACCTCCAGGTGAGGCCTGGAGATCTCCAGGAATTATAATTTGTCTCCAGACTACAGGGATTAGTTCACTTTGAGAAAATGGCTGCTTTGCAGGGTGGACTCTACAACATTATACCCCACTGATGTCCCTTCCCTCCCAACCTCCCCCAAGCTCCATACCCCTCCCCCAAATCTCCAGGAATTTCCCAACCCAGAGCTGGCAGCCCTACCTGGGTTCAAATCCCCACTCGGCTTGAAGCCTGTTGGGTGACCTTGGGCCAATAAGTCTGTCTCGGCCTAACCTACTCTGAGAAATTGTTGTGAGGTAAAATGGAGAAGCCTTGTGTTACTCAGGAGGAGAAAGGGATGAAAACATAATGGAATAAGTATACTTCTCTACCCTGCATGTTAGAAACATATGAACCAACTGGAATCTACTTGTATGTTTCGTAACCGGAAACATATGTGATGAATTGGAATGGCCCTTGTGGTATTTGGGTACAAAGGGAAGATTGCCTTCTAAAATGGACTTTCTCAGCCTACCCCGAGTTGTTGTGGGGAGAAAATGGAGGAGGGGAGAACAATGTAGGCCACCCCTTGGGAAAAGGGCAGGAATTTTTAATGTAAATATTTATTATTTAGTATATATATTATTTAGTATATATTTAGTATATTATATATTATTTTAGATATTTATTATAGCCTGAATTGGTCATGCCACCAGTTTGTTTGTTTTGTTTTTAGATATGTATATGGTTTTAATTGTATAATATATGTTGTTAGCTGCCCTGAGCTCGTTTGCAGGGAGGGCGGAGTATAAATTTGATGAAATAAATTTCATTAATATATCACTATAGTTGCACACTCACAAAGGGAGGAGACTTAAATATCTATATGCTGACAGGCACAAAAGACACAACACCCTAAATTACTAGTGTGTTTAGGAAAGTAATGGCACAGTGTCTGTTTACACTATCCCCAAGATTACTGTAGTTTCCGAAACATTTTATATTAAGTGCAAATATTGCTTCAAAATAACAACATGTTGTATAAGTGACAAAAAGTTGCACAGCAAAAAATGAACCTACCATTTTAAACTGTGCCTATTTGCTTTGTTGTTTGCCATTCGTGGAGTATGGGTTTGTGATGAATATTATTGTTCTTTTACAGTTCTACCTATGACATTTTAATCCCATCTTCTAAGAAGCTTAAAACGCTGCAAGTTGTTTTATCTTCAGAGGAACCCAGTGAGGTGGGTTATACTGAATGTGTGGGGCCAGCCCCCCAACATCACCCAGAGAGCTTCCTGGCAGAGCTGGGATCTGATCCCAAATTTCCCAGTTTGTCTGATACCAGTTGCTACACTACATTGGCTCTACCAAGCCACGGCATCAACATTTTCATGCATTTATAACTGAGTGAGGTTAGAACAATGGAGAGGTGTGACAGCATCTCAAAATCCATAACAATCAGCCTGTGGATATTTTTTTGCCACTGTGACTCCATCGGCAGGCTGAAGGGTTTCTGCCAGTTTCTTGCCATCTGGAAGGACGCTTCTTTACTTTTATGACCTCTTGGTCATATATTGCTGACTGTATCATCAAAGTTAACTATGGTTGTTGGGGGTTTTCCGGGCTGTATTGCCGTGGTCTTGGCATTGTAGTTCCTGACGTTTCGCCAGCAGCTGTGGCTGGCATCTTCAGAGGTGTAGCACCAAAAGACAGAGATCTCTCAGTCTTTTGAGAGATCTCTGTCTTTTGGTGCTACACCTCTGAAGATGCCAGCCACAGCTGCTGGCGAAACGTCAGGAACTACAATGCCAAGACCACGGCAATACAGCCCGGAAAACCCCCAACAACCATCGTTCTCCGGCCGTGAAAGCCTTCGACAATACAAAGTTACTATGTTTATGAACTGAGGCAAGCTAATTTCGTTTTCATAAGATGGTAAAGGGACTAGACTGACAGCTGACAAACAGCTAAAACAACAATATGCAGTCAGGCTTACATACACCTACTGCTTGCCTCTCGGCAAAGTTTTGAATCTCGGGGCTTGAAATGGTTATTTCACCATATTCCCAAATCTATATTTTATAACTGCACACCCAATTTTACTCAGAGTTGGTCATGGCTAACCTAACAACTCAGCATTAATGAAGAAATCATACAAGAGCCTCATTGCTTGAGCTCAAAAGACACACAATCCAAAATGAATGGCATCATGTCAGCAAGTTCAGTTGTGAGCTTGCAGCTATTTTTGCGGAAGTTGTGGCACACTTGATTCATCTTCAGAACTGTTATCTTAAGAACTCTTGGTATAAGCTTAAGGGAAGCATATGCAATCTTCCACTCACATTGCACAATAAAAAATTTCCCAATAATTGCATTTCTGCCACTGAAAAATTATTACAGTGTGCCAGTTTCATGCATCTCTTTTGTGTTTTCAAAATAAAGCTTAAGGAAAGAAAGGAAACCTTTATAGTTCTCAAGAGAAAAAGTCAGTTGTTTGGATTAGGCAGCTAAACTGCTTTTTGCTAAGCATTAACCACTGCTGTAATAGCCAGCACTGGCACGAAGGCATTCACTAAGATCTGAAAATAAAATTATAGCTGCTTCAAGTCAGACAAAAAGGGTTCCAAATATTTCACTGATGAGTGAGGCAGCCGGATACAACATGCTGCCTGGAGCTAGTCTCACACTAGCGGTTTTGCTTCCAGTCTTTGTAAATAGTTCACAAGTATCTTCAAGATATTATTTAGGAATCTATTATTGTAGCATCCCCAATTAATAAGTCCAGAGAGAACAGAAACGATACAGTGCGAGAGTGACTGGAATTCATGTGCTCAGCCAATCATTCCTTCCTCATGGCAAAATTGCTCTGGACTTTGCAACAGAGAAACGATAACTTGGTGATTGGAGTTGCTAACTTGCTGTTAATACTTTATGCTGCTCCGGCCTAAGCAAAAACACAGTCCAGCCACCCATTACGCAGTTTGACTAATAACCGCAAAATGAGGTTTTTAGGACTCTCACCCCCAGGATAGCCTGTATTACATGGCCAGCAATTTTTCCACCCTTCAGGTGCAAATAGGTGTAGTAAAAATGCTTGAATTATGGGAGGGAGGGGGAGTAAGGGTACTCTTAACAAAATGAGAAACTCCACTATAAGCCTCATATTTGAATACAACTAGAAAGGCCCAGTCTTTACACATACACTCAAAAACTTTATACAGAACAGAAGTTAATAGCATCAAAAAGGTAAAGAGTTGAAATAATATTGCCCCTGTTATTTGAGGACTGTGTGATTATCTATATGGATCTTTGTCACTCAAAAAAAATCACACTGAGGAGAGATGCATAGCTGTATGCTACTGTATACATAACACATTCGGTTTCTTGGGCCTTCTGCCAAAAGTTTCTATGCCTTCTGTAAGGGGCAATCAGAAATGTAGTAAGTGAAGCCAGGGCTGTATTAACCCATGGCCGGGCCCCTAGGCTTTCAGGTATTTCAGGCCTCCTCCTGCACTTCAATCTTTCACCCCACCCCCAGGGCCAGCGTGCCCATGGAGGCCAGGTAGGCGGTGGCCTCGGGCGCGTGGGCATTGGAGGGGCACCGGAGGGGGTGTTGGGGGCAGAGGCGCGCGCAGCGAAGCTGGCACGACTGGGTTGCAGCTACTGCTGCAGCCAGCCAGCCAGTTCCGTGCTGCTGCCACCGCTGCCGCCACACACCCCAGCCGGGCGCAGCCTCCGGGCACTGCCCCAGCAGCGGCTCGCAGCTTGTGCGCCCAGCTGGGGTGCATGGCGGTGGTGGCACGGAGCTGGCTGGCTGGCTGCAGCAGCAGCTGCAGCCGGCCACACCAGCTCCGCTGCGTGCTCCTCCACCCCAGCCGGTCGCAGAAGCCGTGAGCTGTTGCTGGGGTGGCGCACAGAGCAGCCTCCGCGCGCCGCCCCAGCAGCAGCTTGAAGCTTCAGTGCTTGGGGCTCCGCGAGCTGCCCAGCCCCCCTGCGGCGCATGATGACATCTGCGATGATGTCATCACACAGTCCGTGGCGTGTGTCATCACGATGTCATCACGCCGCCTCGGGCGCCAGAACCTCTGGCACCGGCCCTGCCCACCCCAGCTGACAGCCTGACCCTAGATCACAGTACATAGCGCTATATCCATTTTGAGGGTCTCCTGAAGAATTCTATTCATATATGAGAGTATATATATGGATAAATATATATGTATATGTATTGTTACGGTGCAGAGTGTAAAGTGCCTTTAACCACTGGAGCCCTAGGGCGCAGGTAACAGTGCCTCGGTAAAAAAAAATTGATGAGCCCCTAGTCCCTGCGGGCCCCCTAGGCTTCAGCCTAGTTAGCCTTATGACTACTACGGCCCTGGGTGAAGCTTTGCTTGACATGGAGATGACATGACATGATGAAACCCAGCGATAGTGGCCATCATACTAAAGACATAATAGCCTTGCCAAGGATGAAAAATGGCAACCAACTCTAAGAAAGAAAACTACTGGAACTTAAATGTCCCCAGATTCAGTGTGCAAATATTACAGAAGTAGTCCCCTAGGCATCCAGAAATCTTCCTCCCTTCGACCTTTTCAGAGCTCAAGCCTGTTTTCATTCCCACTCACAAAGCATTTGCTTTGCCACTGATTCACTGGGAGAACTTGGGCACCTCAGCAGGATTTGAGTCCAGTGACAACTGAGAGACCAAACACGATTTTCAGGATATGAGCTTTTGAGAGTCCCATTATCCCCCAGTATAGCCTTTATTGGTCGTCAGGGGTAACCTTTCCTTCCATTTTCACCAGCACAAAAGTTAGTTGGATCCAACTTTTCAAGGTACAAGCTACTGAAAGTCAAAGCTCCCTTCTTCAGATAAAGATTCCGGTCCTTGAAGACCAACCAGATTTCCAGAGTCAAAACTCTCTTCGTCAGATACTTTCAGGTAGCTGAAGAAGGGAGCTTTGACTCTCAACAGTTTGGACCTGAACATCTTATTGGCCCCTACCATGCCACTCTACTGCAGACCAAGAGGGCCACCTACCTGAAAGTATCTTCTCGGGCATGTCAGGCTCTCTCAGCCAAACCAACCCTACAGGGTCGTCGTGAGTGTCCAATACTGGTTAGGAGCAGGGGAACGTTCATTGCTATGCTTTTGGGGATGGCTTGAGGGTTTCTCTTAGGACGGGGCTTGTTCTTACCTTAAGGGACGCCGCCTTGACAGAACCCGGCTCCCGCAGCGAGCTGGGCGACCCCTGCTGGTAGTTGAAGTAGCTGACAGCCGTCTGTGCGGCTCTCTGGACCTGCCGGCTGGAGGTGTCCAGCGAGCCGCCGGGGCGGAGACCCAGCAGCGGGTCTGTCCAGATGTGCTTGGGCCGGCGGTCCACCTGACCTACAGCCGGAGCGGGCAAGAGCGCCAGCAGCGCCGCCAGCAGGAGCAGGCGAGACCGGCTGCGGGTGGCCTTCAGCGGCTGCATCCTGCGCAGGGAGTCGTCTGGAGAGCGCCGGGCGAGCCGCGGGAATGAGGCGCCGCTCTGCAGGCGCCCGCCCAAGTCTAAAGACTTGGGACGCCCGGCTGCCCGTACCGCCCTCCCTCCGCCGGGACCAGCTCCAGCCCAGCAGTGAGTCGCGTTTCTCGGCAGCGCCTACTCCCTTCCTTCCTCTTTCCCGCTCTCGTCGCTCCGCTTACCCAAAGGTCGCCCACACGGAGGGGTCCGAGGGACGCCTGCCATCGCCCCCTCCCTCTCACCAGGGAGAAAGCAAAGCAACCATTTCTTGCTTACACAAATCTTAAATTACATTTTAAAAAAATTTCAACTAGTACTTTTTATTAAGACCAACTGCGATAACAAAAGCAGTGTGCAAGCTTTCCGGTTCTCCAGAGCTCTTCACTAGGTTGGATTTTAGGCGCGGGAGGGGAGAGTGTTTCAGGCCATGATTTTAAGACTTCTCGTCTGAAGAACCTGAAACAAAAGGAAAGGGAGGGCAGCACTTTGCATTGGCCATGGAACCATAAAAATAAAGCAACAAAGAAAAAAAGAGTCAACCCTGTACAATAATTTGCCAATATATAGGAAAAGGTGGCAGGTAAAACATCCAGAAGAAAACGCAAAGTGGGCAAAAGGATGTTAATAATTTCTTAAAGCAGCTAGACAAAGAGAAGACCAGTTCCAGAAGTGTTGCCTGGAAGCGTAGCGGTGGACTGGGTTCAGTTTTGAGTAGGGCCTGCACTTATGAATTTGTTGGCATTGGATAAGTTTTGCCACTTGTTTTTGTGCACATTTGTGTTTCATTTTTGTTTTTATTACAGCTAGGGGCCTGAGAAGCTGGAAGTAATGAGGTTTAAGTTTTGAGTGGTCTGCTTTTTCTCATTTTCATCCCCTGGTCCTTCTCCCTCATTATTTAGGCTTTACTGAGGGCCAAAGTACATGTTATACAGTAACCCGTCATTAGATCTGATTTGTTTCCCCTAAAAAGCTGTGGGGAAATTTGGATTTGGGCTGTGGTGCTGAGTAAGTTGGGTGCTTAACTCTTCCTCTGTGCAGTTATCAAAATGGGCCCAATCCTTATCCAGGTCTTGACACAAATCCCCACACACACTACTTTTGAAAACCAAAAACCACATTAGGATGATTATCTCTAACATTACCACATGGTTTGGCCTTAATCTGTTCCAGGGTGATCCTGAATAGACATTTTCTTGCCTAAGTAACACTGGCATAATTCGCTAGTGACCCAAGGTTTTTGCTTGCCTGTTGGGGCAGGAACATTGTACATTGTACATTGGACAAACCAGCCAACCTCTACGCAAAAGAATAAATGGACACAAATCTGACATTAGAAATGGAAACGTCCAAAAACCAGTGGGAGAACATTTCAATCTACCAGGACATTCCACCAAAGACTTAAAGGTCGCTGTGGTTCAACAGAAACCTTTCAAAAACAAAATCCAACGGGAGGCTGCTGAATTGGAATTCATATGCAAATTTGACTCTGTCAAGCGGGGACTGAATAGAGACTATGAATGGTTATCACATTACCACAGGTAACAGATTCTCTTTACAGAGGCGTGATCTGGGGGAGCCCAGTGACGCCTGGTGTGAGCTTTCGGGGACCACAGTTCTCTTTGTCAGATGCAACTGGCAGGGAGAGCTGTGGTTACCGAAGGCTTATACTACATAGGAATTGGATACCTTCACTGCTACAAACTGACTGCACACCAAAAGGAAATGTTTACATTTCCAAGCAAAGGAATGTTTTGATTGCCTCTATGCTAATTGCATTCTGCCTTCTTGTGATTTATGCTCCCCTCCTTCCCTCTCTTTCCCCCTCCTCTTCTGTATCTGCCCAGTTTTGATCAGGCATCTGACGAAGAGAACTTGATTCTTGAAAGCTTATGCTATAATAAAATTGGTTAGTCTTAAAGGTGCTACTGGACTCTTTTTGATTTTCCTAGTTTTATGGACTAGGATCTGGATGACCCAGATTTGATTCCGTAGAAGCCATAGAAGCTTACTAGGTGATGTCGGTCCCATCACACTCTCTCAGCCAAACCCACCTCACAGGGTTTATTGTGAGGAAAAAATGGAGGAGAGGAGAATGATGTAAAATAAAAATAAATCAAAAATAAGGATCAAATCTTGAATCTGCTACAAACAGTATAGATTGGTGCATAGCTTTCCTACATCCTAGGACATCTTCCCAGTCTTCAATTAATTCCGCAAAGCAAGCCTGTTTCAGAAGGGCCTTTATAAGTTATTAATGGATGTCAAATTTACAATGTTACCTTCCTTCACCAAAGTCAAACTGCCAACCTAAGGGTCCAACTAAATGTGCAGATTCCCCAGATTCAACTTGGGTTTCTTACAACCTCACAGCAACTGTGAGGAATGGCTGTTAAAAAACAAAACAAAAGAGAGCCCAAACAGCCTCAGAATGCCACTACAGGGGAAGGAAGAGCTCCTGCCCCCCCCTAGCTGTTTCCCAGAATGGGGGGGGGGATTTCCCCTCCCATTTTTACTGTTCCACATGCACAGAATATGCTAAGTAGATCAGCAGAAACAGAGCCCCCCCCCTCCTACCTGCTTACTGTTTTGGAAAACAGCTTGAGGGGAGGAGGAATTGCTCATGGTGGTGTTCTGAGGCCCTTTGGGCTCTCCTATATTTTTAAAAAACCATTCCCCACAATTGCTGTGTGGCTGCAGAGAACCTGAGTTGAGTCTGGGGAACCTGGACCCAGATCTTTAAAAACCAGCACTATTGGTTTGACCCCCCCCCCATGCCACCCTATCAACTCAGACTCTTCACTGACACTGACATGCTGATAAAGTATAATATAGATTTCTAAAATTTGGTGGTGATTGGGGGATTAATGATAATTTCCTTGCCAGGTTAACTATAGTAATGTTTGAAAGAATACAGATGGAAAAGAACCTTCAGCAGTGTGTAATGTGGGAGAGGGGACTCAGGGCACAAACTTAGCAGATCTAATCAGAAGTAAGTCCCATTTCTATACAAGGGGGCTTACTCCCAGTCAGTGAGCTTTAGTGCAAAAACTTCACTTTTCATCTGTGAAATGTTGGAAGTATGAAACTACCATTCCATATAGAAAGGAGCAGCAGAGTACTCAACAGCCTGGATTAACTTGTCTGGGGTGAATAGGACTCTCTGTTCTTGCAATCTTTTATACAGAAAAACAGAAATTTGAATCATTCTCCTGCATGCCAAGATACATTCTTCAGATTGTTTTAAGACAGGAAAATATTTCCGTTGTTTCTCTGTGTTCTTTTTTGACAGGGAAAATGTAAGAATGGAAAGAAAAAAGCCAGTCCATATTATATAGGAAAGAGGGGGGGCAGAGAGTTAGATGGGGAAGGTCCTGGTTTGAGGAACCCCAAAATATTGTTAAACTGGGGAGCGGGCATCAAATTAAAATAAAAAAGGTTTGCTGTGGACTTATGAATCCTCTACAAGTGTTAGCATAAGCTGTAAAATAAAGAAACGTCACTTGAACAATTCTTCGTCACACCCAAATTTTGGTTGACCATGTGGATTTTTCTACTCTTGCTGAATAGTTATTGAAGAAGCAGTGCCTACCGCGTGTACCTTGAAATTTGTCTTGTCAGACAGTTACTGTAAACACAAGACCCCTGCCAGCAAAATATGGCAAAAGTATATTTGGTCTTTTGTCTTTTACCTGGTAGGGATTGGCAACACCTGCATTCTTGAGCCTGGAGAGAAAAAAAACCTATTCTGCAGATCCCAGTGTTGGAATCAGAAGCATATTTAGATTTTAAAAAGCTAACTCTCGGGTGCTGAGGGGTTTAAACTTGGAAACTTGCAGAGCAGGGATCTTTTCCATGCAACCCAGTGCCTCCGGATTTGCCTGTCAGTATGGCAGACAGTTTGAGGTGGCATACAAACATAACTTTCAAGAATCCTTATGGCCCAGAGGCTATCATTATGTAATAAGCAGCTTCCAATCTTCTTTCTGTCAGCTAGCACTATTTAACACCATATTACTAGCATTTGAGATGTAGGGTTGCCAGCTGGTGGCTGGAGATCTCCTAGAATTACAGCTGATTTCCAGGCCACAGAGATCAGTTTCTCTGGAGAAAATCAAAAAGAGTCCAGTAGCACCTTTTTGGACTCTTTTTGATTTTGCTACTACAGACTAACATGGCTAACTCCTCTGGATCTGGAGAAAATGGCTGCCTTAGAAGGTGTGCTGTATGACATTATACCTTGCTGAGGTCCCGCCACACCCCAAACCCTGCCCTTTCCAGATTCCACCCCCAAAATCTCCAGAATTTTGCAACCTGGAGCTGGCAATTCTATTGGATGCCAGTAAACTAAACCCAGTGGTGAAATATTAAAGTGAAAGACTCATCTCTCTTTGAAGTTCTGAAAAAAAAATCTTGTAAAAGTAAAAAAACCTCTTACGTTGCTATTCATATGTTCTTGCCTGCTGCTAGCCATACTGTGAAATCCTAAGCAGAGTTGAAATAAATGGGCTTAGACAGGAGTAACTCTGCTTTGGATTTCACTGATAGGCTTGCCAGTCACATTCTGGCAACCAGTGGGAAATGGTGGGGCAGAGAATTCCAAGTTTCGGGGCCACAGAAGTTATCCCTAGTTAGATGATGTCACTTCTGGGATATGCATCATTGCGCCAGGTGATGCTGTAGCATTTGCCCCAAATTCTATAGTTTAACCATAGAGTTTGGGGCAAATGTTAGGATGTCACCTGGCGCAATGATACCACTTCCAGGTTGCTCCAGAAGCTATGACAACACACTGGGGCTCATGCACACCTATTTCGCTAGGCATTTCTTTCTGCTGCCCAGCCGAGTGTCAGTAGGCAACAGGAGCTGGGGGCAGGACATTCGTCATTACCACCAGAGAGATGAGACTAGCCATGGTGAGTTAGGGACCCTCTGTATACAAAAGCAGCAAGCTTCTGGATACGGGATAGAAGGCAGCATCTGGGGAAAGATCTTGTCCTCTGAGCTCTGTTTGTTGGCCATTCAGGGCCACTGGTTTGCTTCTGTATGAAACAGGATGCTGGACTAGACAGACGGCTGATCTGATCTAACAAGGCTTTTATGTTCTTAAGGATGGTCAAAATTTGTGCCACAGTTTTATTAAGATATGGTCGGGCTGGCAAGACCGAGACAGAACTGCTTCCAAACAATGGTGTAACAACCTTGCCTTGGGGTTTAAAATGGCTTTGCAATGGATGAAAGTAGAAATTACTACAATTTTATATATTTAACTTGGCTATTTATTTAAAGACCTTTTATGAAGTATTCTTTCTCATATCCTGTTTTTAGAAGCAGCTATTTGTTTAGCAGTCAATTAATTTAACTTGCTTCATCTCCGAAACATATTGTTTACAGTGTGTCATTCCCCCCTGCCCCCCTCCTCTTTTTTTATAATGTATCACCAGGCTCATAATTGCTAACACATGTCTTATGAAATGAATTTGGACACAATACGATGTTCCTGTTCTGATTTAAGCATTTCACAACTAGATTGTATAAAAACAAATTGTTATATCCTGAATTTTTTAAAAAAAATATTTGTAACTACTTCTAATCCCTAAACAATTGTTTCTCCAGCTATTGCAAACAGAATGCAGAACTGTTCCTTAGCTTCTCAAGGGCAGCTAGGAATATCAATGGCTCAGGAGGATCATTAGATAAGATTGTCACCAGGGCCTCATGGACACCATGGTGCCCACCGATGTTTTTTATGTTGCCCACTTGTTTCTTCCCCCAAATGCCTCTTCTTCAAAGCACCAGTATAGGCTTTCCTCTACTCCACTGGAGCAAGAGGTGCTTCAGAAGAACCAGTTGGTGTAGTGGTTAAGAGTGGCAGGACTCTAATCTGGAGAACTGGGCTTGATTCTCCACTGTTCCGCTTGAAGCCAGCTGGGTCACAGCTTCTCGGCGCTCTCTCAGCCCCACCCACCTCACAGGGTGATTGTTATGAAGGTAATAATAACATACTTTGTAAACCGCTCTGAGTGGGCATTAAGTTGTCCTGAAGGGCGGTATATAAATTGAATATTATTATTATTAGAAGATCCCAGGAGGATTTGCCTTGCACCTGGCTAGTTGCAGTTGGAAATAGAGTGCTGGAGTAGTTTAATCTATCAAGGCTCTTCTTATTCTTTTAACCAGAAGCACAATTAAGATTCTCAACTAGGCAGCAATGATGGGAGTGGAAAATAAACCAATTCTTATTTTTGTAACATGATCAGTCAAAATCATTTGACTTTTCCATTAATTTTGGAGTATTATCAAGCCAGTCTTGTGGATATGTCAGCCCTCAATAAGACTGTGATTCTCCATGTCCTCAAATCTCTATTCTCGAAGATTTTTCAGGGTATGGCAAGCCACACCATCAGAACATGTCTTGGGACATTTAAAACAACAGTTTGGCAGTTGTTTATTAAAATCCTCAGTGTTAAAGGCAACTTTGATTGGACTTGTAGAAAATAGTTATGTGAAATGGCCTTAAGTGGAAGCCCATCTAATCTTATACATGACAGTGGCAGATCCCAGTTTTTATATGAGAATCTACTCTGTATATATAAAGTGTGAATTGGTTGTGATGCGGAAACTTCTACTTGCTCTGTGCAACACATGTGTTCCTCTTGCAGTCCCTTCTGCAAATATTTTTCTACTAGCTGGTATCAGAGCCCCCCTCAAAAAATACCTGAGGCAATGGACTGCAACAGTGAGAACAGCAGGTCAAAGAAAGGTTTAGCATTCCCCTCTGCTTACTTGTTTAGCTCTTTACATTGCATACCACTTTCCATATGAATCGGAAAGGCTTGCGTTGAAGAATATGCTGCCACTATTAGGATCTTTCCCACACATAAGATGCCAAGAGCAGGGGACTGGGAGACTTACCAATGTGCTGACATTACTACCTGTGTGCCTGGAAATGACATCAGAGCATTGCCAGGGATACTCCAGTGTGACATGGTACACCATGGTTTCCCCTACCCAGTCTCTCCCTTCCATGCCCAAGGCACCAGTGGGCATAGAAGGGAATTGCTGGGAGGCCTCCTACTACAGCGGGAGGCCTGGTGCCCCTATTCACACAGGTTATTTGTTCTAGGTTTGATGCTATTGAGAAGATTTTTTTTCCCTGCTTCCCCACAGAATTGTAATTCACTGGTGCAATACCAGGGGTTTCCCCAGCTTTTCTCTGATCTTTCCCATACTTGATTTGCTGCAGACTTTTGTGAGAGATCGTACCAAAGCTGGATGGTTGTTGTGTAAGATTTTCTGACCCTGCTCATATGGCCATTTTGCTTGCTCCAGTCCCCATGTAAATCTTTGTCAAGGTTATAAGTTAAATACATAAAGTGCGAAATGCTCAGTCGTCCTCCAAAGCAGCCCCCTTCCAAGTGGGGGATGGTCTACACTCTGGAAAAGAAATTGACAACATATTTATTGACTTTTATACCAGTTGGACTGTCTGGAATTATTTTGGAGCATTATGGTCATTAACTGGAGTCAATTGAGATTGTATATGTAGTATGTCTTTGTATTTCACATGTAGTTTACACTGAGCATTTCGCACTTTATGTATTTAACTTATAACCTTGATAAAGATTTACATAATACTTATATCTTTAGATTAGTTTTGCCTTCTACAACCGTTTGTGTGTAGCTTTCTAGCAAGTGAAGGTGCCCCTGTTTTGTCGGTTGCTCCAGTCCCCATGGCAATCATTTCCTTCCCCTTCTGGGGAGGTGCCTTTTATTGGTATTTGAATGTTGTTCTGACATTATAATAATCTGTGTATTAGGTTCTCTGAATTCCCAGCTTTCCAATTTTTTTAAAAAAAGATCTCTAGACCCTTTCATTGCATAGATATAAAGGAAAAGGAATATCTGTGCAACAAAAGGGGCTAGAGTCCCTTATAATAAAAACTAGGAAGACGGGGGACACAATACATAGATTATTATAATGATATATTGATATTCAATTGCCAATTTAAATAAAATCTGAAAGAACCTTTATAGCACAAATTGGAGATAGGCAGCTGCCAGGGAACTGGGGCAGAGAAACTATAGGGAAACCTTCCATGTGGAAGTCATGTTGCCACTGCACTGTCTAGGCAGTATCAGGGAAATTACACCAGTCTGTCCCTGTGTGGAAACCACCAGTGTGTAGGAGTAAGTGAGTATGACGAAAAAGCTGGTTTGGGGGGCCTTATAGGCTCAGCCAAATACTTCAGGGCTGCCTGTTTGCGGCTACAGGCTCTTCTTTAAAAAAATTCTGAAACCACTCTACTGATACACATTAATAAGGTGTCATTGAAAGAATAACTGTCCATTCTTAACTATTTCATTTAATTAAAATTGCTTATTTAACTTTGCATGACTTTAATCTTCGAAGTCCTCCATCACATCCATCCACCAAGCTCAACATAACCCTGCCCTTCAGTGACATCACAGGAGCTTAGCATATGGCAGCCAGAGGGGCTATAACAACTGCATCTACACATTGTTGGATATTGCATTATCATTGTGGTATAGAAGTAATTTGCGACTGAATTCTCCTACATGGACAAAACAATCCAGTTGAGAATTATTGGTATTGCACATTGTGCAATATCCAGCCATGTTTGTATGCATAATCTATTTAGGTGAGCAGATTAGGCTTATCAGGGTTCTTTTACTCTCCCAGTGTGTGTGGGGAACCTGGATCATACCTTGAGATCTTCTTGTGTGCATGCACTCCCAGGCAGGCACAATAACGTCACTTACAGAACCGGCAGCATCATGCCCAGCGATGGGCATGATGCTGCACTTCACAGGGGCCAGTTTGGACCCCTGTGCACCTGTTTTCTGCAATGAAAACAATATGTTGATATATTTATGTTGAACAATGCAGCATCCGATGCAGTTCGGAGTGCCATGTATAGCATCTGTTAAGGGAACCTGTTCATCTGGGCCTTTGACATTACATACCCTTCTCCCTGTTCCTATGTAGTTTGAGAACTTCTTTTAAAAGCTTTATCCCCCCCCCCAATTTTTCCCCAGGTAATCTTTGATGTATCTCTTGAATGGGAACACTTATGACTAGCTGCCACCATTTTGCTTGGGGAGGGGTGGTGGGATTTTCCCCTTGGTCGTAGAAGTCCTTTGCAATTTCTGTAACATCAGTGCAGCCCAAAGAATTAGCAACAAATGCAAGAGATAGCAAAGAATTTTGGATTCTTAATTGTATATCGGGGGCTTTGGAGGCTGAGAAAGTTGCATTTTTTTCAAGACGGTATTTTGTAGTACTGTGTATTATATATTTGTTGTCTTTACTGAATTGTTTTCTGAGGTTCTGCTTTGTTCATAGTATGTCATTGTCATCCTATTTATTGCTTAGTTTTCTAATTTTGTAATCTAGTCTTAATGCATTGTTTTGTAATCCATCTTGAGTTTCAGCGAGAAAGGTGAACTATAAATAAAGCAAATAAAGAAGTAAACCAATAAAATATATTTATTTCATTTATAATTCACCTTTCTCACAGAGACTCAAAGTGGATTGCAAAAATTAAAAAAAACATCAATACAATAAGAACAATAAAGACAGTAAAACTATCTAGAAAACTTCCAGAGGCATTAAAACTTTCATGATATTCCTCATAAAAATGACCTCTGAACAGTTCCATTTTATGTTTCATAAACTTTGCAGTTTTCTTGGTTTCATCAGAAACTGGGCAAGGCAATATGAGAGCTACTCTATATTCTTTGTATCAGAGAAACAGTTTGATAAGCATACAGACTGAGCTTAGTTTGTGGGAAAACGAATGTAATAATATGAATAAGACTGGGGAAGGGGAAGTCTGAGGTTCTGAGGTATCTCAGCCACAAAATTTAAGAACAGAAACTGATTCAGTCAGTAACTAGAGGAAAGATTACAGTTTGAGCCTCTTCTTACCATGCAAAGCTACAAATTGTTTATGAGACATTTTGTATAGACCCCCCAAGTACACATGTAAAATTTTGTCAACTATGTATGATGCACAAATCTATAAATTAAGGGTTTTTTTTCTTTGAAAGACACATGAGTGGAGATTGGGAAATTATTAAGCCCTCCTCATTACACATCTTAAATGGAAAAATAGACATTGTTCATAATTGACTTTGGCTGCTTCCACAAACATTGGATAATCCACTTTCAATACTCTTTAGCGAACATTTGGAAATGCTTTTCCATGGCTGCTTCCACACACATTGGATAATGCACTTTTGATGCATATTAGTGATTGTTTGCAACTGGATTTTCCTGTGTGAAACAGGAAAATCCAGTTGCAAACAGTCACTAATGTGCATCAAAAGTGCATTATTCAACATGTGTGGAAGCAGCCAATGTGTGGAACAAAAAATGCACTTCCAAAGGATTGCTAAAGTGCATTGAAAGTGCATTATTCAACATGTGTGGAAATGGCCTCTGCATGAATTTTACTCAGTAAGTCCCGCTATATTCAATAGCAGTTACTTACAGGAAAGTGTGAAAAGGATTGCATTTTAAGTAGGTCTAGACCGAGATCTGGGAAATTCAAATTTAAATATCAATTTAACTTTGAAACTCATTAGGTAACTTTGGGCAAATTATTGTAACTTAGACTACTGCAGAAATAGGTTGCTGAAAGCCAGTATAGTGTAGTGGGTTTTAGGTGTGCAACTAGGACTTTGAGATCTAGTTCGAATCAAAACCACATTCCACCATGACACTCACACCTAGGTTAATCACAGTCTCTCAGTTTAACTTTTCTCTCAGTGTTGTGATGAAAAAAAAAGAAGGGGAAGAAGAATCAGAAATGCTTCTTTGAGCTCTTTGGATAAAAGGTGGGAATAAAAATGTAATAAATAAGTAAAATGGCACTCCAAATCCTTTTGAAAGTGACAAGGATTAAAATGTAACCTATCAACCCCTAGAGTACATGTTCTCTTCCCTTTTCACCAGGAATGCGTAGCTGTCTGCCCCTCGAAATGAACCCTCATGTCAGCGTTCCCAGAACTGTTATCAGATAGTTGTAACATCATTCATTTCATCTGTCTTTTTATGTTAGTGGGGCTGATTTCACACTAAGGATTCCCCATGTTTCAGCCACTTGACTTGACTGATGTGTTTTTTCCATCTTTCCATTTCTGTTTGTGCGGAGACCTTTAACAGCCCATTCCTCCCAGTTGAAAAACCCAGAGCTTTTTTTCAGCTGGAATGCGGTGGAACGGAGTTCCGGGACCTCTTGAAAATGGTCACATGGCTGGTGGCCCCGCCCCCTGATTTCCAGACAGAGATTGCCCTTCGTACTGCGGTGCAAAGGGCAATCTAAACTCCGTACTGTGGCGCAAAGGGCAATCTAAACTCCCCTCTGTCTGGAGATCAGGGGGCGGGGCCACCAGCCATGTGACCATTTTCTCCGAGGGCAACCCACTGAGTACCACCACCTTTTTTCCCAGAAAAAAAGCTGTGGAAAACCTGTATTAGGGCTTTTGGTCCTTTTCTCCTGTAGGATCATATCCTGTAGACTTGGACAACTGACCTGCTGGATTTTGGACCAGCCCCAGCTTACTCCTCTCTCTTTGACCACATTATTCTTGGTAGTTTTAAGTGGAAAGGCATGTTGGTCTGTAGTAGAACAGCAGGATTTGAGTCCAGTGGCACCTTAGAAACCAACAAGATTTTCAGAGTGTAAACTTCTAAGAGTCAGAGCTCCTTTCTTCAGGCACAAGCTCTTGTCTGAAGAAGGGAGCTCTTAACTCTCAAAAGCTTGCACTCTGAAAATCTTGTTGGTTTCTAAGGTGCCACTGGACTCAAATCCTGCTATTCTTGGTAAATACAGAAGATTTGTAGAGCAATAAGAGCTACAAATCCAATCTTAAATACCATCAATTCTAAGCAGGGGTCATTTCATAGAAAAAGAGCTGGAGGGACTCATTAGCATAGCTCATTAGCATATGTCACACCTCTTGCCATCACTGGAAGTGTGTCATTAGTATAACTGATTTGCATATGCCACACCTTCTGACATCACCTATTCTGGCTGTTTTGGACCCAATCCTGGTCATTTGGGGCCGAAATTGGGCCCAAAATGGCAAAAAGGGGCTAAAAATGGCTGAGAAGCGGCACACAACAGTCAGGATTGGGCCACTGATGAGCGGGAGACTGATCCATCACCCATCAAAGGCCTGATCCAGGCCATTTCGCCCCCAATCCAGGCTGAAACGGGCCCAAAATGGCCGAGAGTCAGGTGGGTGGGGCTGCCTGACATGTGACCTCTTTGGGGAGCTGCCGGAACTGTGTTCCTGTGCGTTCCCCCTCGAAATGAGCCCTGATTCTAAGCTTGTTCTTACTTGGTGATCTTCTTTTACAGGTTTTGCTGCATGTTCATGAAGGGGAAAAAGCTAACACACTGTAAAAAGTGACAAATATATGTGTTAAGCATGTGTAAAACTTCAGATATATGTGTATAATTTCATTTTATTCCCACACAAGATTTGGTAAGCAGAAGCATGCTGAAAAGGGATGGAAAGAAACTATTATGAAACTTTGTGAAACATCTTCAGTCAGGACTTAAATGCTTTGCGCTGTAGATAAAGATGGTCTGGCAAAGCCTGGGATCCAACTCTCAGAGCCGGCATGAAGATACAGACTTCCCTTGTTCAATATGTTAGCGTTGGCATGGGAAACAAAGATCCGCCAGCTCCCAACACCACATTTGCATCTCTGCACCGCAAAATATTAATTTGGTCCCTTGCTGTTGCTGGTTCCTTACCGGCCAGCAAACCCAAGCCCTTGACATTTCAATTTTATTTCCAGACATGGCAGCAACAATTTGTCAGGGCTCATTGTAGTCAGCGCTGAAAGGCATTTCACGAATGAATGGGCTATGTTGTGTTGGTGATAAGACAAACCAATGTTTGGAAGGGCTGCCTGCCAGGTAGAAGAGAATAGTTTGAAAGGCTGAAAGAAGGACCTGGTGACAACTTGCTCATATTGGCTGTGCCGTACAATGTTGCTGTGGCCAGGGCTAAAGCTTGCAAAAAGAAAGCAGGGAAGCGACTGTCAGCAAGCTTTGCAATGACGAATCAATAGATACAGCAACAGAGAGAAGGATACAAGCATTGGGATTTTTTCCTCCCCTGAAGTTTGGCAAAAACAAGTCTTGGCTCTTACAAACAGACCAATGACTGCCAGAGTGGGCATTTTAATGGGTCTGTTTTCAGTGATAGGCAGCTTAGACATTAAATGCATACCAGTACAATTCTAAGTGGAGGTTCACTGATCTCAGTCCACTGTAAATGTACCAACTCTTTGACATATACAATAAGGGATTTATACCTCTCATGTGATGTAATGGTCGCAGCACATAACACATGTGGCCTCCATGATGCCTCCTGATGTGTTTCCTAGCACCCACATGCTGCTTCTCCAAAGCAAAGACCATTCCTGACTATTCACCTTGTGGGAGCAGGAGATGCTTCAGAAAATCCCTTTACCACTCCACCATTGCCAACTCCACCTGGTCCCCTAGCCAGCCCCCATGAGGCGAGGGCCTCCAGTCAGCCTCCATTGGCTCCTCTTTGTTCCCTTGGAGACCATGAGGCTGCCAGGATGTTGACCATCCCTGTTAGCCTGCTCAAAGTTTCCCCAAGGGTCCCTGGCCAGATGTGCCACCTCTGTCTCCATGAGGAGCTGGCGTCCTCCAGCTGGCCCTATGTCCTCTGCCTCCACCTGGGGGTGCCAGCCTCCAGACACTCCCCTCACCATTCTTCCTCCGTGCTGTCGTCTGCTGCCCATCCTTGACCATTGTTGCCCTCCCCCTTGAGGCCCTAGCCATTTCCCTTTAAACCCCTCACCTCCTTAGTCAGGCCCTGCCAGTGATGTCCTGATGCTTTTTCTGGCCCAGCCATGTTATCTTCTGGCTGGGCTGTAGGAGGTACAGTGATGCTGCTCAGGCCCCATGGGATCACCAGGGGTCATGGCATTGGGAGCCATGCTGAAGGCCACAGAGCTAGGAGCTGTGCTGAGGGCCTTGGCACTGGGAACCTCAGTGCTGAGAGTCAGTCTGTCGCAGTGTTATTCACTACCCTCTTAACAGTCCAGGTCAGCATTGTTACATCATGATATAATTTGAGCTTTTGCATGCCTACACCACCTTTAAAACATTTGCCTTGTACAACTGACCACTTTACCCTCAGCTTTTTGTTTTCCCAAGTAAAATAGTTTATCATTAAACATTCTTAAATGTCAAGGCAATTTTATCCAAGTCAGCCAGAATGCAAATACTAGAACAGGAATGAGTAAGGTAGGGATGCTGAAAGATCAACATGGAAATACAGGTCAGGACAAAATAAAAGATTATAACAATACACTGAAGAACTATACAAATGAGATGGAAGGATGACAGACAGATTCATACAAAGAAGAATCTTTTGATGAACCTGCAATCTTAGAAAGTCAAGTGAAAGCTACACTCAAAGAAATAGGGAGAAACCAAGAGTAGATGGCATACCAAAAGAACTATTTCAAGCTACAGAAACTGAGTCCATCAAAATTTTATCAAGAATATGTCAACAAATATGGAGAACGGAACAATGGCCCACAGACAGGATTCAATCTACATTCAAATTCAAAAAAGGAGGATGCCAAAGATTGCTGCAACTATTGAACCACTGCATTAATTTCCCATACAAGCAAGTGATGCTCAAAATTCTATAACAAAGACTTCTACTGTATATGGAACAATAAATGTCAGGAGTTCAAGATGGATTCAGAAAAGGAAGAGTGTTCTAGATGACTCTGGTCAGACCTGATTTAGATATAGGCATGTACTTAAGAAGCCCTGAGTGTCTAGTTAGCTTTCCTATATTGAATCATTTAACTCCTGGCAAGAGGCACACCACAGATAACATCTTAGGTTCGTTACTGGAGTCTCTGCTTCCTTTTATTCCATTATTTTTACAAAATAATTAATTAGTATTCTTAATATCAACTCAGTCATCAGAAAATTATACCATCCATTAAATCTACATAGATCATTAAAGGAGAGCAAGTACATGAGTCCAAAAACATATCTTACCCAAATATACAAAGATCATAAGCAAGGAGTCCCTCCAAAGAGGAAGCTCCTGATTACTTTAGCTGGTCATATTTATAGGATTAACAGAACCTTTTCTTAACAATAGCTGCTTCAGAGACTTAAATTCTTAGCTAACTATTATCTTATGATTTCATACACCAAACAATATTATCCATATTTGAAAATCTTCTTGAAACATATAACAATAGCTAGTTCATTTTTGCTACTTTTGTTTTAACAAAGTCTATTTAAAATTAGTGATTACAAGTTTCTCATACATTTGAGTATCTTTTCACCCTCTACCAATGCAACTATCCTTAAATAATATTGCCAGTTTTTATGAAGTTAGACATTTCTGCTGTTCTCAGATACTCCTTGCACCGGGACCTTGGTACATTGTCTATACTGATAAGAGTTAGATGGGTCTTCTAATCCATACATAGCAATACAACTATGTAACTATTGTTTTATGCCCCTATTCAAGGTTGTTCTCTCTCAGCCCTCTAGAGTCCCTTTGAGGCCTGTCTAGTAGAGGTGGGCAAGGACTGGAAAACAGACCAAAATTTTGCACGGCCTGGGCCAGTTTGGCGTTCGTGAACCAGTGGGTCATGTGATGGCTATTTTCAATGGACCCACAGACTTTTCGCTGGTCTGTTGGTCTGTGGTCCATTAAAGCCTCCTGGCGCCACTGGCAAGTGGCACCGGAAGTGCTTTAACATTTAAATCCCCCCTTGCTCCAGCTGCCTGGCGGGCTGCCAGTCAGCTGGAGTGGGGGAGAGGTTAGAGGCGTTTCCAGCACTGCTGGCGAGCAGGGCTGGACCATGAAAAGTTGTGGTCCATTGTCTGTGAAACACCACAGACCCATGGCCCGTGGGTTTTTCCTGGTCCATGGCCACCTCTACCGTCTAGTTATGGTACGGGTCTAACCCTGTCTCTGTGTGCAAAGGTATCTTGAATTACTTTCTTGGTCATATTCAGCAACCGTTCCTCTATAGCTCTAGCCATATCCATGACAAGAGGCACTAGAGATCATACTGTAAATTTATGGTGGCTAATGGAGCATACCAGTGAATTTTGAAGAAAATCAGCCTGTGTTTTATAGATTACAGCAAAGCCTTTGACTGTGTGAATCATGAAAAGCTATGGATAGTGTTAAAAAAATGAGTGTGCCACAACATCTGATTGTTTTGATGTGCAACCTGTACTCTAGACAAGAGACTACTGTCGGGGCAGAATATGGGGAGAAGGAATGGTTTCCAATTGGTAAAGGAGTCAGTCAAGAATGTATACTATATCTATAAGCAGAAAATATCATCAAAAGAGGGGTATTATATTTAGAAGAAAGTGGAGTGAAAACTGGTGGAAGGAACAATCATTTCAGATATGTAGAGGACATCACATTACTGGCAGAAAATAGTAAAGACTTGAAATGGCTACTGATGAAGGTTAAAGAAGAAAGTGTCAAAGAAGGATTACAGCTGAACCTCAAGAAGGCAAAAGTAACAACTATCAAGGAATTATGCAATTGTAAGGTTAATAAGGAAGACATTGAAATGAATAAAGATTTTCTGTTCCTCAGCCTAATCATCAACCAAAAGGGAGAGTGCAATCAAGAAATCAGGAGACCGAGGTTTGGAAGGACAGCCATGAAGGAAGAAGAAAATATCCTTAAGGACAAGGATGTGTCCTTAAGGATCGTACTATGGTATGCCTCATTACAATGTATAGATGTGAAAGTTGAATAGTGAAGAAAGCTGACAGGAAGAAAATTGACTCATTTGAATGTGATGCTGGAGAAGAGTTTTATGCATACCATGGACAGCCAAAAAGACACTTCAGTGGGTTCTAGAACAAATCAAGCCTGAATTCTCCCTAGAAGCTAAAATGATTAAACAATAGGTCACATCATGAGCAGATAGAACTCACTGGAAAAGTCAATAATGCTAAGAAAAGCGGAAAAGTAGAAAAAGAGGAAGTCCCCAAATGTGATGGCTTGACTAAATAAGAGAAGTAAAGGCCTCTGGTTTGCAATATCTGAACAAGGCTGTTAATGACAGGATGTTTTAGAAGTCTTTCATTCATAGGGTGGCCATAAGTCAGAAGTGATTTGATGGCACATAACACACACAAGGTAGGGATTTCTTTGTTAGGGTTAGAAATGGAAGTCCTGCTTTTCTTGGAGGAACGTTTAAAGTTTTGGCAGCTGTGACTATGCCTTGTGCATACTTTTGTGGAGGAAGAGATGGAAAATGTGTGATTGCCAATGTATGATTGTGTAATGTAGATATAGCTCATCCTAGGGTGACTTTGAATGTCACAACATTGATTTTTTTTTTTTTTGCTGATTTGTTCTTTTGGCTTTGTTTTCTTAAAGTTGTTTCCTGAAAGCAATGACAAATCCTTGTTCAATAGAAATTGTGAAATAATTCTACTCTCGGTGCACTTTTCTTGAGGGAACTGTACTTGTCATTTTCTGACCACAGAATTCTTGGTAAATACAGAAGATTTGTGGTGCAATAAGAATTATATTGGTAGATACAGTCCCAGCCTCAAACACCATCCAGTCTAGGCTAGATGATACAAAGTGGTCTTCCTATACAGATCTAGCAATTTGTTCATACAGAAAAAAATAAGTGTAGTGTAACGTGACAAATGCATATGTTAAGCATAAAGTGTGGTAGAATTCATCATTATTTTTGCTGCTGTGTTGCATCCAGTGCCACCTTTTTCTTTTGTAGTGTGCTTCATTGCAGTGTTAACTTCGTAAGCTGAAAGATGGCCATGTACATCCTGCTTGAAAACCGTATGCTCCTGACCTCAAAGGTCTGGGGGTTCATTGCTGATAATGAAAAGTATTTTATACACTTCTGTTTATTTAAAATAGTTCTCTTTCACCTGTCTCCCAAAGGATTTGAGGTGAGATATGATTTTTTAAAAAGCAAAGAACGTATAGACAACACATTATAAAGAAAGAGGCCAGAATAAAAATAAAATAAAAATTCAGATGGTGATGTTGATCTAGTTACATTTTATAGAGACCTTTTTAAATAATTCCGTCTTGAAGTGGTGCCAGAAAGCCATCCAAGTAGGGCCTTCCTTGCATCCGTAGGAAGATTATTCCTCAACACTAGTGCCGCCATAAAGAAAACCCCGGCTCAGGCATCTTGGAAGAGTCTGTTCATGAGAAGTATATAGGAAGAGGAGATAGTTTGGGTATGGTGACCCCACAACCTATGAAGAGCGTTATTATTTAAGCTCCACATTTATCCAGGTACTAGTACGTGTAAAGTGATTGTGCATTCGTAACACGTGAACAGGCCAGGGCTAGAATCTTGAGATATCAGGATGCATTGCTGGGGTCTGACTTTTACATTGATAGACAAGCACATCTCAAGGTATTTTTTCACCCCTCCAAGGTATAATATTTTCCCCCTCCTCTGGATTAGTTCATGAACAACATGAGTTCATGAAAAAATAACCTACAGTTTCCTGAGCTATAAAGCTAGTCAATGATATCTTCATATGGCAGAGCTGAGGGTCAGAGATACCAGCTTATGAGGTCACAGAAAACGATTTGAATCAGGGTATTTCCACATTGCACACAGCCTCTGTTATAGGCTAACTTGTTAGATTATCATAATCTGTGTTTACAGGTTACAGTGAACGCACATGCATCCTGCCTGTACATACATCCGTTTGTGAGAAACAGCCAATGTGCATTCACTTTACAAATGAAATAGGAGGCAAATACCTGGATAAATATGTAGTTTCAATCTCACATTCAACTGTACGTGAAATAAAGGTAACATAAAAATTACTCAGCAAACATATAAAGAAAAACCAAGTGTACACTGTACATGGATTGTATGTGAGTTCACTGTAACTTTTGAATGGGGCTTCTGTGTGTACAGTGTAAATTTGATTTCTCTTTATACTTGTATTGAGTAACTCATGTTACATTCCGTTTATGTACTGCTGAACATGTGATTTAAACTGCTCATTTATTCAAGTACTGGGCTGAATCCACATTACCCTTTTCC